>NW_024412413.1:19844287-19938729 GCF_014898765.1 Herpailurus yagouaroundi
GGGCCGCGGGTCCGCCTCCGCCGCGCCGAGGGCGTGGGCTCCCGGCTCCCGGAAGCGGCGGCCGCGGCGCGGAGCCGAGCGGGCGTCGATCCCCGGAGCAGCAATGCGTGGCGGCCGCCCCTTGTGACCTGAGCGTGGCGGCCGGGCTGGGGCCGCTGAATGGCGGCTCGCTGAGGCGGCGGCGGCTGTGGCTGCTCCGGGCGTGGCGTGGCGTGGCGTGGCGGCGGCCGGGGTGATGCTGCTCAAGCTCTTACAGAGACAGACCTATACCTGCCTGTCCCACAGGTATGGGCTCTACGTCTGTTTCGTGGGCGTCGTTGTCACCATCGTCTCCGCCTTCCAATTCGGAGAGGTGAGTAGCGGCGCGGGAGCCCGGGCCGGGGCGCCTTGGACCCGCACGACCCCGGGGCGCTCCGAGCCCAGGCGCGCTTGCCTTTTGCCTCCCCATCCTCCCTGCAGCTCTGGGGACATGTCCGATAGCCTGCCTTTTCCCCCGGAGGCTCCTAGAACTCAGATCTCCCCGAGCTCCAGTTTCAGCATCTGGGATCCAGATCTCGTCCGCCTCAGGGTTTGGGGGATAAGGTTTCGTTCTACCGATTCCTGTGCCCTCCAGGTGCTTTCTTCGGGGCCCCCGAGTTATTTGATTTTCTCGCTCGGGCCTTGTCGTCCTCCCCGAAGCCCCCTCCCGGGACCCAGAGTCGGTGTCTTTTCCTATTCCTGAATTCTCCAAAATTTTCATTCCCTGCCCCTCCTACAGTTGTAATCCTCTGCAGTCACCCTTCTAATCTTTTCACTTTTGACAAAGGCACTTTGTCTTCTTAATCTCGTTTCTTTCTGGATTTCATAACTTTCTTCAAGGGGTGTGTGTTTCTTTCTCGTGAATTTGCAGTGAGGACCGGGTAGTGGCCCCAAATTTAAAGACTTACTTGTGAAAGGGAATTTTTTTTTTTTTTTTTTTTTTTTGCACTTTTGCTCTGTTATTGGGGACATCACCAGTTAGCCTGTAGAGGCTCTACTGGTAGATGTGCACACACGGATGTGAGAGATCTCTTGGCAGCCTCAGACATTCTTCCCTATCCTGAGATCAGCTGGAGGCTGGGCCCCTTCAATTGACCAGGAAGCCCTGTCTTAAACTCCAGCACCCAGCGTCTTGGGAGCCAACACAAGCCCTTGGGTCATGGGATATGCTAATAATTTAGACTCCAAATAGGAATCACACAAGCCAGGCCTTTCTTGATCTGCCCTTAGGTAATGTGCAATAAAGTAGTTCAGTTAGACTCTGTAAATTCTTTAGAGGGTCCACACAACAGGTTTGGGAGATGGAAACACCCAAGTTTAATAGATTTTGTGCCTCTCTGGATATGTAGATGAAATATTTTCTTGAATGAAACAACCCTTTGGTTTAGGTTGGATAGTTACATTACTGACAGTCTAATTTGGTATTCTTCATCATAAACAAGTGTACAGAGACTGGTTAGGTCAGAACTGGAAGAGCACATGCATATGATTTTAGAGAACATGTTTAAAAATAAGTATAGCAACTCAGAGAAAAGTTGTATTTTCAAATTGTTAGAAATCTGTTTCCTTGTTTTAATATTTATTCCCCGCTTCCCCTCCCCCCCCCCCTTTTTTGGCTAGGAGGTTGCAGAAGATTTTAAAATTAAGAGAACGGTTTTTTAGAAATACCACAGTCCACATTTGCTTAAGGTCTGTACGCATGCTGGATTGTAAACTTTTTTTTTTTTTTTTAATTTTAACGTTTATTTATTTTTGAGACACAGAGAGACAGAGCATGAACGGGGGAGGGTCAGAGAGAGAGAGAGAGAGAGAGGGAGACACAGAGTCTGAAACAGGCTCCGGGCTCTGAGCTGTCAGCACAGAGCCCGCCGCGGAGCTCGAACTCACGAACCGTGAGATCATGACCTGAGCGGAAGTTGGACGCTTAACCGACCGAGCCGCCCAGGCGCCCCGGATTGTAAACTTCTTAAGAGAAGGTGCTGTCTGTTGAAATACTGTAATCCTGATGCAGGGTACCTGTGCCAGGTACTGCCGGAATATGCCATCTAAATATTTGTGTAATGAGTGAATGATTTAATTATGTGGCATGATTTCAAGTGTACACTTTTAGTAGTTCTTGTTCTAGAGAACTTTCCAGATTAAATTAAAATAAGTCTTAACAAGTAAGGGTGAGAAAGTGCCCCAGACTTGTAAGTGTGGAATATATACCTAATTATTATACCACCTGCTGTTTTATCTTTGTTCCATATGTTGCAACTTAATACAGTGAATATATCTATGCATAGTTGTCTTATTCTTGATAGAAGATTTTTTTTGGCCCCGAGTAATTTTAAGTTAGCTATTTACTAACACCCCTGCAGTGTGAAGGTGACTTAAAGGCATCAGTTGTTAGAATTTTTCATTTTCTGTATTCCACGCATGGTTATTTATTTACCAAAAGAAAGACGCTTGTCAGCTTTGAAATGGTCACAAACCTTAGAGTTTGGAATGGACGAAAGAAATAAGAGGCGAAGAATAGGCATGGGAGGTGGAGACAGCTGGTCTAATGCCACTAATACATTGCCTGTAATGTAGTTTCTTTCTTTTAAAGATTTTGTTTTTAAGTAATCTCTACACCCAGTGTGAGGCTCGAACTCACAACCCTGAGATCAAGAGTTGTGTGGTCTACCGACTGAGCCTGCCAGATAACCCTGTAGTACAATTTTTGCAGCATAGTGGAAAAGAAAGCCATGGATCTGGGCAGGTTAGGGTTTGAACGCTAGTGCTTGTATTAATGATCATGATAATAGCTAGTAGATAGGGCTTACCAGATACTAGGTGCTCTCTTAACTGCTTTACATATGTTAACTCATTTAATCTTCATGACATCACCCCTGAGATATGGGTAATGTTATAATGTGCATTTTATAGGTGATGAGAGTGAAGCACTTGCACAGATTACTCCAGCTAGTTCATAGCAGAGCTGGACTTTAAATCAAGGCACTATATGGTTCCAGAGCTTGTACTACTCTTCCTGGTCTTTCACAGTCTGAGCTGTCCTTTTGTATGATCTTGGAAACGATACTGAACCTTTTTGAACTTCAGCTTCCTTATCTTTGAAATTGAGATAAGAATACCTTCCTTGCAAGGTTGATAGGATTAAGTAAGGCTTCTTATGTAAGGTACTGCTTGAGGTTCCTAGTAATTGCAGACTTTCTTTAAATGGGAGTAATAAGTATTGGGGGTATCTGGTTGGCTCAGTCGATTAAGCGTCTGACTTTGGCTCAGGTCATGATCTTGCAGTTCAAGTGTGCCGTTGGGCTCTGTGCTGACAGCTCAGAGCTTGGAGCCTGCCTCGGATTCTGTGTCTCCCTTTCTTTCTGTCTGTCTGTCTGTCTCTCTCTCTCTCTCAAAAATAATCAATAGACATTAGAAAAAAATGGTAGTAAGTATTGTTACTGTTACTATTCTCATCAACTATTTTATGCCGTTTCAAAATATTTAAAATATTTAAAATATCAACTATTTTGAAATAAGCCCTTGAAATAGAATACTACCATCATACAATTAATGTTACCAACTTGTTAATAACTTTGCTAATTGCAGTGGATAAAAGGACTAAGATGGTCCTTGTTAATTGTGAGTTCATTAATATCTTTCTCCCACCTCTTGGTAGAAGTGGTATTGGCTGCTACCTTTTGATGAGCCATTTGTACACTCATCCAAATTTTGAGGAAGGAAAATGTAATTGAGGGAGGGAAGTATTAACACATAACAGTATTTAAAAAATTTTCCCTTTAAGTTGAGCCAGGTACTGTTTAGAGAACTCTTGGGAACTCTGATCAAACAAAAGCAGAGCTAGATCCAAATGCACAGGGAGGGCCCTCAGGATGGGGACTAATAACCACTGCAGTGCACTGCCTTGGGGTGAGGGTAGCTTGTCTGTTGTAAATTAGTTGATTGAACAAATCATGAGGCTCTGGGAGCCTCAGTTTCCTTATCTATAAATGAGGACACTAGATTAGATTACTATGCTCTGAAGATCATTTTTAGCTCAGCAACTTCTGATTTTAAATATTTGTCCTCTGTTGGTTGCTACTACATAGAGTTTAAAACATGTGCTTTTGAGGTAAAATTTTATTATTTCAGGGCCATCATTATTTGTTGAACCATTTATATACAAATCCACAATTCGATATCTGAAAATTCTACTAAATTAACCTTATAATTAAACATTAGTATCTTTTACAGTGAACATAGGAGTAATCTCACTCAGGACAATAAAGACTATAAATAGCTTCAGGTCAGTTTAGGCCAAGTTTTGCCACCAAAGGAGTTCAGCTCAGATCAGATTTTGTTGCCAAGTAAGGTACAAAAAGGTCTTCAATTTTTGAGAACTTTTTGGATTTCAGGATTGCGAATAGAAGCTTGTAAATCACTGTTGGGTGTGTATGTGTGTATCTGCATGTGTGTGTGTGGTTTGTGTGTATATGAAATATACCACTTCCTTGTTTCCTTATGGAAACAAGTAAATACCCCAAAATTAACTTTCATGAGGAAGCAGATTCAGATGGAATCTACCTGTAGTGGGTAGTTTTCCCCTGGCCTGCTTGTTCCCTTTGGCTTGTCTGCCTTCCTGCCATTTTGGATTAGTGAGATGTTACTGTTCAGCGAAAAAGAAGGTTGAAAACTGGGTCCAGCCAAAGTCATGCTCAGCTGCTGTGACCAGTTTCTCATCCTGGCTCCATTTCAAGAAAGAAATTAGTTACCATGTTTGTATTTGATTAGTTCACTCATTAAACATATATTTTGAGTGTGTTCTTTCTTTGCCAAAGGCAACAAATAGGTGGAGTCAAAGGGACCTGGCCTGACAATTGGAAGACAGCCTCTGGCGTGATTCTAGCTCCTGGATAAACTGTGACCTGAGTGCTTTGTTACTTCCCCTGCTTTGTTACTACTTCTAGATGCCTCCTGGGCCGGCGGGCGGCAGCCGGCAGCCACTCTTATTTGTTATCTTATCTCCTGTGGATTTGTTTTGGGGTGAGGAAAGCTTTCATTGTTAAAAATAATGTCTTAAAATATCAAAATTTCTAAGACCCCATTTTAGTTTTAATGTTCTATGAATATACATTTATAGAGTGCTTCCCATGAGAAAGCATGAACTATTATGTAACATAGTTGGCACTACAGAGAAAATGCCTTGGCCACATAGAGCCTTTTTAAATCGTCTCTTTCTTTTGTGGGATTTGGGAAAGATACACAGTCCTGCTGTCAAAGCAGGGACCTTTTCTTAGTCCCTCTATATTCTTTGTACCTAGGAAGTGCTTGGTACCCAGTTGGTGCCAACTAAATACTTGATGCTAGATGGATGGATGAATTAATTGGGGTGAGCTTAACAAACGTCCCTTCAAACTCATTTATTTACAATAAAGATAAGATTTCTACCCTGATGTTCAGACTGTCTCTAGCTACCTTTGATTTCTCAGACACAATTGGTCTGATTGTACTTTGTATGGTGAAAGGTTCTAGAAAAGATACAAAGAATTATAGCTCATCTTTGGCCATCTTTGTCTAGTTGAGGTGAGGCCATGCTATATATATGAGTAACAGTACAAGGAAGTGAGTGATTGAATGCCTGAATAGATACACAGTAATTGCTTAGAAAATCAGAGGAAAGGAAGAAAACCATGGGTTGAAACGTCCTAGAGGAAGGTGAAATTTTTTACAAGGAGGCAAACTTTTTCCTTTTGAACTATTAGTGGTTTAAAATTGCTGCAGGTGTTTGTTAGCAGCACTTCGGACAGAATCCGACTCAGACCTGCCTTAAGAAAAAGGTAGGGGCGCCTGGGTGGCTTAGTCAGTTAAGCATCAGACTTAGGCTCAGGTCATGATCTCACAGTTTGTGAGTTCAAGCCCCTCATTGGGCTCTGTGCTGACAGCTTACAGCCTGGAGCCTGCTTCAGATTCTGTGTCCCTCTCTCCCTCACTCTGCCCCTCCCCCTTCATGTGCCCGCGCGCGCGCTCGCTCTCTCTCTCTCTCTCATAAATAAACATTAAAAAAAGAAAAAAGGTAGTTTTGGGGGCACCTGGCTGGCTCAGTCAGTTAAGCGTCTGGCTCTTGGTTTGTCTCAGGTCATGATCTGCGCTGTGTGCAGACTTCTTGGGATTCTCTGTCTCCCTCCCTCTCTCTGCCCATCCCCCCTCACAGAGAGGTTGGGTTGGATAGAAGTGCTCACATGATGTCATCAGGAATCTCATTTATGTCCCTGCTCTCCAGCTTTGTTGGTTTAGTTCTCAGGCTAGTGCTGCCCATATGGGAGGAGATTGCTGCCAGCAACTCCAGCTTCTAGTCTGCTAGTTGAGTAACCCTAGCAAAAAGAGGGTTTCATTCTCGTTAGTGCCAGCTAGGTCCAGGGTGGCCTGCCCAGCCACAGAATGAGTGCCCTTGCTATGCCGTTGTTAGCCATCTGAATCACCCCCAGAGTGAGGGTTGTGGGTGGCATAGTCAGCCTTAAATGAACCACGTGAACTGAGGGGCTTCCCCAGAGGGAAATCATGAGGTTGTTACCAAGCGAAGGGCCGGAGCAACAGATGGCCTAGACACTGCCTCGAGCCAAAACCCATTTCCTTTCCTGGGCATTTAATGTTGACCTTGTGACTATGATAGCTCTTAGCCGTTTACCTTCTTCTAAAAGATGTAAAAGTTGTTTCCCTTTTTTAAAAAGATTTGATTTTTGGGGGGCACCTGGGTGGCTCAGTCAGTTGAGCGTCCGACTTCGGCTCAGGTCATGATCTCATGGTCTGTGAGTTCGAGCCCCGTGTCGGGCTCTGTGCTGATGGCTTGGAGCCTGGAGCCCGCTTCGGATTCTGTGTCTCCCTCTCTCTCTGACCCTCCCCCGCTCATGCTCTCTCTCTCTCTCTCTGTCAAAAATAAATAAAAAACATTAAAAAAAAATAAAAAATAAAAAGATTCGATTTTTTTTTTTAAAGGTAATCTCTAACTCAACGTGTGGCTTGAACTCACAACTGCGAGATGGGTGTGTAGCAGTTGTCATGTTGAATGAGCACAACTGATGTGTAGCAAGTATCTTCATTTTTGTCTCCCGCTGGCACTTTATATTAACTTGTGGGGTTGGTTCTGCCTCTGCTTCTGGGCGAAAACTCGGGTGGGCCTAAGCCTTCTCTTGTCACTCTAGGTAACCAAAAGTCTTGTGGTCACTTCAGGTTATAAAACATCATGTCATTTCAGCAACTTTGAGCCTGCTGAATTCATAGCCTCTTACCTCCCCGGCTCTGGCAGCTTTGTCTCCCTTTGACAGAAAGCTCTAGGCAGAAAGCCTGCAATTGAGGAAGGAAGATGAGGCACAGTGGGATGCTTTTCTCTTTCCTCATCTGGTGCTTCTCTTTCTCCATAGCCTGTTTCTGGCCCCTCTTAGGGGTCAGCACCCTAAGAGGTTGGAGCACCTAGAAGAAGGAAAGGAAGTGAGGGCAGGAAAGTCCTTCCAAAACAGGTGCCAGAGCTCTGGAATTTCCAGGTGTCAAAGCTTGTTCCCTCTTGAGTGCTTTCAATGCACTCCTTCAGAGACCACACCCTCAGAGCCATGACTGGCTTTAACTCTGATGAGAGCAAATGCGTCTTCATTTAGGCTGGTTGCTTATGCCTTCCTTGGTTCTTAGGAGTCTGATGCCATCGTAAGCCTCTCATCTCAGTCTCTGTCCTTTTCTTTTTGGGGCTCTGGACCTGATCTGAGTTGACCCACTGCAGGTATTCTTTTTTTTTTTTTTTTTTTTAATTTTTTAAAATGTTTATTTATTTTTGAGAGAAAGGGTAGATAGAACGTGAGTGGGTGAGGGGCAGAGAGAGAGGGAAACACAGAATCTGAAGCAGGCTTCAGGCTCCAAGCTTCCAGCAGAGAGCCTGTTGTTAGCCATCTGAATCACCCCCAGAGTGACGCGGGGCTCGAACCACGAACTGTGAGATCATGACCTGAGCTGAAGTCAGACGCTTAACTGACTGAGCCACCCAGGAGCCCCTCTGCAGGTATTCTCTTGTGCATGGCACTCATCTGGTGCATGGAGACCCACATACTTTGCTTTGTAGGGGAGGAATTTATCTTTTTCCTCTGCTCTTCTAAAGTTCTTGGCTAGGGCCCCTGTAACTAAAGACAGATTGATAACAGAAAAGCATACAGGTTTGTTTAATATAAGTATTACATGTTGTGGGAACCTTCATAAGGAAATAAAGACCCAAAGAAGCAGTTAAAGCTTAGTATTTTTATTGCAGGTTTGATGAAGAGTGGAGAGTTTGGGAAAAATGTGATAGGAGAGAAATGAGTATGAGCTAAGTGTAGTAGGCTGGGGAAACACGAGGGCTGTTTGTTCAGGTTCCTTTTGGCATCACTTGTTCTTCCGAGATAAGGATGCTCCTTTCCTCCAGGTGTAGGTCAGGCGTTTCTCACAGAGGTTCTGATGACCTGCTTCAGGGGAAGGTCAGAAAACCCTTCCTGCACCTGCTGCTTCTCAGATCCCTTCAGCTTGAAATATTCAATAAGCCAATGTGCCATATTTGGGGGTAGCATATCCTGAACCCTGTCAGCTCGAAGTGAGGGAGGGTGGGCTGGCTCCAGCATAGCAGCAACTTCTTCCTTGCCCTCAGTGCAGGTAGCCGGCCAGCCCTTCTATTTCTCAGGTGTGAGTTGGATGTGGCATCCTCCCAATCGCAGGGATCTGTAATGGGCTATCTTGGTAGTCTCACTGAGCCCTTTTCCTGCTTGAGGTGAATGGAAAGATTTTCCACCTGTCCTCTTTAGATAAGGTGGAACGGATGTGCAGAATGCCAGCAGCTTCCTAACCTGTACCCTTCTACCACAATTTGGGTAAGTTTTCAACCATCTCCTTCAGGAACTGCCTCTTGTTTCAACTCTTCATTTTGGAACGAGGTATCTGGTCTTTTGGTGCCTCAGAAGAAACTTAGATTTTTCTCAACTTACAATTGATTGAAACTCAATCAAGTTTGCCCTGGAGATGAAACCTATTTGCCATTTCTGTACTCAGCATCCTCAGCACAAAGACATTGCCTTTCTTATCTTGCAGTCCCTGTGCCCCAGCAGAACACCAGAATCATTCATTCATTCAGTCAGTAAATTCTTTGAGTACAGTGCCGGGCCCCTGGGCATGGAGAGTGAACAGAGCAGACAGATTCCAGCAGAGGACCAGTTTATATTCTGGTTGTACAGTCAGACATTAAATGCTTCTTAATGACAGTTGTGAGAAAGGCTATAAGCAGGAGAGGGGGTTGTGGGAGAGACCAGCAGTGTCTAGTCTGGTTCCTGGGTCAGGAGAGGCTTTCTCGATGCAATTTGAGCTCAACTTTGAAGGGTCAAAATTGCTGAGGCAGAGGACAGAGGTGGGCAGGTCTGTTCTAGGCCATCGGTTCTTAGCCAGGGACGATTTTGCCCCCAGAGGCATTTGGCAATGTCTGGAAACATTTTAGGTTGTCACAGATGGGGTGTAGAGTGGGGTTGGTGCTACTGGCATTCAGTGGGTGGAGGCCAGAGATTCTGTTAAACATCCTACAGTGCACAGGCCAGCCCCCACCACAAAGATTATCCAGCCCCAAGTATCAGTAGTGCTCAGGCCCTGGAAACAATGTGAAGGGCTTGAAGTTGGGGTACGTTTGAGAAGGTGAATTGAGGCATAAGTAGCTGGAGGGTAGAGAGCAAGAGAAAGCAAGGATCTGGGGGACACTGGTACAGTTGGTGGCACCCTCTTCCCAACACTTGGGAAGATTAGGTGTTCAGGATTTGGGTGTTCTGAGAACAGTCAGATGCCATTCAAGGTTATTATGTACTGGCAGGTAGTGGGTGGAGGCCAAGGATGCTGCTGAGCTTCTTGCAGTGCACAGTATAGCCCCCCAAACAACATGTTTTCAGGTACTAAATGTCAATACTGCCAAAGTGGAAAAACCCGGATTAGAGGGAGAGCAAGAATGGCTGCAGGGCACTTAGGAGCCTTGGACAAGGCTGGTAGAAGGGTATGTTAAGAGAAGTGGACAGATTGGAGAGATTTAGGAGGCAAAATTGTCTGGTCTTTATGTTGCATTATGTGCCAGATACTCTGCTGCCATGTTGGGATACAAAAGTGAGCAAGATAGACAAGTTCATCTCTCCCAGATGCTATCTATAGAGGCGACGAGAATGAATAGGTGCTTTGTTGAATGAATACTTATAAAATTTTATTTTTACTCAGTGATTGTGATCGAGCCTTAGGAAGGATGGTTTAAATGACATGCCTAACGTTTATCAGGCACCCTGCACAGTGCCTGGTACAAGGTGTTCAGTAAATGCCATGTGTCCCATCCCAGGATTGTTTTTCCCTTGGCCACGAGGCTCAATGAAGAGAGCAGCGGGAGACCTACCTTCTGGTCTGGTGCCCAGGGTCCCATTGAAGAGTATATTAATCCTTAGTGACAGAGCAGAAAGGTTCACAATTTCTTTATTATGGTTAATATGAAAACAGAGGGAGCAAGTGCATTAATTTAATACAGCTGTGCTTTACGATAATGCATGTTACTCTGGTTCCTCCTAAAATGTAACAATCAAGTGTAGCAGTGATGAGTTATGCATATCTTTTAATATCTCTTATTGTCCTTTAGATTGATCGTTCCAGTCTTGTGATCCACATGCAGTATCTTTAGCAGGTGATTAGTCAGCCTATGTGTGATTCATACTTTGCACTAAATTAAGCAGGAAAAAAAAAGTGATCTTTCAAAAATGTTATAGACTAAGTCACACTTGTGCAGGGATATTGCCCACTTTAAAATTGCTTCCTAAAATTGTTTCTTCTTTTAGGTTCTAGTTTATTTTTCCCACTGGATATACCTCCCCATCCCCTTCATTACCTCATTCCATTAACTTCATTTCTATCTCTGATTAATTCCAAATTGGATAAAACCAAATTTTTTGAAGCTGATTATTCGACAGAGATTTATGGAAGTGTTTGCTCTGGGCCAGGTACTCTTCTGCTTACTAGAGACACAAAGATGGTTCAGTTTCTTTCTACTCTTGAGGAACTCGCTCTAGACAGGGAGATGGGCAAGCAGATAGATTAAGTTGAAGAAATAGGAATGGGTGTTTCTCAGACATAAGAGTGACATCTGAATTTGATGTTGAAGGAGATGGCTGAGGGAAGAAAGGGGAACTCCCCCGGCCCCCTTTTTCAAAAGCAAAGGATGCCCTCGGTGTAAAGGCATTGGTTTGAGAGGCAAGAAGTTCTGAAGGGCTGCAGCACACTGGGAGTTGAAGCTGGAGAGGCAGTAGCCGCCAGGTTAGGACTTGCCTGTTGAGTGATGGGAAAGAATATGGATTCATCCTGAAGAAAGTAGGGGACATGCAGATGATTATTATTTGGCCCTTTATAGAAAAAAATTTGCTGATCCCCTGGCTTGAAAGAACATTCCCTTGATGTGCAGGACAAATGGGAGCTGGCTGATCTGGGTTGGATTTGGTGGGCTCTGCTCCACTTTCCTTCCTCCTCCTGGGACCAGTGGGCCAGCCTAGGTGTGTTCTTCTCAAGACGGTGGTAAGGGCACAAAAAATCAGATGGATACTTGCAGACCTTTCTGAGGTTTAGACTTAGATCTGGTGTATTCACTGTCTTTTTATTCCCTAAACCCTTCAAATTTGTTTCTGCCTTAGGACCTTTGCGTTATTGTCCCATTAGCCTGGAGAGGACTGCCTCCAGACCATCATGTGACGGGCTCCTTCTTGTCTTACAGGTCTCAGCTCAGTAGCACCTTCTCAGATGGGCCCTCCCTACCACCCAGCCTACAGTAGCCTCTTTCACCAGCTCATTCCTTATGATAGTTCCCCTTTTCTTTTTTAAATAGTACTTAGTCTGAAAGTGTGTGTGTATTTATATATTTAATGTCTTATCTCTCTCCACCAAAATGTAAGCTCAGGGAACAGGGTTTCTGTCTTATCCAACCTTTCTGTCTTATTTACCACTGTATCCTCAGCTCCTAGAATAGAGCCTGGCACCAAGAAGTAGAGTGCAGAAATACTTTGTCCTAGTATCTAAATATAGTAAGGTCACCTGCAATGATCAGTTTCGAAATTCAACCTTAATGGAAAGTATATAGGTTTAGATGATATACATGTGTACTTATATTAGGGTTCTTCAGAGAAACGGAATCAGTAGGATGTATGTCTGTGTATGTATGGAAATAGATTTATTATTTAGAATTGGCTCACACGATTGTGGAGGCTGACAAGTCTCCAAGATCTGCATTTAGCAAGGCTAGAGACCCAGGAGAGCCAATGGTGTCGTTCTAGTCTGAGTCCAAAAGCTTGAAAACCAGGAAAGCTGATAGTATAATTCCAGTCGTAAAATTGGCAGGCATTAGACTGAGGAAGAGCTGATGTTTCAGTTCGAATCTGAAGGCAGGAAAAGACTGGCGTTCAGCTCAAAACAGGTCAGAAGCAGTTTTCTCTTACTCAGCTTTTTAATTTTATTTAGGCCTTCAACTGATGCCTAAATAAAGTTCAACTGATGCCTAAATAAAGTTCAACTGATTTGAATCAGTCTGTTCATTCAAATGTTAGTTTATCCAGAAACACCCTCAATGACATGCCCAAAATAATGTTTGATCAAATATCTGGACATCCCCTGGCCTAGTCAAATTGACACATAAAATTAACCATCATGATAATTTAATAGGTTTTCTTTTCTTTTCTTTTTTTTTTTTTACTTTTTTTAATGTTTATTATTATTTTTTTTTTTGTTTGAGAGTGAGACAGAGCGTAAGCAGGGGAAGGGCAGAGAGAGAGGGAGACACAGAATCCGAAGTAGGCTCCAGGCTCTGAGCCATCAGCACAGAGCCCCATGTGGGGCTCGAACTCACGGAACCATGAGATCCTGACCTGAGCTGAAGTCTGATGCCCAACCGACTGAGCCATTCAAGCACCCCCAATAGGATTTATTTTCTATAGCAGCTTTAGGTTTACAGAAAAAATTGCATGAAAAGTGCAGAGATTTCCCACATACCTCCTCTCCCCCAGCGTATTATCCCATTTTTAACACTTTGCATCAGTGTGGTGCATTTTTATAATTGATGAACCAACATAGATACATTTTGAAAAATTTATTTTGAGAGAGAGAGAGGATCCCAAGTGGTCTACAGAGTGCAACGTGGGGCTTAATCCTGCAAACCGTGAGATTAGGACCTGAACTGAAAGATTTGGATGCTTAACTGACTGAGTTACCCAGGCACCCCGATAGATTTTTATTAACTAAAAATAAATTGAACATTAGGGTTCCATTACATTAGGATTCATTCTTTGTGTTGTACTGTCATATCATGTATCTGCCATTTCACTATCACACAGAATAGTTTCATTGCCCTGATAATGCCCTTGCCCTGCACTATGCCTAGTGCTTGCTTTCTTCTCCACTGGCAATCAGTGATTTTTAAAACTTTTTTAAACTGTATATATAGTTATGCCTTTCCCAAAATGTCATTTGGTTCATTGCTGTTATATAGGAAAACAATAGATTTTTGTATATTAATTTTGTGTGCTGCAACCTTGTATCCTGTAACTAATTGTTTATTAGTTTCAGAAGATTTTTTTTTGGTCAGTTCTGTAGGATTTTCTAGACAGTCATGTCATCTGTCAACAAAGACAGTTTTACTTCTTCCTTCTTAATCTATATATCTTTCATTTCCTTTTCTTGCGTTATTGCATTATTTAGGACTTCAATATGTTGATGAAAAGCAGTGGTGAGGGGTGATATCCTTGCCTTGTTCCTGATCTTAGTGGGGAAGCTTTGTGTTTCTCACCATCAAGTATAATGTTAACTGTAGGTCTTTTGTAAATAGTATTTTTAAATTGAAGAATTTTCCCTCTATTCCTAGTTTGCTGACATTTTTTTAAATCAAAAATAGGTATTGGGTTTTGTCAAATGCTTTTTTCTGCACCTATTATGATCATATGATTTTTCTTTTGCCTATCGATGTGATGGGTTATATTAACTATTTTAGAATGTTGAACGAGGATTCAAAAATTCATATCTAGAATATATCCCATTTGGTTGTGGTATATAATTCTCTCTGTACATTGTTGGGTTTGATCTGATAGTATTTTATTGAGGATTTTTATATCTATGTTCATGAGAAATATTATTTGTAATATTTTTCTTCATAGGATGAGTTAGGAAGTGTTCCCTCTCCTGTTCTCTGGAAAAGATTGTAGAGAATTGGGATAATTTCTTCCTTAAGTGTTTGGTAGAAATCACCTGTGAACCTCTTTGGGCCTGGTGCTTTGTTTTGGAAAGTTATTACTTATTGAGATATATTCTTTTATAGGTATATGCCTATGCATGTTATCTGTTTCTTGTTTGAGCTTTGGTAGATTGTGTCTTTCAAGGAATTGGTCCATTTCAGTTAAGTTGTCAGACCTGTAGTCTTAGAGTTATTCAAAGCATTCCTTTATTACTCTTGTAGGGAGTATCGTAGTGACTGTTCTTCTTTTGAATTATTGTCGCAAAACACAAATAACATAACATTTACCATTTTAACGGTTTTTAAGTGTACAACTCAGTGGCATTAATTACATTTTCATTGTTGTGCAACCATCACCACTATCTATTTCCAAAACTTTTTCGTCACCCCTAACAAACTCTGTAACTATTAAGCAGTAATAGGGACCTGGTAACCTCTGATTTCTGTCTGTATGGATTTGCCTGTTCTGAATATTTTATATCATGGACATTTCATATAATATTTCTTTACTCGTCCTGGCAACGTCTGCTTGTTTTTCAGTGTTTCGGGGGTTGGGGGGTAGGGGGGAGATTGGATTTGCTTACTCTGCCATTTTGCTGAAATCATGCTTCAGATTGATTAGTTTTGATTGTTGCTTTTTCACATGATATTTTATCAAACACTTTATCCTTTGATGAGCTTGTTTGCTTTGTTTTGGCCATTGCTATGTCCTCAGAGTCTAGAATGGTACCACATAGTATTTATTGACTGAATTAAGTCACTAATTTTTGTAATTATTTGAAAATATGATTTTTAATAGCTTTATAATATTTGTATGACTGTACCATAATTTATTTTCCTGATTACCTATGTTTAAGTGTTAAACTACTGTGTCCAGGTTTTATTTTTTAAGTAACAATGGCCATTGTCATATTTATTCAGGTCTTTAGGTACATCTATGATGATTTTCGTGGCATGTATATCTAGAAGTGGCATTAGCCAGAACAGAAGACATTTTGTTTGGTCCTTTGATACATGATGCTAATTGCCTCTCCTGAAGGGAGCAGTTTTTAAAATGGCCTTGAAGCTGTTTAAAAATATATGACATACTTTTCAACTTATTTATGACTTTTCTGTACTTCAGACTCATAAAAAGAGATCTCTTCTTGTCACGTTTTTAAAAATGTTTATAACTAGCTAATAGTATGAGATAAAATTTGTTTGTTGATGGAAGCGAGTGCATTAATTATCACAAGCAGATACTTTGTGAAACTACTCATTTTACTAAACTTTTTAATGTAAATTAAAATTGTATTTAATTTTGCCAAAAAAAGTAAAAAAATAAACCTTAATTTGATGAGTTTGGGATTCTGGTTTAATAGATTTTCTTAAAAAATTTTTTAGTGTTTGTTTTTGAGAAAGAGAAAGAAGGAGGGAGAGAGGGGCAGAGAGAGAGGGAGACACAGAATCCAAAGCAGGCTCCAGGCTCTGAGCTGTCAGCACAGAGCCTGACATGGGGCTCAAACTCAAGAACCGTGAGATCATGACCTGAGCCTAAGTCAGATGCTTAACCGACTGAGCCGCACCCACCCAGGTGCCGCTGGTTTAATAGTTATAATGGAAGTATTTACCAGGTTCGACTATACTTTCATTCATATTTTGGTTACATTTTTCATGTGATACATTACAATTATTTGTATCATATTTGTCTCCCCAGCAGACTTAAGCCCTTTGAGGGAGTAAATAAATTCAATGTTTTTTCATAGTCTTAATTAATATATTTCCTATAGTACTTTGTAGTTGTCAGAATATATAGATATACATCTGTTCACTTGTTTTTTGCAACAACCCCTTATAGAATAAGGTATTAAATTTTACATTTGGCACTGAAAGAGGTTTAAGTGACTTGTCTAAAATCACAAAACTGGGGCCTTCTTGTGTGACTCTTGTTTAAGGATTGAATGGCCACAACACTGTCCGATAGAACTTTGTGCATGATGGAAGTATTCTATAATTCTGAGCTGTCCCATATGGTAGCCACTAACCCAATGAGGGCTTGAAATGTGGCTGGTGTGACTAAGTTACTGAACTTTTTATTTAATTTTATTTAGTCTTAATTTAAATTAACCATATGTGGCTAGTGCATATGGTTTTGGGCAGTGCAGGTCTAAACTCATAGGTAGAATAACTGTTTGCCAGGACATTATAGCAGAGATTCACACACTGGCTGCAGAGTAGAGCACTGGATTTAAAGTCCATCCTATACAATTCTGTGATTCTATAAACTCTGACCAGTTAAACAAGTAAACCTACATATATCCCAGAAAGTCAGTTTGAATACATTTTGAAAGTCTCTTTGGTAGGGTTTTTTTTTTCTTTTCATTTTATTTAAGTGTGGTTGTAGGAGGTTTTTTTTCCCCTTTAGATATAAATTTTTACAGTGAACTACTATCAAAAGGTTTAACATTTTTTTTGTTTTTTCAACGTTTATTTATTTTTGGGACAGAGAGAGACAGAGCATGAACGGGGGAGGGGCAGAGAGAGGGAGACACAGAATCGGAAACAGGCTCCAGGCTCTGAGCCATCAGCCCAGAGCCTGACGCGGGGCTCGAACTCCCGGACCGCGAGATCGTGACCTGGCTGAAGTCGGACGCTCAACCGACTGCGCCACCCAGGCGCCCCAAGGTTTAACATTTTTAATTCTGCCTTTTAATATGGTTTCTTCCATGATGTTGCCCACCTTTCTATCCCTGTGGCAAACAGTCCTCCTTTTCTGTCTGCTCCTTCATTTCCTTAAAAATCTCAGTTTTTGCTCCTAGGAAAAGGAGATTTTAAGTTGCCATGATTAACCCTGTCTTTGGTTATCATTTTCCCTGACAGTAATCTGTTTTAATCTGTACTCATTTAAAAGCTGAAATATTCCTAAGTATTATTTATTTATAAGTAAATATTTCTAAATCATTTCATGTAAGTATTAGTCCTTAACAGGGATGTCAACTCTTTGAGGTCAGAGGCCTGATTTCTATCTTGTGCTCCTTAAAATGTGTAACAAATATATGTTGTGTGTCTAATTCTGTGAAGGATTCAAAGAATGTAGAAATGGTCTAGAAAAGTGTTCTTGAGTTTAATTAATGTTTGAGTAGATAATGGTCATACGTCTTGGGTTTGGGTCATTTCCTCTATGTGAAATGGGAGAAGTCACCCAGTTTTAACAACCATTCAACTCCTAATAAGAAATGGGTTAATCTTTTAATTTAGTCACTTTGCATTGGGAAATGCTATAGACTGAGTGGTTGTGTCCTTCCAAAACTTATACTGTTGAAGCCTTATCTTCAATGTGATAGTATTAGCAGGAGGGGCCTTTAACGGTGGGTGGTGGGGAGGTCATGAGGGTGGACGTTAATGCTCTTATAAAGAGACCTCAGAGAACTTCCTCACCCCTCTTGCCATGGAAGGTGACACAAGGAGAAGGCAGTCTGTGAACCTGGAAGCAGGCTGTCACCAGACACCCAGTCTGCTGGTGCCTTGATCCTAGTCTTCCCAGTCTCCAGAATTGTGAGCAATACCTTTCTGTTGTTTACAAGCTACCCAGTCTGTAGTATTTTGTCATAGCAGTCAGAATGGTGATGAGCAGGTTGACTTCCTGATTGCTATCAAGGAGGAGAGGAGGGTTAGTAGAAAAGATAAAACTTAGAATATCTTGTCTCTCTTTTACTACCTTTTAATGAACAAAAATAAATTTTTTTCAGAAACTATGAAGAACATGTAATCTAGGAATATTATAAACTTTTTTTTAGAATATTATCAACTTCTAGTATTATTATTGATATGTGAAAAGCTCTGTCAGTGTTACAAAGGGTTCTTACTGCTTGAGGTTGGAGAGCCCCTACATTTTAAGTTTTACAGGGTAACAGGTCACATTTCTATGCTTGAAAAATTGAGGAAGGGATATTTGCTTTTACAGAGAGTTTTATACCCTTGTGTACCTAGCCTACTGTTGTCTCTTTATTAACTCTAGCCTTTAGCTTTTACCTTGAGTATCCTGGAATGAAATCTGAAAGCAGAAAGTCCTGGAGTGATACCATGTCATGTAAACTGTTCTAGGATGTTTGCCTTGTAAAACTAGTAGCCATATTTATTCATTCTAGAATGTTTATTGGTTTTATGTGAGGCACTGAGCAAGGTTCTGTGAAAAAAATTATAAAGAGATCAAGTTCGTGGCTTTGAGTTGCTCACAGAAGTTTACACAGATAATTAAACAGGTAAATTATATTGCAGCAAGAACCGGTGAACAATTTGCGTGGAGGTGTTGTATAGCCCTGTATGATCTGCACATCTCATTTACTCATCAGATCATGTGAAAAAGGTGGCATTAATTCCCTCATTGTACAAAAGAAGAAATTGAGAGTAGACACATGCCCTAGATCATTTATTGATAAGTGTCAGATTTAAACTCATGTGTCTGATGTAAATCTTATGATCATTGCACTGTATGCCAGTTCTCTTCTGGATAATAACCTTCCTGTTTTCCTTAACTGGGGAATTCCTCTGATACAAAAGATTATGGAGTTTATGTCTCATTAACTATTATTCCACCACACGCATGCATTTGAACTTGTTCTGTGGTGACAAAAATCTTCAACCAAAGCACGCATCAGTTTTATAACTCTAAAAAGTTCTGATTGGTGCGCCTGGGTGGCTCAGTCGGTCAGGCATCTGACTTCGGCTCAGGTCATGATCTTACGGTTCGTGAGTTCGAACCCCGTGTTGGGGCTCTGTTCTGACAGCTCAGAGCCTGGAGCCTGCTTCGGATTCTGTGTCTCCATCTCTCTCTCTTTTTCTGCCTCTCCCTTGCTTGCTCTCTCTGTCTCTCTCTCAAAAATAAATAAACATTAAAAAATAATAAATAAAAATAAAAAGTTCATCATCTAAAAATTTTAGTATTTGTGTGCACACGCCAGTTAAAGGACTGTTAGATATTCTAAAAACCCTGGGGAAAAACATAAATTTATTATGTGACTGTGGTCATTTAGAAACATGCACGGGAAACAGATTTGGGTTGTTGAATTAAGGATGGTAAACATACCAGTTTCAGAACTGGTTGAATGACCACATTTATAAATGTGTGTTTGACAAAGCTAGCTCTGTGTAAGTAAGCAACAGAGGAGGCAGCCTGGTGAGCCTGAGAGAGCGTGGGCAAAGCTAAACAGGATCATGGACTCCAGACTTGGATTGATTCACGTCTCAGCCCCATCATACATTGCTGTGTGTCCTGGAGCTTCTCTTTGGAAAATGAGCCATTGAAGTGCCTACCTTACAGTACCTTGTTGCAGGGATTCAGTGGGGAGGAGCACCTGGCATTATGGCGCTTGGTGAACGCGTGAACGTGCCCCTTCTCAGTGTTCGTTAAGACTAATCTTGGCTGCAATTTGTGAAAAATCATCAACAATTGATCTTGAATACCTTGAATGCCAGGATTATTAAAATAGAGTCTTAAAAGTAATAAATATTGTAAGCTAGTAGAAGAAACTACCTTTAGATGATTTTTTTACAATACTTTATTAATAATACATTGTTTTTATGGTATTTCAGAGCTCATATAGTATTTTAATAAATATTATTTTAGTTCCTTGTGTCTTAACTTTTACAACAAACTAGTTTAAAAAAAATTTTTTTTCAACGTTTATTTATTTTTGGGACAGAGAGAGACAGAGCATGAACAGGGGAGGGGCAGAGAGAGGGAGACACAGAATCGGAAACAGGCTCCAGGCTCTGAGCCATCAGCCTAGAGCCTGACGCGGGGCTCGAACTCACGGACCGCGAGATCGTGACCTGGCTGAAGCCGGAGGCTTAACCGACTGCGCCACCCAGGCGCCCCAACAAACTACTTTTAATAGCAGAAAAAAGTAAATACTTTGAAGAAAATAGTGTAGAGAGGAGATTTGGGGGGTGGGGGACGTGGGGATTGCTCAAAACGGTAAGTAGGAAATTTTTTGAAGGCCAACATTTTGTCTGTAAAAATCACATCAATTTCCTCCATAAAATGTTTGCATTGCTATCAATACAATATTTTAAATGTCTTACCATTATAAAAATGATGGTTCAGGAAGATACGCTTTTTTTACCCAAGATTTCTAACATGCCTGGTACCTTCCTCATGCCTTTTGTTTACACACGTCAATTGAGAAGCACTCTTCTCCTACAGCGACACAGAAGACTGATGAAATACACTTTGTACTTAGTTCATAGTTGAGGAAATTGAGCACCCAAGGTTACACGGCTACTAAATAGAAGAACTGGGAGGGTCTTCCCCTGGAGGTGTCCCCTATCCCCAAATCCAGTCTTCTGCCACTCCTGCTGTAATCAGATAATACTTAAGAACAAAAAGATGGTATATAATGAATTGTGCTGGGTATGAATTGATAAGTAGAATTGTAAGTAGTTCTTTACCCTCAAGCAGTTTCTAACTCCATTGGTCTGATAAGATGCTACCTTGAGGGGGTTGGTAAATAACAAAAAAGCTAAGGGATTCTAAGGCAAGCAATGCTAAGGGCAGTGAGTAATTGATTTCCTAGTAAGCGGTTGAGACAAATGTTAAAGTTCTGAGAAGAAAGCATTCAGGTTGGGCTAAAGAGTATAGGGAAGCTTTGTGGACGAAAATGGACTTGATTTTACAGTATAGTGTTTCTCCAGCCTTTTCCTCTGGTCTTTTGTTTATTGCTAATAATGGCTGAAAACAAGTTCTGATTGCAAGCTTAAGTCTATTTTGGCTTCTTTGTTGTTTGAAAGGTGTTTATATTTGTACAGCTTACCCCACAATAAATAATTTGGTAACTGCCCATTCAAATTTCTACTCTTTTCCATCCTTGATAGTGTAAGAAAATGATCTGATGCTAGCCCTTAGATGATTTTTATTTCATTTTACAAGGCTCCTTTTTGATCCCCCATTAGCACATTACTCATTCACTTAAAGAATTTGGCAAGATTTCCATAATAGAGTGTAGTTGATGGTTGGGATTAAGCAGAAAAGGGAAATGGTTATGATGGAAGAGAGTCCGGTTTCAATGTTGATGGTTAGGTCCTGGGACCAAAGACCTAGAGGAGACCGAAGACAGGAGGAGAAGAGACATAGTGTCCCAGTGGTGTTGACCTGTGGGTGCAGGGAAAAAACCGTGCCAGTCACACTGCAGTCACACAGCCCTGTGCCTCCTTCTGTCATATGTTCTTAGGGCTGGAAGGTATTTCAAGGATGGTTTGGTCAGACCCACTTCACAAAATGTAAAAGAGATGAAGAAACAGCCTAAACAGATCAGAGAACTTGCTTAAGGTCTCATAAAAGTGACAGAATTGGGATGAAACCCTGTGTTCCCCGAGTCATAACCCAGCATTCCTACTATCTCCCCTGAGAGCATAGTGTGCAGAACTCTGGGCTGATAGGAGCATTCCTCAGTGTATTAGATAAGGACCTTTTGCTGCTGCTGTTCTTTCTAATACACCAAAGTGGTTTGGAGATGGTGAGATTAATTTATCTGATGAAGGAAGGCACGTTGTGTCAACACATAGCGTGTCAGAATTTTTCAGCCATTTGTGAAGTGTGCTTTCTCTGATATTATCTTCCCATCTTCTAGGTAGCCCTGCTAGCCAAGAGGAATGATACTGAGCTTCATTTTTTGTGGTTTGTTTTGTAAAAATAATAGATATACTGGTTGTCCTTTTGCAACTACATAGGGATACTGATGGAGAGTCATTTCAGTTTGAGCTCAATTAGTTGATCCAAATCAATATAATCATATTATTAAAAATAGATATGTATTCTATATTTAGCAAGGAAGATGGCATTTTATAGCTATATGCCTGCTATATAGTTTGGTGCTATGTATGATACTAAAGTAGAGCTCATTGCCCCTCCTCTTGGAATTTCCAGTCCAGTTGGAGAGGCCAGTTGTATGCACATACGGCCTCAAATCTGCCATGACTAAAATGGGAATTCTACCAGCTCTCATCCCCACTACACCTGTTCCTCCCATGTCATTTAGTGGTCCCATTGTCTCTTCAGTCACTCATAGTAGAAATACTGGAAACCTGGCAATCACCTTTGCTTCTCTTCTTCTTCACTGCCCCATTCAGTCTGGTAGCAGATCCCTGTAACATACTCCCTGTCCCCCAGCTGAACTGCCATCAGACTCCTGTTCATCCTTTAAGACTGTTAAACATTGCTTCTTCAGGGAAGTCTTAAGTGTCTTCCTTCAGTGCACTTGTAGCCAGCAATAAACTTTTCTATTAAGCACTGGCTATAGTTTCTCGAAGTCAAGGAACTTGACCTTATTTCTTTTTGTAAACCCAGTACAAGGCACATTAGACCCTAAGTTTTTAAATCAGTACCTTGAGTGATGGGAGGGTTATTAGTTGTATTTGTGGTGTTTATGAAACAGCCCAGTGAAGTGAGTCTATAAAGATAGGCAGAGGCCAGATGCTGAAAGCCTGAATACCATGCAAAGAAATGTTCAGTTGTAGTTGGGCACATGGGTTCACAAGGTCTTTCCTGTAGCCACATATTGTCATGTGACTGCATTCTGGCCAGTGAAAACAGAAGTGGTAGGTGCCCCTTCCAAGAAGTTTCTTTAATGGAAGGGCATTTCATTCCCTATCTCTCCTCTCTGCTGGCTGGAATGGAATCTAAATGACTGGGCTCCCCTGTAGTCATGTGAGTGTAGCAGGGCCACACATCCTAGGATTTGTAGCGTGGGAAGGAAGCCAGAAGAAGCCTTCACAGAAAGGAGGACATTCCAGGAAGAGGAATAGAGTGAGAGGACACACTTGAAGGTCAGATAGAAGAAGATGACCTGGCAAAGGAGACTGAAAAGGAGTCACCAGAGTGATGGGAGGAAAACCAAGTGGTTCAATAAGGAGGAACTGGGCAGCCACTACCAACTAAGATAGAAATGGCAAAAAATGTCACTGGATTCGACAACATGGAGGCATTGGTAAGACCACTGATGTGGCGAGGGCAGAAGTGATATTGGAATAGGCTAAAGGGTGAATAGAGCCTAGGAGGTGACCTTCTAAAGACATTTGCCCTTGAAAGAATTTGGAACAGAGAGACCAGCTGGCAGAGCATGTGGAGTGAAGGGAAGGTTTTCCTGAGATTACTGGAATATGCCTGTTGAGAGGAAAAGAGAGAGCAGGCAAGGTCTTAAGATGAGTTGATGAGATCCAGAGCAAGTGGACAGAGATGTGATGTTTGCAAGGAGGAAGGATGCTTCCTTTGTGGTGAAGGGAATGAAGAAGAAATGGGGCACATTGGGTTGGCTTCTAGATTTCAAGTGCAGACATGAGGGAGCTCCGATCTAAAGACTTCCGCTCTCTCCTGAACTCTTCGGCAAGGTCATCAGCTGAAACTTCACAGATAGTAAGGCTTCATATCTTGTCAATTTCTTCTGTTTTAGCTTTGTTCTGTGCTCTGAGGAGAGTCTCCAAAGTTTTGGATGGATCGTGTCGCTTGCTTGAAAATCCTTCAGTGCCTCTGCTTCCCATGGCACACAGGGCACAACACAGTCAAGGCCTGTTCCCTTCTCAGCCCCATTCTCTCCACTTACTCCACTTTGCTGCAGCCAAAGCCAACTGCACCATTGCCCTGAAACAATTCATCCTTGCTGCTTCTCAGCCTCGGAACCTGCTCTTGTGATGCTGTCCTTTTCTCCCTACCTGGTGAACTCATTCTTGAAGACCCAGTTCTCATATTGCATCCTTTTAAATCTCTTTGATTTCCCTCCCCTTTCCACAGGCCAGTAACTATAGCTTTTATTTATATATCTATATAACTTATATATATATCTGTGTAGCTTTTTTATCTGGGTCGACCACAGTGTCTGGTATACATGAGTTGGCATTGGGTGGATGGATGAATTTTAATTGCGTTACCTGTTCCTTTAGTGATTTTTAATGAAATTGAAATGAAATGAAAGTTATATACTCTTAGTATTTGATGCAGAGAAAATATTGTTTCCTTTTTTTTTTTTCCTAGGTGGTTCTGGAATGGAGCCGGGATCAGTACCATGTTTTGTTTGATTCCTACAGAGACAATATTGCTGGAAAGTCCTTTCAGAATCGGTAAGAAGAAATCAGTTTTGGAGAGTAGCTTCTTTGGACTTAGAGGATGAGTCACAATTTCACTCTTGCTTTAAATGTAACAGTTCAGGTTGAAGGGGGGGGGGGGGTTTTTCCAAGTGTAGATATGGTTTAACTTATTCAAGGCTACTCCTATCTGAAGGAACCTTGTAGTCTGTCCTCACATTTTATGGTTGAAAAATCTGATTCCCAAAGAGTAATCCTGCCTTGCGGTTTATTGAGTACTTTGAGTTACACGATCTCATTTTATTATTGCCCTAGTTCTATGAGGTAAAGGTAATTCAATCTGCCTGCAGGATGAGGCTGGCTACTCTGGCCGGTAGTCTTCTGTTCCAAGCCCTGGCCCATATTCTTGTTGACCTCACTCTGTTAACCAGAGCCATTCTGTGGAAGCCACTGGAATTGACCCCCTACCTACCCCTGTGGTCACCATATCTTGCTGCCTCACTGTGAGGAGGAGCAAGCCTTACAGGTTGGGTCTTTTTCTCTTTAAGGCCAAGCTTCCTGGTGCAGCCACTCTTAGATGCTGTCTTCAACCTTTTCCTTCAAGATTTTTTTCCTCCTTCATAAGACAGACCTCAGAGTGGACTCAATCTTTCCCCACATCTTCCTTCCCTTCCTGCAGCTAAAATGATTTGCACGGGCTCTTTTTGGTTTTTGTCTATAAAATTAGTGCTTAAGTTGTTTTATATCGTAAAAGCAGTTTATGTCTGTGGTCGAAAACAGTTCAAACAGTACATAAAAATAAAAAGTTAAGCCTCTCTGTTCCATTTTGAATTTCCCCTCATCCAGAGGAACTGTTGTTAATGATTTTTTTAAGTTTATTTATTCATTTTGAGAGAGAGAGAGAGAGAGAGAGAGAGAGAAAGTGGGGAAGGGGCAGAGAGAGAGAGAGACAGAGAGAATCTTGAGCAGGTTTCATGCTGTCAGCACAGAGCCCGACACAGGGCTTGATCTCACAAACCATGAGATCAAGAGTCGGACGTTCAACTGACTAAGCCACCCAGGCGCCCCTGTTAACAAATTTTTGTTAATGATTCTTTTGGTAACCATCATTCTAACTTTAAAACAATAAGTGGAGTTCTCTCCTTTTTTATTCATTTTATGCAGTATCTATTGACTCTTTTCCATTGTAATGGTGCATAGCCAGTCGTTATGGGGCTAAGAGCAGTAGGTGACCAGAACAAATGTGGGGTAGCTAACAGGGGTAGTTAACCTCATTAGACCAGAGTCTAAATGTCAGAGGCCATAACCACAAACCTCCCTTGATCCTGACTGTCCATTTTCCCCTGAGGATAGTTCTCATAAATCTTTCCCTCTGCTCTCACTGAACCGGAAAACCTAACGAAACTGCAAATAACTACATTTGGTGTCGGTTGGCTCACCTTCAGAGTTATCTGAGGATCTGTAGACTGCATCACCAATTCCTCTGGAGCCCTTGCTCCCTGCTTAGAAGTACTTCCTTGTCCCTCTGTTCACTTTTTATGAGTCCCTATGTGGTTTCTATCAAATAAGTGTTTTTTTAAATTAGTGTGCTAATTAGATGTGTGCACTGTTATAGTCCTGACCATCTTAGGGAGGAAGGGCTATGGGATTCTTTGAATTGACTAAAGCTTTACTCTTTGCTCAGTGCCCTATGTGTGAATGACATCCCTCAATTTGCTCCTTGAACAGAAAAGGAATCTTTAAGCCTTACTCTGTTTTAGACACTGATATATAACTATCTGTGGTAAAGAATTTCATAGTGTGGTAGGGAGAATGGCTTGTAAGCAAGTAATTAGTGAAGTAGGGAAACTCTAGGCTTTTCTCTTAGGATCTCTTAAAGATAGTTTTCAAAGACTCTAGGGGTCTGCAAAATCCAAACTATTTTTTATAAGAGTTCTAAGGTGTTACTTGCGTTTTGTACTGTGCTGACATTTGCACTGGTGGTGTAAAAGCAGTGCTGGGTAAGATCGCCAGACCTTAGCATGAATCACTGTATTCTTCACCACCCTATATTTGCAGGGGTAAGATAAAAGTTAGTTTCACTTAAAAATGTTCTTGTTGAAGCACTAAAAGTTATTCATTTGGTTGTATCTTGACCCTTTGGCCACACATCTTTTTAATGTTCCGTGTGATGAAATGCACCTGACCGTATGGTGATTGTCTTGAGGAAACCCTGGTGTGGTTGAGTTGCAACCTAGACCAGCCCTTCTGTTTCATGGGACACCACTGTCATAACTTGAGAGATGACAGTGTGATTACTCACACTGGTCATTTGACAGCTGTTTTCTTGACAGTGAACAAAGCAATTCTGTCTCTTAAAGGAAAATGAATAATAGTATCCGTTGCCAATGATAAAATTTGAGCTTTCAAATGTAAATTAGAATTTGGGAAAACTTGTTTCTGTCACTGTGAGCTTAACAGCTCACATATCATAAAGACTTCTCTGATTAGATAGATATGTGGCATTGTCCACAAAAATCACATTCATTAATATTATATAGGAAAATTAAGGAAATATGTCACCATTTGGCAGATGTGTATAACTCAGTAAGCTGTTATTTTCCAGATAACCAATACATTGTTACAGGATCCTTACAGGTGTTTACAAAATCTTGCATGGGTAAAAAAGTCATTCAAAGTGTAAGAAAGACCAATGGATTTTGGTGTAAAAGCACAAAAAGTTCTTTAATGTGGCTTCACATTCCACACTGCAACGAATTTTTAAGCAGCTACCACTTATTTTGGTAGGATCAAAGAAGAAAACCTGCTGTTACCTGAAAAGGCTATTAAAATACAACTCCCCTTTCCAGCTACATTATCTGTGTGAGCCTGGGTTTTCTTTATACACTTCAGCCAAAACAACACGTGGGAACAGATTGCAGACAGAAGATGCAAGGTGCTTGTTCTTTTCTACTAAGTCATTAAAGAGATTGGCAGAAAAGTGAAACAATGCCTCTCTTCTCACTGTTTTTTTTATTGTTTTGGAGAGTATTATTTTCATTAAAAAAGTTATTCATGTTAACATTTTAAGATGAATTAAGTATTTTTATAGTGTTTCATTTTCAAATATGGTAAATGTGAATAGTTACAATCTATAAACAAAAGTTTTTGGGGATCCTTAATTTTTTAAGTGTAAAGGGTCTGGAGAGTAAAAAGTTGGTAGAGAACCATTTCTCTCACATAGCAGTTCTTAAAACCTTAGTGTGCAGCAGAATGCCATGGAAGGCTTGAGAAGATGCAGTTTCCCCCACCCCCAGAGCTTCTGCGTCTGGAGGTCTCACAGGCGCTCACAGAATTTCCATTTCTAACAAGTTCACTGGTGGTACCGAAGCTGCAGGTCTGGTGACTACGGAGAATACTACGGATTCTTGATGAAATACAGTTTTCCTACTTCTTCATTTTCATTTTAGCTGATTTTCCTAAGAAAAGCTCAAAATGGATTGTCTTTTTAAAATCAAATATTTATCAAGCATCTACTCAACCTACTGTGCCTTATGCTGTGCTAGGTGCTGATGGTGCAGTTGCATGAATTCCTGCCCTGAAGGAGCATCCAAATTTTAGAAGGAAAAGTAGCTTTAGAAAATCCAGATACTGAGGTCAGCGGTTTTAATCAACCATTCTTGTTCTCTTTCTGAAAAATTTTGTGTATGGGTGTTAAATATTTCTCCTCCTAATTTTAGATTGCATTAAAATATAGTTTGGTTTTTATATAAGGATATTTCAAAATTGCCTAATTTTGAAGATGACATGTAAATAGATCATATATAACATATCACATGTTCTAATACATTTTAAAATACCATAATGTTTATAGGGAGTTTTCATCATTTTGCCAGTTTCTCTGCAAGTCTTTTTAATGTTATTTGAAAAAAAATTTTTTTAATGTTTATTTTTGAGAGAGTATGAGTGGGGAAGGGGCAGAGAGAGAGAGGGAGACAGGATCTAAAGCAGGTCTCTGCACTGACAACAGTGAGCCTAGTGTGGGTCTTGGAACTCATGAACTGCAAAATCATGACCTGAGCCAAAGTGGATGCTTAACCGACTGAGCGACCCAGGTGCCCCTTTAAAAGAAAGGTCTATTCTATATGTCAGTAACAAGTGAATATGTAAATTATCTACTACTAATTATAAGGCATTAAGTCAGTCTGGGCCTAGTCTTGTCATCTCTAAAATGTAGGTATTAGATTAAGTGTAAAATCTCTTCCAACTCTTTGGCATTAAGATACCATTTAAGTTCTGAGTTTTCATACCTAGTTTATAGAATGTAGAACCAAAGGACTACATTCGTAGTATCCTTTACATGTCATAGTTCCTTTGTATTCACTTAAACCAAACTGATTAAAATAAAAGCTGTATTACTGTCACCATGGCTTTGGTTCTGAGTCACAGGTGACTTATTTAGTCTTCAACTCTAAGATAAAGGCTTTCCTTCATCTGGAAACTTAGATATAGTGGTCTTGTGGTCAGAAATAAAGACTCAAACTCATTGTGGCCATGTCTAGTAGTAGAAAAACAACTGACTCACTGACCTGGGGCAGATCACACGATCTCCTTAGTTTGTTAGTTTAACACCAGAGAATTAAATTGATCTTGTAATACAAACTTATTAGAAGAGCTAGTACATCATCCATTATATACTTAATTATTTCCCCAAATGAACATGTATGGATATCTCTTGATTCTATTAAAAGATCTTTAATAGCAGGTGATTACTTTTACAGGATAGCTTTGGAAAGTGCAATTCTTTAAAAAAAAAAAAGTTTAAAAAATATGTCATCTAAGCAGTTTTTTCAAATTAATTTTTAGTCTGAGAAATTGAGAGTGAGATGACCTTGGATAATTTAGATGTGGGTAATACAAGACCGGCCTGCCTGCCTGCCTTCCTTCCTTCCTTCCACAAAAGACTGATTTATATGTTGAGGGAATGAACTTAGAGTTTTAATTTAGCCAATGAGTATATGTTAAATCCCATTCATGTACCAGGCCCTATTTTTAAGCATCTTGTGATGAACAAGAGAAACTCACTGACCTCATATAGAATTGGCATTTTAGTGGGGGAAGCTTTTTTTTTTTTTTTAACTTAAAAATGTGAACTACAACCTGCATATAAATCATTATTTCTCAGATTTCTGGACTGGCAGCATTGGCATTACCTGGGATCTTGTTAGAAATGTGAGTTCTTGGGGCGCCTGGGTGGCGCAGTCGGTTAAGCGTCCGACTTCAGCCAGGTCACGATCTCGCGGTCCGTGAGTTCGAGCCCCGCATCAGGCTCTGGGCTGATGGCTCAGAGCCTGGAGCCTGTTTCCGATTCTGTGTCTCCCTCTCTCTCTGCTCCTCCCCCGTTCATGTTCTGTCTCTCTCTGTCCCAAAAATAAATAAACGTTGAAAAAAAAATTAAAAGAAAAAAAAAAGAAATGTGAGTTCTCAGGCCCCACTCCAGACCTAATGAGTCAGAAACTCTGGGGATGGAGCCCAGCTATCTGTTTTTACAAGCCCGAAGGTGATTCTGTTGCCTGCTAACATTTGAGAACCATTGGTATAATAAATGCGATTAAAAAACCTAGCTGAGGAAGCTTTTGTGTACTGTTACTTATGGTGAGGAGAGAGAGTCTGAAGATATGGGAAAGAGAGGAAGTAATTGAAGCAGAGCACAGAATGCATAGTACCATTTCTGCCCTAGAGATACTCCATCTAGTGGAAGATAGACATGCATAAAAACTAGTACAACATAGTATGCTAAGAGTTCCTTAGAGTACAGAGTACAATGGAAACTGTGTGTTAAGCAGTACATTCTCTTTGTGGGAGGTGAGGGAAGAGGGCAATTGGGGAAGGAGGATATTTTAGACAGTGGGAGAGGCATGTTCAAAGGTGCAAAAGCTTGCAAGTCTTACCCTGCTTGGGTAAGCAATTGGAGTGTCTAGAGCACAAGGGGCACATTATGGAGGAGTTTAGATTTTATTCTGCAGACAGTGGTGAACATTAACGGGAGGGTTGGTAGATGCTCAGCTATCACATATGCCTCAGTATGAGGTGATTCCTGATTTCCTGTGAAGCTCTGGGTCCCTGGTTCCTCTTTGACCCCCATCTTCCTTTATGCTCTTCCTCGTGCTCCCCTTGTCTGTGCCACACTGGCCTCTAGTTCCTTGGCTGTGCCTGTTGGGTGTCTGCCTCAGAACATTTGCACATGGTGTTCCCATTCTCTGGACCATTCTTCCCCTAGTTACTCACATGGCTTTTGCTTCCTCTCTTTCACGTCTTTGCTGAAATGCCACCTGCCTACGAGTCATAATGAACTACTGTATTATAGATCTGAAGTAGACCTGAAAGATGGGGAGGATTTGGTTAAGTTGGTAAAAGAAAGGGGAAGAGAGCTTTCAGCAGGGTTAAAACCTGAACAGAACACAAACATGAGGCTTAGGTGGGATACTCAAGAATTAGATGCCTGCCTCACTCCTTATTTTGAGGAAAAGATAATAAGGAAAAACGTTAGCAGTATCAGGAAGGTCTGTGCTAGTGTCTCACATATATCATAGACTCATTGAACAAATACTGAGTGCGTGTATGCTGGGCACTTTTCTAACTGATTGGGTACTTTAGGGAACAAAACAAGAAAGTTTCCTGCCCTCTTGGAGCTTACATTCTGGGGGAGGGACACATACAATTACCAGTGTAGGTAACAAGTTAATTATTTAATATGTTAGAAAGGTGGTCAGTGCTATGACGACAAGAAAATGCAGGGCAGGGTGAGGAGGGTTGGGAGGGGCTGGGCTTGGGACAGCAGGGAATAGGAGGACTGCAGCATTAAATAGGGCTAGGTTTTCATTATGGGCTGTTGGATAACTCCTTTTTGGTAATTTTGTTTTGCTTTTAATTTCTTTTCTCTGTTTGGGGGTATTTGCATTGCAACACCCTTGTTTGTCAAACTGAGCATGTAGCAGTGTAAACTGAGCTTCTGGGACCTCCTGATGGTCTTAGAAGTGGAGTGATGGCAGCTTCTTTACAGGGTGGTTGTGAGGATTAAATGATGCAGAACTGCAGAAATTATCTGCGTGTATCTTGCAGAGAAAGTTTTCAACAAGTCGTCTCCCAGCTCCAGCTTGAAGTCATGCAAGTCTGTGATACAGTTGGCTAGATTACCTTTTCATTGATTTTTTTTCATAATCTTTGAGTTTAAGTCCTGTTATATACTCTTATTCCTAAATGTATTGGAAAAATGCATGTAAGCTGAAGGACCTGTGGCTTTGCCCTAGGCTCTGTCTGCCCATGCCAATCGACGTGGTTTATACCTGGGTGAATGGCACAGATCTTGAACTACTGAAGGAGCTACAGCAAGTCCGAGAACAGATGGAGGAGGAGCAGAAAGCAATGAGGTAAAATGGATTTTTAAAAAACAAAACACACTCTGGGGTGCTTGGGTGGCTCAACCATTTAAGCATCTGACTCTTGATTTCTGCTCAGATCATTATCTCATGGTTCATGAGATCAAGCCCCACATCAGGTTCCGCACTGACAGTGCAGAGCCTGCTTGGGATTCTCTGTATCTCTCTGCCCCTCCACTGCATGTACACATGCTCACCCTTCCCCCCCCACCCCGCCCAAAATAAATAGAACTTTAAAAAAAAAAAAACTAACAATAATTGGAATTAAAAAGAAACAACAACACACAAAGTTCTATGAATACAAGTAACAGTGCATTTCAGAAGGGTAGGGTGATGTTCACAGTGCTAATCCAAACAGAAACCTGCATCTCAAATTCATGCCATTACAAGATTTTGTCACCCATGTGTCTGACCCTTGTTTCTTGGTATCCAGTGAAGACTCAGCCACTTCGTTAGATGGCCATTTTATGACTGTGCTATTCTAGTGATGCCTTGCTCTCTGAGGGCCTGAAAGGAAAGGAGTCTCCCACGGGTTCTTGCTTACTCAGTCTGAGTCCCATGTGTGATACCTTCATGAAATAAGGTGTTATTATGGAAAAAAGTTTCATGGTAAGACCCATTATTCCCTTGAAAATAAAACAGGCCTACAGACTTAACTTTTTTCCGTTTGATAAATACAGTACAAAGTATGTTCCCTTTACCCCTTTTAATGTTAAATCATACAATATGGAATTAGAAACTGCTAATTTTTTTATATGTGGAATTTTGATCATTTTAGTTCTTTTATCTGAGAAAGGTACAATGTACTTGAATGGAGAGCCTTAAGAGCTAAAAATCTGGCTGATATAACTTCCCCTCTGATTCCTTAGCATTTTCTGAGAATTTTTCCATTTCTCCATTCATTTCTTCATAAATATGATGGGTGCTGCCCAGTTGCAGGTCATTGGCCATGTTACACTGCAACAAATTTTCTCTTTCTCTTTGTGTCAGAGAATAGGATACCTTCCCAGTGCATGAAAATAACTTTGGCAGCGTGGTACCATGTTTTAGTAGTAAAATGTAAAAGCTTAAGTCAACTGTCATGGTTACTGTGGGAGGTATGTGATAATAATTGTTGAGCATATTTCATTGAAACTTAAAATTTATTATGCATATTAAATGTTGTAAGCATTGTATTTCCTAACCTACTAGTTAGTCCAGTGGAGTAACTAAGAAAATCATTGTTGTTAGTTACCTTTTGTTCACATTTAGGACTAGTACTAGCTCATGAATATGTAATGAAATATATTTGCTTTCATTAGAGAAATCCTTGGGAAGAACGCAACAGAACCAACCAAGAAGAGGTAAGTGTTTTGATTTTCCTCTTAGGAATAGAAGTTGAAGTGAAACTTCCAGGTTCTTATTGTTTTTTGTTGGATATACAGTATTTTGTGTTTATTGTTCCTGTTTAATCCCTCATCTGCTAGCTTTTGACCCCCAAATTAATTGCCTCTTTTAGATGGGAAATCTTGCAATGCCAGAGACATAGTTGATTGAGAACTCTTGTTTGGGTTGTAGCTAACAAAAGCTTTATTGTTTCTGGATGGGTTAGGTTTTTGGATGTAAGGTTTTTCTGCTCTGCTGTTTCCATCAATCTGTCTTGGTGCGCTGTTCTCTTGGTCCACTTAATGTGTAACTTATACCCAGTGTTTTCATTTATAGGATTTATATCCATCATTCAATTGTGTGTTCATTATATATTTCCTTATTTTTAAAAGCTGTCATAGTTGTATGTCTTATATTTAAGGACTTGGGAAGGGGATTTAGCCCAATGCCAAGAATCAGATGTGTCTACTGTGATTTGAATCCTACCAGACTCTGGTAGGTCCTTAAAACAAAACTGCCTCACGGACAAGCAGAAATCTCTGTTAATGGCACTTTCTCACTTAACCATTAGTTTTAAAATAAAAGAGTTATTTTATAGAAATGATCCTGAGGAATTTTGAGATTTAGAAGTACCTTCTGAATCATTTCTTTATGTTCTATATATTTATTTATAAATATACCACTGTTAAAACTGTTATTTTTAAATGACATAAATAAAATTTTTAATTATTTAAAGTAATGATGCCATGTTACAAAGGATTGAGAGGAGTGAAAAGAAGATACTTCTACGGCCCCCATTCAACAAACTGTGATCATTTTTTTATTCCCTTTTTGTGCATATATTTATAGTTGTAATTTGTAATCTCTGTGCAATTTTGTATCCTGCTTTAAAAATTGTATATAATCTACACAGCTATGTTCATAAATTATCTTCATGCTTCTTACTTATCAATTTTAATTGTTGTATCATATCCCGTAAAGTAACTGTACTAGAATTTACTAAATATTAGGCACTTCTGTATTTTCACTATTGTAAATAGTTTGCAATCTTATATTTGGGTCTGTGGCATTTTCTGTATGTGGGTTTGTTTTTCCTGTTTTGTTTCTCTTCTCCTACTTGGACTAGATTCCTGGAAGTGAACTACTGAGGTAGAAGCATATGTGTAAGTTTTTATGGCTCTGAGTATACACACATATACTATGAATATACACACATATACTATGAAATTGCTTCTCCAGAGAGAAAATGGGAACACCCATCTGCAGTGACACCAGCAATGTTTGAAAGGGATAGGTTTACTGGGCTTGCAGTAACATTGAGTCCATTTTTTGAGCGATGCTAATTTAGTAAACAAAATGTGATAACTCTTTTTTTTTTTGCATTTCTTTAAATATTAGTGCAGTTGGACAATTTTATATATTGCTTAACTAGTCATAGCTCTCTCTCTCTGTGAATTCTCTAGCCGTGTTTTGTCCATTGTTTATTTAGGCATTCCTTACATTTAGATAGAAATACCTTATACATTCATATTAGAACCTTGTCACATTTGCTGTTGTTTCCGTTGGTGTCGTCTTTCGAATGTACTTTATTGTATTCTGATCAGAATTGATAAATTGTATCTGGTAGGATGATACTCTGTTAAACAGAATTTATCTATTCCTGCTCTGCCAAATGATAGGCTTCACTGGAATTATGAATAATCTTTAAGATGGTAGTAATGAAATGCTTAAATGAAATGCTTAGTTTCTTGTGCACCTTTGAGTTAGTAAATTTTGGTGACAATCATATTAATAGGAGTTTGAAAGCTTGAGAGCTGTACTTGTTTAATAATTTTATGTCCTACTTGCTCTCTTTTTCTATTCTTGAGATAAAAATTCTTTGTTTATTAAAAAATTATGATTTTTTTATGGATCTAGAAAAACATCTGCAAAATGTAGTACTACCAACAAGATTTTTAGTGTTGATCACATTTTCACGAACATTTGTGAGCATGTTGGTGTTTGTTTCCAGCGAGAAGCAGTTGGAATGTTTGTTGACATACTGCATTAAGGTGCCAATGCTCGTCCTGGACCCAGCCCTGCCAGCCAGCGTCACACTGAAGGACCTGCCATCTCTTTATCCTTCTTTTCATTCTGCCAGTGACGTATTCAACGTTGCAAAACCAAAAAACCCTTCCACTAATGTCTCAGTTGTTGTTTTCGACAGTACTAAGAATGGTAAGATCACCTTACGGGTATTTGAAAATCATGTTCTCATTGGCAGTTTGAATAACAAAATTCTGAATGGAACAGACATGATTCAATTTTAAAGAAGTGTCCGATAAACTAAAAACATAACAAGAGAGGCAGAAGAGCTGCCGCTGTATTTCAGCCCTAACTTCAGAAAGGGATTGCATACATTTTACTCTGTGTAATACACTTGTCTTTCTGTGCTGTGGACCTTAACTTTGATACGTAGATTAACCTTATTCTCTAGCCTCTGAGTCATTGTGGAGGCTTATTATTATTATTATTATTATTATTATTACCACCATATAACTCTTCAGCAAGGTTGTTTTCTACAGTATGGACAGAACATACCTGGAACATTCTTACTTTACGTCCTGAAATAACTGGTTATACAGTTGATTTGGCTAGATAATAGAATTGAAATTGTAATTTCCGGCCTAGAACAATACCTGCATCTAGAGATCCTATCCTCCTACTTGGCCACTGAGTTGCTGAGCCCCATGCCTGTGTCTCCTCTGGTGTGCTGTCTCTCCTGCTTCCTCTGCACTGAGACCCTCTCCTTAGAGGCTCTATGTTTTTCACTTGTGTAAAATGAAAGCTGTCACGTTCCCTTTATAGCATTGAGGCCTAGTCTCAAGTTCCCATTCTTTCAGTGTCATACCTCCCAGCTTAAATCTTTGGAAGTATCTTCGATGTGTTCTTGCTTTTTATCCTCCATCACCAGTATATTGACCTCACCCTATTACTTTTGCTTTCTGCAAATGATTCTCCCCTTTCTTACTCATCTCACCTCCCCCACACCAGACCCAATTTCTTCACACAGGCTCCAGTGATAGCCGCCTAGCTGCTCTGCCTACCTACCTATAAAGTTCTTCTCTAGTCTGTCCTGCATATAACTGTAAATAAACCAGAAAGCTCTGATTTTATTGGTTCGCTCCTTTTTTTGAAGACAATACAGTAGTATTTGTTTTTCACACGGTAGAGAATCCTTTTCCCTGGCGTTCAGGACTCAGCTTTGATTGCCTTGACTCTGCCCATTGTTCCTCACATTCCAGCCCTCCAGCATCTCCTTGAGGCTGCCCTTGTCATCACACGTGGTGCTGCTCTCCTGGTCCCCTTTCCCTCCTAGCCTATCTCCTGTTCTTTCCCACCCCATCTCCAGTTCTGTCTCCATGAAGATCCCGAGCAGTGCATTCACAGTGATTCTATTTATTTTGACTTTTCTGTATCCCTGTACTTGTCACCTGACTCACAACTTAGTTGTTGGTTGTGCAGGAGTTTATGGTATTTTCATCTAATTTTTTAATCGAGCAGAAACCTTATCACTTACCAATTTGTGTCCTGAACATTATCTAACATCACACTATCTTCCTGGTACTTAATGAGGTATTTGTAACTTGAAAGGAAATTCAAGTTTCCAAGTTAACCTTTCTAAGTATAGATATCGTCCCCTTTATGCTATAGATTTGTTTCTGAACTGTTTTGTATAAAATATTTTTGTTTTTAAGTTACAGTTTAAATATATAGGGAAAGTAAAGGGATAATCTTGGACAAATTATAGCAAATTAATCTGTTTTCTTGTTTGGCTAAATTCAGCTTTGTTATGTATGTATGTATATATGTATGTATTTCATTTTGAGAGAGAGAGAGTGTGGGAGGGACAGCGAGGGAGGGAGATGGAGAGAGAATCCCAAGCAGGCTCCACACTGTCAGCACGGAGCCTGATGCGGGGCTGAACTCATGAACTGTGAGATCATGACCTGAGCCAAAATCAGATTCTCAACCAACCGACTAAGCTACCCAGTCACCCCTAGCTTTGTTCTTTAAGTAACTATAGTTAAGGCGCTCTGATAACATTCCATCTGAAGAGAAAAAGGAATGACATTATGTTAAGAATTATAATAATTCAGTTATAATATCTATGGAGAGAGTCTTGGGTTTTTCCTCTGCTAATTTTATAACATAGTAAAGACTTAAGAGGTTGTAAATTTTGATATAAATAAAATCTGTATTAAACTATAGTCTTCTAAACATTGTTTTTGAATTCCCACCTGGGTTTCTGTTTGCCTGCCCTACTTACTCATTTGTTGAGTAAAGATTTGTTGGGCCATTGCGGTTGTTCCAGGAAAAAGGGAAATGGCAGAGAACAAAAAAGACACATCCCTACCTTCACGGAGCTCATATTTCTAGTGCGCCATAGACACATTCTTTATCCTCAATTACCTAGATGAAGGATTGCCAAATTCTTTCTTAAAGGATCAGATAATAAACATTTTGGGCTTTATGGGCCAAGAGGCAAAATGGAGGATATTATGTAGGCATTTATATAAGTATTTAACATTTAGCCTTGTTAAGATGTCAAAACTGTCCTTCACTTGGGGCTGTACTAAAACAGGCAGTGGTTAAGTTTTGGCCATGGAATGCCGACCCTGATCTCGATAAAACATTTGTTCCACATTTGATGTTCCATTTATCTCATTTAACCTCTTTTCAGTTAATTATCAAAAACTGTTGACTTTTTTTCTCTTTATGAAATACGTCATTTCTGCCCCTCCAATGACTTTGCTACCCTATCGAGTGGACAGTACTTCAACAGCCACACAGTGTAGCCCTGTAGCCTGGGCCTGGGTTTCCTCAGCAAAGTGGTTTTTCCAGTTAAGCTTATTCCCTTTGATCTATAGGAATTGAATTTTCTCCTGTGATAGATCACTTTACCTCTTGACTACACTGACCTTTACAAGGAATTATAAAGTGTTTCCTTGTAGCTTTCTCATGCTGGTTAAATTTGTACCCTTTGGGATCTTACAGAACTAATGTAATATACTCCCTTTCCCATGTGACATTTCTTTTCATTCTTACTCCTTTAGCTGTCTCTTAGGGGCTTGTGTTCTAGTTTGTTCTTCTCAGAATGAGCTTTAGTTTCTGTTACTTTTATAGTGTATCAAGTAGAATAGAACCTTTTTTTTCCCACTGTGGTTCAGTCTGCAAAGAGAGTGGGTCTGTTCATTCAGTAAGTATTTATTATTGAGTGCATACTCTGTGCCAGGTACTTTTCTCAGTGCTGAAAATGCAGCAGTGAAGAGAGAGACAAAAATCTTTGCCCTCATTGAGTTTACCTCTTGGCAGAAGGAGACAAATACAGCATACAAATAAATTATATAGTTTGTAGGAGACAACTGGTGTACAGAAAAATTGAGCAGGGGAAATCGAGTGATAGGGGCAGACTCACTGAGAAGGTGATTTTTGAGTGAAAATTTAAAGTAGGTGGGAGGACCAGCAACATGAATATATGGGGAAGGAGTGATTCACTTAAGTGGAATAGCCACTGCAAAGTCCCTGAGGCAGGAGTGTGTCTGGCAGGGAGGCTGGTGTGGCTGGAATAGGGTGAACAAGGGAGAGGGGCAAGAGATAAGTCTAGAGAAGTAATGGGGAACATAAGGGGTCTGCCCTGGCAGCCATGGTGAGGACTTTGGCTTTAACTCGGAGTGCAGTGAGCAGTCATTAGAGGGTTTGAGTACAGGAGTGATATGATCTGACTGATGTTCCAAAAGGAGCAGTCTGGCTGCTGTGGTGGGAATAAACTGAGGAGAGGCAAAGATAGAATCATTCAGGCAAGATTCAGGCAAGAGGGAAGGTGACTTGGATCAGAGTAGTGGAGAGAACAGGTTGGATTGAAGGTCAACCTAACAGGATTTCCTGATGGGTTGATGGTGGGGAATAGAGCCCCGCTTTCGGTGAGCCCCAGTTCCTTCTCTCTCTCTCTCTCTCTCTCTCTCTCTCTCTCTCTCCCTCTCCCTCTCCCTCTCCCTCTCCCTCTCCCTCTCCCTCTCCCTCTCCCCCTCTCTCCCCCACCTCTCTCCCTCTCTCCCTGTCTCTCCCTCTGACCTTCATGGAACTTTCTCTCTCTCTCTCCCTCCCTCCCTCCCTCCATCCCCTCCCTCACTCAGCACCCTCTCTCTATTAAATAAATGAGTGAGTAAATTAAGCAAGCAAGCAAGCAAGCAAGCACAGAATTACGGTAGAAATTCAGTATGGCCACAGCACATTGTTGACTCTTACTGAACTTGCCCTGGACTAAAACACCTGTCTTTCTAAAGAAACAATCCATGCTAATGCTCCAATACTTCTTAATTTATGCTCGTGTAGTTGGTTTTTGGTACCAGCTTAAAGGTCTTAACCTTTGTAGCAGATTTCATTTTGTTAGGTCTCACTCATTGCTTCAAATAAGAACTTTGGGGAACCCCTAGTATGTTATCCAGGATAATCACTTCTCTGTTGGCTTTATGTAAATCCACACATTTCATAGAAGCATGCCTTCTATGTTTTCCAAAACCTTGAAAGACTGTTGAACAACACAAACCTATGGCACGATCTTCGAAACCTCTCTCTAGGTTAATTGTGGCTTTATAATTTCAGTCTTCAGTCAGAATTGGTTATAATCCACTGAACTTAGGATCTAGGCTAAGTCTCTGTTATGTCCATAGAGATGACATGAGATGTCATTAGCTACCTTGCTGAAATTGTGCACAGATGACATACCACATCTCTCAGAGTTCTCTGATCTGCCAGCATAGGAGAGAGACAGAAAGAGGTGCATATCTGATAAATTTATTTGTAATGAACTCATAATTCTTAGTGCTCAGTGCTTCCTTTAAAGATTAACAGTATACTGCAAAAGCTTTGATTTTTTTTCATTGCTCACCAGTTCTATTTTTATGGTACCTCTGAAACTCTTTCCCAGGATCGACAGCTATCTTGACAGGCCAGACCCTGCTTTCCATGCCCATTTTGAAGATGACAGCCTTCTGACCTCTCCTGTTTTCCAAGATCCTTGGGATCTCCAGATGACAGCAGCAAGCTGATGATCTCATTTGTCCCCGTCACTTTAGAACCCTCTCCCAGTTGGGCTGTGTCATCGCCCCTCTGCACCCTCCAACTTAATCTGCTCTATTCGGCCTTACCTGATGAATTTTAGGAATTCATTGTCACCCTTGAGGGAACCCTAGGACCTACAGTGGTTCCCTGCTGTTAATCATAATGCCATTGGCGTGGCTTTCAAGGGCCTTTCTTCTGGTTACCCCTTTTTCCTAGTACCCACCACTCCCAAATGTTTTACTTGCACCAAATAATTCTTTTTTTTTTTTTTTTTATTAAATATGTCGATGTTTGCGCCTACATCTGCGATTCTCTCAATCTGTCATCTTCATGTTTCTGCTGCCTGTATGAATCTCTTCTACAGCACTGCAAAATTTAGCATTTAATTGCACACTGGTATTACATCATTCCCCTTTTGTTGGATGGGTTAATGTTGTTTCCCCAGCTACCTATTTTTGAGACCATATAACAGTCTGCTATACAGTCTCAGAATGCTTTGTAGTGTCCTGGCAGATATCATAGTAGTATTCATTAAGAATGTGCTTGCTTATTGTATTCTTTATTGTAGTTGAAGATGCCCAGAATGGAATGTTTAAAGGAAACAGCAAACAGACAGTTTGGAGGGGCTATTTGGTATGTTATTTTAAATCAATTCTATTTATACAGTAGGTTAGAATAAAAGTATAAGTAATAAAGCTGTTTTACCTTGAGAGGCTTTTTGATACTTTTCCTCTTAGCCTAGCTTACAAGTATTAATGAGTGCCGATTTAAGTAACTGTAATGTTCTGATTTTGAAGCTGGTAGATAGATGTAGTAAATCTTTACTAGTTTTCCCAGCTGTAAGTTTTTACCAGCCATATGGTGTGGAGAGTGAGTTGTGTTTTTCCCTCTCTTATTTTAGACCACGGATAAAGAAGTCCCTGGGTTAGTGCTAATGCAAGATTTGGCTTTCCTGAGTGGATTTCCACTGACATTCAAGGAAACAAATCAACTAAAAACAAAATTGCCAGAAAATCTTTCTTCTAAAATAAAACTGGTAAGAGCATAGGAACTGAGCAGTGAGTATAACACATTTCATGTAATGCCCGACTGTTCTCTGTGGTCCATTTGAATTCTAGCATAGCTGATAGTCATAAGCAGAGCAGGTCTCTATTCTGCCACAGTGTTGTCTTTCTTTATGGAAGATCCTTACTCTTTTTATTTGGGCAAAAGTTGCAGAGTCTTACTTGGTTTACTGGATTCCCAGACAGAAACATGATTCATTTGTTTAACAAATGAGCTCCTACTGTGTCTCAGGTGCTGTTACACCTGCTGAGAGTATAGCAGTAGACAAAACAGACAAAAGCCCTGGTGGAGCTGACAGTGCAAGGAAATGGAAGCACAGAGGAGGGAGTAGGGGGGGGAGGTCAAACTCACAGTAAGTAGACAGGGACAGCCTGAGCCTTTATTAAGAGCCTTCACTCATAGAGGGAGGATGCGTCAGATACTTGGAATTTTGATAACGTGAAAGCCTTCTTCACTAGTAGGTAATTGAGCCACCAACATATTTAGAACTTGTACCTATTAACTCTATATGTTTTTGGTTTTTTTCTAAAATTTTTTATAACATGTATTCATTTTTGAGAGAGAGAGAGAGTGTGAGTCGGGGAGGAGCAGAGAGAGAGAGACACAGAATCCGAAGCAGGCTCCAGGCTCTGAGTTGTCAGCACAGAGCCCAACATGGTGCTCGAACCCACAGACCGCAAGATCATGACCTGAGCCAAAGTTGGATGCTCAACTGACTGAGCCACCCAGGCACCCCTAACTCTTAATGCTTTGATGCCATTTGTTAGGGTTGACTCTGGAGGCTGACCCAAGACATGCCTTTTCCTTAACATTTATTGTTTTCAAGCCACTTGCTCTATTGTGTGGGTGTTCTTTCCTTTTGACCTTATGTCAAGATGCCTGCGGTTCTGTCAGAAACATTCCGGGTTATGAAACATGAATGCCTTTTTCTTAGAACAGAAGGCATAAAGTTCTGGGCTCAGAAATTTTTAGGGTCTGGTTTTCTTGATTTTGCAAGGAAACATTCTTTAAATTCTGCCACGGTCAGGTTCCTGATTCTTACTTCCTTCTATTGATGTCGTTCAACAATTTAGAGGTGAAAGGGTAGAGATGAGGAAGCAATGGTGGGGGAGAGCAGTGATTGGAGAGTTCTTGAGTTCCTGTCTTGACCATATTTTTTATACCCTGCCCCACTCCTAAAGTTCCCTTTAACTTCTTTTCTCCATAAGTGTACCACTGTTTTAAGATATACTACATCACCTCTGTAAGTGCGATGGTAATAGAATGATATATATATTCTTTCTTTTTTTCATATTTTCCTAAGTTTTTTTTATGGTACCCGGAAATATGGTAGTGTGCAGCTAGATCAGGGTTGAATTATTACTTATCTTCAGTTATTTAAAAATAGATATTCTGGGGCGCCTGGGTGGCACAGTTAAGCGTCCGACTTCAGCCAGGTCACGATCTCGCGGTCCGTGAGTTCGAGCCCCGCGTCGGGCCCTGGGCTGATGGCTCAGAGCCTGGAGCCTGTTTCTGATTCTGTGTCTCCCTCTCTCTCTGCCCCTCCCCCGTTCATGCTCTGTCTCTCTCTGTCCCAAAAAAATAAATAAACGTTAAAAAAAAAAAATAGATATTCCTGGGGCGCCTGGGTGGCTCAGTCGGTTAAGCGGCCGACTTCGGCTCAGGTCATGATCTCGCGGTCCGTGAGTTCGAGCCCCGCGTCTCTGTGCTGACAGCTCAGAGCCTGGAGCCTGTTTCAGATTCTGTGTCTCCCTCTCTCTGACCCTCCCCCGTTCATGCTCTGCCTCTCTCTGTCTCAAAAATAAATAAACGTTAAAAAAAAAAATTAAAAAAAAATAGATATTTCTCCTTCCTCTAAGTTTTTTTGTTTGTTTGTTTAAATTGAAAAAGTTTGACATAACACTGTGTAAATTTAAGGTGTACAACATGTTACTTTTTTTTTTTAATGTTTATTTTGAGAGAGAATGAGCGAGCAGGAGAGAGGCAGAGAGAGAGGAAGAGAGACTCCCAGGCAGGCTTCACGCTGTTAGCAAAGAGCCTGAGGCAGGGCCCAATCTCACAAACTGTGAGATCATGCATGACCTGAGCTGAAACCAAGAATCGTCCGCTTAACCAACTGAGCCACCCAGGTGCCCCTATGATATGTTACTTTAAATACATTTATGTATTGTAATATGATTGCCATGGTAGCAGTATTTATCACTACATAATTATGGCATAGTATTGTCTATATTGATTATACTGTGTATTAGCTCTCTCTGGCTTATTTATTACTCATTGCAAAGTTTGTGTTTTAAAACATCGGTCTTAACCCAGTCCCCCATCCCCTGGTAAATACCATTTTACTCTGTTTTTTATGAGTTTGACTTTTTTGGACTCCACATATAATTTGTCTTTCTCTGACTTGCCTCACTTATTAGTGTAATGTACTAAGCATTAGGTCCATCTATGTTGTAACAGATAGCAGGATATCCTCCTCTCTCACGGCCAAATGGAATATTATTATATTCCATTATGTATATATACTACATCTTTTTTTTTTTTTTCTTTAATCTGTTCACCTGTTGATGGGCATTTTGGTTGTTTCCATATCGTGGCTATTGTGAATAATGCTGTAATAAACATGGGAGTGCAGATGTCTCTTCAAAATCCTGTTTTCATTTCCTTTGGATATATGCCCAGAAGTGGAATTGCTGCATCATATGGTAGGTTTATTTTTAATTTTTTAAGGCACCTCCATATTGTTTTCCATAGTGGTTGGACCAATTTACATTTCCACCAACAGTGGACAAGGGTTCCATTTTCTCCACGTCCTTGCCAGCACTTGTTGTCTCTTGACTTCTTGATAGTAGCCATTCTGACAGGTATGAGGTGGTATCTCATTATGGTTTTGATTTGTATTTCCTTGATGATGAGTGATGCTGAACATCTTTTCATGTCTGCTGGCCACTTTAATGTTCTCTTTCAAAAAATGTCTACTTAGTTCTGCTCATTCTAATTTATTGTTTATTTATTTATTTATTTATTTCTCCTTTTTAAATTGGATTTTGTTGTTGTTGTTAAGCTGTATGAGGTCTTTATATTTTGGATATTAACCCCATTATCCAATATATGGTTTGCAAAAATTCCTCCCATTCTTTAGGTTTTCTTTTCATTTTGTTAATTGTTTCTCTTGCTGTGCAGAAGTTGTTGAGTTTGATGTAGTCTCATTTATTGATTTTTTATTTTGTTGTTTGTGCTTTTGGCATCACGTCCAGAAACTCATTGCCAAGATTGCTATGGAGGAGATCCTTCCCTTTGTTTTCTTCTACGAGTTTTATGGTGTCAAGTCTTATGTTTAAGTCTCTGATCATTTGTAGCCAATTTATGTGTGTGGTGGGAAGGAGGGATCCCTCTTTTCACTGTTCTGCATGTGTTTTTCTCCCGTCACTTATTTTTCGTACTGATTTGGACAGATAAAAGCATAGATTAGCGTTTGTTTCCCCCGATGTTTATTTAGCTTCTTGGCTTCCAAGCTATTGGTTCGGGAATTATAGACGCGTGTAGCTGTACTTCTGACTGTTAGCTCAACTTCCTTATGCAGAAAGAATGACATTCTTGAATCTGTTTATATGATTCCAACTGTAATACATTTTTAAAGGAAAGAAGGTTCATGATACATCTCCATCCTCCACTCGGGTTTGACCACCCCACTGCGCTTTGGCTGCTGCAGGTGCTCACCAGTGCTGACGGCTTTTGGTGCATCTGTTGGTGGATGGGTGTGTGCCACCAAAGAATGCCAATCCAAGTAGCAGTTAACCCTTCAGCAAACTATTTTGGGTATGGAGTGGTGTGTGCAGGTAGAAGTAGGGCGGGGGAGTAACTTGAATTGGACGAGGAGTACCAGCAAGCTCTGTGCTCTATGCATGATGATACCCCCTTCCACCATTCATTCACCCAGCTGGAGCTTTATTTGACTCCCAGACTTGTCTTTGTGGAGGCTATCACCCCCTCTGAGGGTCAGGCTGAGTACCCACAACATTCATTACAGGTCATTTTCCTGCCAACACCTGTGATCAGTTTCAGGGATTAGAACTTCTGGTTTTTGTAGGCTAAAGAGAAAATGACAATGGGGAACAAGAGGAGCGTATCAGCAGTTGAGGCCAATTCTTCGAGTGACTGTTTTTCTGTAGGTTCCTCTTCCTGGTTTTATTATGAATACCTTGAGAACGAAGTTTCCTGTCACTGGGTTCCCAGTCCATTTAGAGTGTGAGCTTTTAGTAGATGTCTGCTGTTTGCCAGGGAGTGTGCTAAGGATCACTGAGTGAATAAAAGCATTTAAATAATTTTTGGGGGTGATCACTTCCAAGTAAGTGTTTGTACAGTGTTGTAGGAACACCTGGGCTTTAGTTGTACTGGGGCAAGGAAGGCTTTGAGAATAGAAGGACTCTTAGCTGGGCCCTGAACACAGCAGCCGTTCTCCTGGCAGAGAAGGGAGGGGGGAAAGACCATTCCAACAGGAGGGAACAGCTTGAGCAAAGGACTGGAGGCCTATAAGTCAATGATTTCCTGAAAACCGAGGCAGCTGGTTCCCGGAGGCTAGAAACCAGGCAGGGATTTTGCTGGTGCTGAGAAAGGGGAAAAGAGATTGAGGCCAGATTGAGAAAGATCTCCTGTTAAGGTGCCTGAACTTTATCCTGGAGACAGGGGGCAACCAGGAGCACTTAATCTGTTTCTAAGGAATGTAATAGGTGAAGGTATGGTAGGCAGAGATTAAGCAAGATGAGGCTGTGCAAAAAACCAGTTCAGCCACTGTGGCTATAGCCCAGCAAGATGTTCAGGTTCAGCAAGTGCCTTGGCAATGGTGCCAGTGATGAGAATGGTTCCAAAAACATCTGCAAGAAATCCTCAGCATGACCTAGTGACTTGTTAGCCATTGGTGAGAGGGAAGGAAAAATGAAAGGGGAAGTGGATGTTACTAGTGAAGATGGAAGTGGTGGCTTTAACCACATTTGGAGCCTCCATGGGAGAAGCAAGTTTTTTGGAAAGGAAATCCAGAGCTTAGCTTAGGGCATGTTATGTTAGAGGTGCTTCGTGGCATGTGGGAGAAGAGGGCTATTGGACACTGGACTTCAGGACCTAGACGAGCTGGACCGTTTTGCCCTCCCAGGGTCCTCCAGGAGGACTTGAGGTAGGCCTGTGGCCTCCGAGTCACCCAGGGCTCGGTTCTGTCCTTCAGACCCTGCCTGGGCACGAGTGCCCAGGACAGGCACTGCCTGTTCACTTGTGTACCCCTCATGATTACCACAGGGCCTGGCACCTAGGGGGCCACTCCAGAAATGCTTGTGGAAGGCATGAGCAAGAAGAAATGCTGTGACTGAGAACATACCTGCCGTGTACCATGGCCTGGAATGTAAAGGGAAATGTTTGAGCAGTGTGATTATTCTAAGAAGTCACTTGGGGTTTTGGTACCATAGTCATAATCATACAACTTTGCATTTATCGTTCTGTTTAGAGCAAAACCAGAATCTCCTCACTCCCGAGGAGGGGAAGTAGGGTTGAATGTAGTTGCAGTTGCAGAACAATAGATTTGAATTCATTAAAACTTTTATGTGGCCTATAGTTTTACAAATAAGTGTTTTCTATTAAAAGCTTTCTAGTTTGATGTGATTAATAACCCTTTATCTGTAGAATTTTTGTACATGATGGACACAGAATTCACCTTTTGGGAAATGAGATTATCCTTTGGTCTTTATTTTTAGCTCACTCTAAATCATTCTGTATTTTCAGACATTTTTACTCATAGTGGAGTTTTCACTTGTTTTTTGATTTTTTGTTCACTTCTTTAACATATGTTAGAGCATGTGGAAAAATCTTCCCAAAGCTCTCAAGTACATTCTACCATTTGGTTTATGATTCAGTACTACTGGTTGCTGAGTGAGTGTGCAAAAGAAGTGGAGAACATGGACTTATCTTCAAGCTACTTAGAATCATGTTTTGGAGATAGTATGTGTGCATGTGAAGTATTCAAGCAGCAAGACAAGACAGTGTAATATTAGGTATCGAGCAGAGTAGCAGAGGCTTCGGGTTGGCATTTAGAGTCAGGAAAGGTCTATGTGGATTAGAGACATGAGAGAAGTTTTCAAAGACTAAGAGCCTGTACAGATCCTTGAAGGCTGACCAGGGTGTTTGTTCCGACAGGAAGGACAGTGCGGGTGGGGTGAGAACAGCATATTGTCCTACCTGGACTCTGTTCCCTCAAACCTCTATTCAAGGCACATTCAAGGTAACAGTAAATTATTGTAATACTGTATTGATGCCCATTTTAGTGACTTCCCTGAAATTACCTTATGCACCTGCTCTTTTAAAGGATAGTACCCTTTGGCCTGTTTTATTCCTAAAGTAGGCACTTCAGTAGATTAAACAAACAACTCTGGAACTGATTTTAGTTTTAGAAAATTCTTGAGTTGTCTAATTACTGGAATGAGTTTATTTTTCATTTATATTAGTTGGCATGTTTTTCCCCTAACCTTATGCCACCATGTATAGGTATATCGATCCATTATTCTAGATAATGCTATAGTAAACAAACATCCTGAAACCTCTGGCTTAAAAATAACAAACCTTTATTTCTCCATCAGGTTAAAGAAATGTCTGTTGTGGGTCTGCAGTGGGTGGGTGTAGAAGTTGTTCTCTCTTTGAGAAACTTATAATTTAAAGAACTTAGATGAAATGATAGTTTCACATAAGAAGCTATATATGGAGGCAGTTGCTCATAGTTGCCCAAACTAGGAACTCCAGCCTTGGGCACTTACTATACCCACTTTTCCTTACCACCTCCTGTCTCCCTGCAGACGTAATTAAGTGTCCAGGATTAGGGTGCCACCTAGTGGCTATCAGAGGATACTTCCTCCCCAACTTTTTCACCACACACAACTTGATGGCAGCAGAAAAGCTTGTTTCAACATGTAAATAGTTCCTGAAGCTCTTTACCTTTTATCTTTCTAATTAGGAAAATGTCTATGAAATTTCAGAATGGTTTCCCAGACTACAATCATTTCGGATAGAAGAGATTAAGATAAGGATATTTACCCAATGTTAAAACACTACATTTATAAACATTTGGTGATTTTATATTCCAGGGAGCCCTCAGAGGTGCTGTGGGAGGCAGTGAGGGAGGGAGGGGAGGAGCAGGGGAGGCTGGGGTGGGCAGTGAGACTCGGTAGATGTCCGGAGAGAAGAATATCTGCCCTGCCTCCTACCTGTCCCACCACATAGCAAGGTAGGATATGACAGCAGTGGGAGCTGACCTTCGGTGAGTGCTTAGTATATGCCAGGTGCCATTAGCATGGAAGAAAGTAATCTGTCAGAAGACAGTATCCACTTGTGCATGGACATGCCCATACACCCACACACAATTTGTGTTAAGGGGAAAAATATAAATGAAATTCTAACTTTAGCTTCTAGTTTTTGGCATAAATAAGCTGAGGAAACATTGAAAGATGAGGTAAATATAGTCATGTAGCATATACAAGAGTTCAAAATGAGCCAATAATGATTTATGTTTGCTCTGTTTTATAAAGAAAGGATGCCATAAATTAAGGAACTGGCCCTGTTAGAAGAGTCAGTTGGGCAGAAGGTTTTGCTTTCCAAGATTAGTAGTTTCCAATCCTCCCTACCCTTTAAGGTCTGAAAGCCTCTTTTCATAGGAAATTGAATGATACAGAGTTAGAACATGAAACAGCTCAAGGGTGGTGTGGACTCTGGTAGTGGTGGGAAAGCCTGTTTGTAAAACATGTTGATGTTTGTGATGTTCCCTTAGACATGATTTCTTTGAAAGCTTTGCCCCCCAAAGCGCTTTTCGTATGGAAGTCCTACAGTCAGTCCTGTCAAAGGTGCTCCTCTTAAATGTGGGGCACAGAAGCTGATTGGAGGCCCTGCTAACGGGCGTGCTCTCTGCCAGTCTGGGCAGTTACTTTGCAGGTTTCTCCCAGTAGAAGCAGATTGGTAATATTCTAGAACAAAGGTCACAATTGGTGACCAGCTGTGTTTTGTTTGAGAGCATGACCATCAAAAACATTCGAGTCAGCATTGAAAAATGGGGAGATTTCTTACAACACTCGGGGATCCTGGTGTCTCAGGATCTGGCCGCACTTGTCAATGTTGAGCAGTGGCTGCAGTTTGTGGATGGCCCTGAAATGTCCCATTTCCCACAACTCCACCACTCGCTCTGCTTTACATGCCTGGTCTCTTCCGTTCACTTGGGAAGTGTGTCTGGCCTGTTCAGGTCTTCTTTTGGTGATAATAGCCTTACTAGTTCATAATCTATATAAAGAGATACATTTAATCTTTAAATATATATACAATATATTTAAGTATGCATCATACACTATGTATATATTTAAAGATTAAAGATCAAACTGGGATCAAACGTGTCTCTTCTTTGAGGTTGAGTTTTTCTACGCGTAACCCTTCTGTTATTTTACAGTTGCAATTGTATTCAGAGGCCAGTGTAGCACTTCTGAAACTGAATAACCCCAAAGATTTCCAAGAACTGAATAAGCAGACCAAGAAGAACATGACCATTGAGGGAAAAGAACTGACTATAAGTCCTGCATATTTATTGTGGGACCTGAGTGCCATCAGCCAGGTAAGGCATGAACCTGGATCAAGGGTTTAGATTGTTAAAGATTTGTAAGTCATTATATTAGAAGGAAGAGGATTTCCAGAGAGAGGAGTTGATTGGAACTTTTCTAATTTTCCAATCACTGCCATTGGTTAACATTAACCGAAGTGACCTAGAATCAGATCCGAGAAACTTATCTCTTTAGAAAGTGCAAAAGGGGGCAACTGGGTAGCTCAGTTGGTTAAGTGTCCAACTCTTGATTTCAGCTCAGATCATGAGCTCACGGGTTTGTGAGATTGGGATTCTCTCTTTCTGTGCCCCCACTCATGCACACGCTTGCTAGCTCTCTTAGAACAAATAAACTTAAAAAAAATTAAAAAGTACAAAAAAAAGTTGGGTATATATGTATGTATGTATTTATTTATTTAGAGGTGGGGAGGGGCGGAGAGAGAGAGAATCCCAAGCAGGTTCCACACTCCTGGTGGAGCTTGATGTGTGGCTTGGCCCCATGACCTGAGCTGAAATTAAGAGTTTGATGCTTAACCAAATGAGCCACCCAGGCACCCTTATGTTGTTGTTTTAAATATGCCAAGTGTTTCGCATTTTTTTGTAATGTTCAAATGTAGGGCTTGGTCTTTAAAAGTCTGCCAGAGCCTGAGAGCAGATTGGGCAGAGGGATAGCCAGGAGGAGAAGGTATGACTTAAGTGGTATTTTACATCTTCACGTGTGAAATGGTTTTCTCAGTCTAAGCAGGATGAAGATGTTTCTGCCAGCCGTTTTGAAGATAATGAAGAGCTGCGATACTCCCTGCGATCCATTGAGAGGCATGCTCCATGGGTTCGGAATATTTTCATTGTCACCAATGGGCAGATTCCCTCTTGGCTGAACCTTGATAATCCTCGAGTGACAATAGTCACACACCAGGTCCATGACTTTCCATGTATCACAAGGCTGTGGTTTTTCTGTTGCTCACTGCACCTTTACCTATCCCTCATTTCATTCCCCGTACCCTCCCCCTCCCCACCTGCATCCCCTTCATTTTTCTTCTCATCTCCCTTCCTTCCTCCCATAACCAAAACCAAAACCAAAACCAAAACAAAACGATTCTTATCCGCCCTCTTTTTCTCTTGCCTTTTTATGTCGTCATTTGCTTAAAAGGATGTTTTTCGAAATTTGAGCCACTTGCCAACCTTTAGTTCACCTGCTATTGAAAGCCACATTCATCGCATCGAAGGGCTGTCCCAGAAGTTTATTTATCTGAACGACGATGTCATGTTTGGGAAGGATGTGTGGCCAGATGATTTTTATAGTCACTCGAAAGGTCAGAAGGTGAGTGCCTAAGAGGAAGGGATGCCTAGCTTAGAAGTCACTTAGAAGTTATAAACAGTAGGTCAGGACATCGAGTATGCGTACTACTGTATTCAGTTTTGAGTGCTAAGCTCAGGAGAGTTAATAATTTGGGAGTACAAAAACTGTTCCCTAGTAGTTTTTTACTTTTCTGCCCTGTCAGACACCTAGAACCCACGTTCTAAATTATTCTATTACAATAACAGCAGAAAAAAGTAAAGTCACTATGAAATATGAAATCGTGGTTAGACCATCAGCAAAATGGCCAGGATAAAAGTGAGCTCACTTTTCTGCTTACAGCCATGGATAAAATTTCATTTAAGGCAGTGGTCTCACTCTGGCTTTGAGAGGCATGATGGGGAAGTGGCTTTGAGCACACAGCCCGGAGCAACGGTTGAGGACCGTCCTGGGCCAGTGACTAGATGTGGGTTTCCTGTCTGCAAAGTGCGGAAGCTAGGAGTACGCCTGTGGCACTGTTGGAGGGAATCAGTGATGAGTTGGAGACTTAGTCATAAGCTTTTAAGTGCCAGAACCCTGCAGGTGGAAGTGCTAACTGCACAGAGCTACTTTCTTGTTGCTGTTTATGCTGCCCCAGAGTGCTCATCCTCTCCTCCCCTGTTCACTTGCCTCCTCTGTGTTTGTGGGGCTGCCACGCTGAGCTGCGGCTCGGCAGTGGAGACGTACAGAATCAGGGCCTTGAACGGCGATTTCCGTGCCGGCAGGTATGCCCTGGTGCGAAGAGTGGGAGTTCAGGAGGCTGAAATCCGGGCCAGAGACTAATTCCCATCTGAACTGAAGTGAACTTTGAAGAACAAATAGGAGTTAACTAGATGAAGAAAGACACTCCACGTAGATGGAGCACGCAGAGGCATGGAGTGCATTTTTTAAAAAATTAATTTAAAAAGTAACCTTGTGGGGCGCCTGAGTGGCTCAGTCGGTTAAGTGTCCGATTTCAGCTCAGGTCATGATCTCACCACTCATGAGTTCGAGCCCCGTGTGGGGCTCTGTGCTGAGGGCTCAGAGCCTGGAGCTTGCTTCTGATTCTGTGTCTTCCTCTCTCTCTGCCCCTCCCCTGCTCATGCTCTGTCTCTATCTCCCAAAAATAAATATTGAAAAAATTTAAAAAAAAATAAATAAGGGCGCCTAGGTGGCTCAGTCAGTTAAGTGTCTGACTTCAGCCCGGGTCATGATCTCACAGTTTGTGAGTTCGAGCCCCGTGTCAGGCTCTGTGCTGACAGCTCAGGGCCTGGAGCCTGCTTCAGATTCTGTGTTGTCTTCTGTCTCTGCCCCTCCCATGCTCATGGTCTGTCTCTCTGTCTCTCAATAATAAATAAAAATTAAAAAAAAAAAAAAAGTAACCTTGTACCTTGTCACTCATTTTGAAAGCAAGTGAGTTCACAACTCAGAACACTGTGCTGATAATGTATCACAGGACCTTATGCACAGACGTAAGGATATTGAGAGTTCCATCTGCTGCTTTTCTCAGCCTTGGGACAAGATTGTACATAAACACATTTGGGAGTTAATGACAGTTGTTAACAGAAAAGCAGTGACTTGTATGATATACTTTCCACCTGCTTTGTCACGTTTTTTTTTCACATTCAAGCCTGACATGTTGCTATTTTATTTCAAAATACATTGTAAGACCATGTGAAAAACTAACCCATGAATTGAGTCCTTGTCTGCTTTCCTTGAGTAATGGAAAAGAGTAAATGTACTTAGTAAGAATCATCAACAGAGCAGGAGGACTTTGCAAACTATTGCAGGTACCTGCAGACTTAATGCAATATATGCCACATGGATGCAGACAGCCCAGGGAAAATTGTAACCTTTTCTAGAGGCTCACTCAATTTCTTTTCTTTTTTTTTTTTTCCTTTTCTTCTTCTTCTGTTTTTTAAAAGGAATCCTACTTTGAGATTGGAAAGTGTCAGAAACCATTTTCTTTCTGGCTTTGTCCTAGGTTTATTTGACATGGCCTGTGCCAAACTGTGCTGAGGGCTGCCCGGGTTCCTGGATCAAAGATGGCTATTGTGACAAGGCTTGTAATAATTCAGCCTGTGATTGGGATGGTGGTGACTGCTCTGGTAAGGGTCTGTTCACATGTAATTTGTTCATGTTTATGGACTTTTTTCATTCATTTTTTTTTTTTTAACGTTTATTTTTGAGAGAGAGATTGAGCAAGTGAGAGTTGGGGTGGGCAGAGAGAGAGGGGGTAGAGCATCCAAAGCGGGCTCCATGTTGACAGCAGCGAGCCCGACTCAGGGCTTGAACCCACAAACTGCGAGATCATGACCTGAGCTGAAGTCAGATACTTAACCAACTGAGCCACCCAGGCAGCCCTGAATGGTTTTTCATTCTTAGTCATTATTGAATATGTACAGTGACTTAAACATTCTGCTTGTATGAAAACAATCAGTAATCCATAGATTCTGGAGATAGTAGGGCTAGTGTCCCCATGTAGATCAGTTTTTTCATATTCTCCATTGTTGAGGGCATATTTCCATGCTGGCCCTGCACTTGAAAATGCCTTTTATTATTTAAAATACGAGAATCAGGAATAGCCTTAATTATGTAAACTCAAGAGCAAGAATCACTCTGACTCAGTCTTGTTGGAGCTCACAGCTGGTGGCTTTCAGCAGCAGCTTGCTGTTAGGGAGTAACTAAAGAGAAATAAAGATCTTCTGTCTTCAGCATCCCCCTTACATGGTTATGTTTACACTTGTTGATAATAACGTGTTTTTACATTTGTTGATTGCCTTTCAGTTTATAAAGCATTCTCCATTATCCACTTGAATTTTTTAGTCACCTAAGGAAGAGAGAATATGTGCACAGGTATCATCCCCATATTCCACATGTGGAAACAGATTTGGAAACCTGTTGAGTATTAGAAAAAGCAAAGCTTTAAGTTGTAGTCTGGTCAGATCTATCCGATGCACTGAAAAATGTAAGCAGCTGCAGTGAGAGAATGCAGACATACCCGGTGGATCTGTGCAGTCCAGAGAACTCAGCCCCTAATAGAACATTAACATTTGGTAGTGATATTGGCACCCATATTTGGACATGTTTTGGCAGTTCTGACAGTCAGTCTTCAATAACCTCTTCCTGTTTCCCTGCTCCTCCACACAACCTCCACACGCCCCCCACACGCCTCTTGGAGCAAGTTTGTACTTCAGGGCTGCACAGCTAGTAAGTGCCAAGGCCTGGTCATCCCATGCCTAATCCTCTGGCAAGTGATGTCCCCTTTTCAGTTTGTTTTCTTCTTAAGGTACATGAAATCTGGGCAAACCTTTTCTGGCTGAAATGTAGGCATTAATCTCAATAGCACTATTGAGAAAGAGAAACTGCCCTTTGTTCAAGATGATAAGCACAGCAGGATCCTGTTCTCTTCCTTCCTCTACAGGTAACAGTGGCGGGAGTCGCTATGTCGCAGGAGGCGGGGGTACTGGGAGTATTGGAATTGGACAGCCCTGGCAGTTTGGCGGAGGTCTAAACAGTGTTTCTTACTGTAATCAAGGATGTGCTAATTCCTGGCTTGCTGATAAGTTCTGTGACCAGGCTTGCAATGTCTTGTCCTGTGGGTTTGATGCTGGCGACTGTGGGCAAGGTATATTTATTGCCGTAAAACATATTTAGAATAAGGGGATCAAAATCCTTGATGACTAGAGGGGAGTTTGTATTGTTGTTATTTAAACTAATTACTCTCTATGTATTCTTCACCCATCCTTGCATTCAAACCAGCAGTAAGTGAAAAGTAAGAGATCTTTAAAAAATAGTAGATACTGGAGCTGCTGCTTTTCCTGCCATTGCACCAGTCTGGCTGATTTTGTACTAAGCAGATATACCTTTGTTGAAAATATATAGTAAAGGTTTAATTTAGAAATAATAAAAAGAGACCTTATAATGTACTAAATCCAATATAATGAATATTGGATCTTTTTTTTTTTTAGTGTTTATTTTGAGAGAGCGTGAGAGATAGAGGGAGAGACCAAGCAGGGTAGAGAGGCAGTGAGAGAGAGAGAGAGAGAGAGAGAGAGAAGATATCTCAAGCAGGCTCCACCATCCCTTGGTCCCACAACCCTTGGATCATGACCTGAGCTGAAATCAAGAGTTGGATGCTCAACCAGCTGAGCCACCCACGTGCCCCTGGATCTTGCTGATAGCTTATCAGTGGTGGTCGTTTGGGCAGAATGTCATACTTTTTCAAATGGACACAAAGCTGAAAGTTCATCACTGAAATTTGCCATATCTCTATAGTAAGTTAGACTCTGCATTTCATGTTAATAGTGATTGCTTCAGATAGTAAAATGAGCCCTATAACAGCAGCTCTTGTGTTAGAATGTTTGACTATTTTGAAGTCAATTTAAAGTCATTCTTAGAAAGTGAAAACTCAAACCCTCAGAATTAAAGGAAAAGGAGGGGAAAATGCCTCATTTTTTAAAGTCATGTTTGTGTTTTTTCCTCTAGATCATTTTCATGAATTGTATAAAGTAACACTTCTCCCAAACCAGACTCACTATGTTATTCCAAAAGGTGAATGCCTGCCTTATTTCAGCTTTGCAGAAATAGCCAAAAGAGGAATTGAAGGTGCCTATAGCGACAACCCAATAATTCGACATGCTTCCATTGCCAATAAGTGGAAAACCATCCACCTCATAATGCACAGTGGAATGAATGCAACCACAATACATTTTAATCTCACGTTTCAAAATACAAACGATGAAGAGTTCAAAATTCAGATAATAGTAGAGGTTGACACGAGAGAGGAACCCAAAGTGAATTCTACAACCCAGAAATCTTACCAAAATTTGGTTAGTCCCACGACACTTCTACCAGAGGCAGAAATCCTGTTTGAAGATATTCCTGAAGAGAAACGCTTTCCAAAGTTCAAAAGACATGATGGCAACACAACAGGAAGATTCCAAGTGGAGATGAAAATTCCCCAAGTGAATATTTCACTCCTTCCGAAAGAGGCCCAGTTGAGTCTCAGTAACTTGGATTTGCAACTAGAACGTGGAGATATCACTGTGAAAGGGTACAACCTGTCCAAGTCAGCTTTGCTGAGATCATTTCTGAAGAATGTACCAGATGCTAAAATAAAAAGAAATCAAGCTATAATAACAGATGAAAGAAATGACAGTGTAGAGGCCCCGCTGGAAAACCAGGTTCACAAAAGCATCTTGCCATATAGCTTGGGAACATTTGAAAGATTACAGAAGTCAACTTTTCCAGCAGCAACAGTAAAAGTGAATGGCCACTACCAGAGTCCGAATCCACCCCCAGACTTAGAAATGGAAGGCAAATTTAGATCTGAAATTCTGATCCAAGAAGTAAGAGGCGAAAGTGTGTCAAAAGAAAAACTCTCATCTCGAATTGTTCCACTGCAAGACCAGGTGGCAAAAGAAAAAATCACAGGGAAAGAACAAGAGAAACACAGAATGGAGGAAAATGTGAACAATTATATCGATGTTAATGAAGTATTACCTGGCAGAAAACTGCAGCATCACGCAGACAGTTACCTGGGCTTTTTGCCATGGGAGAAAAAAAAATATTTCCAAGATCTTCTTGATGTAAGTTACATCCAGCCTAATTGCGTCCCATGCTCAGGAAGAAATAAATAACCTTGTGAGTAATAACTATAATAGGTGCCATTTATTTAGGACTTCCTGTGCCAACCATTGGACTAAATGTTTTTTTTTTTTTTTTTTTTACGTGGTTTACTATAATTGTCCCAATACCCTTAACATAAAAATACCTTATAAGATTATCTACTGTCAGGATCCCCATGCTACAGTTTGGAGTGAAACAGCCTTAGAGTGAATGAATTGGGAAGTTAGCCAGGGGCAGGCCCTGAGTAAGTAGTGGAACAGGGATGGTACCTTACCTTCACTTGGCAGGTTGTGATTTCAAAAAAAAATGCTTTTGTGTATGTTATGTGGGCCAGACCTAATATTTCTCCAATTTCACTGATGGAAAATACCCCAAGGTGCAGATATATTCATTAGCTTCCAGTGTGAGCCAAGCCTCAAAGTTTGAGTGCTCACCCTCCTGTACCACGGCCTCCGCGGTGTCATGGTGTCATTTGTACATCTGCCAAGTGCTGGCACTGTGGTCACTGCTGGGGAATGCAAGACTATTAGAACACAGCTCATGGAGTCTCAGGGGGCAAGCTGGGAGGACAGATTTGTGTGTAAATAATTATAGCAAAGTGATAGGGGTCTCTTGAGGTAGGAGCAAGGAGTCCAAAGGGAAAAATTCCTTAACTCCACTGAGAGTATTGGGGGAGGCATCGTGAGGCAGTGCCCCATAAGCTGACCTTTTAAAGGTGTGTAGGAGTTGACCAAGAAAAACACTGTGGTCTAAGCTGGATCGTGAGCAGAGCACAGTCATGAGTAGATGTCCAGCTGGGAGAAAAAGAGGATGAAGAAGGGAACTTATTAATCTCATTGTCTTTGGAAAGTATTTGTTCCTGACACAGTAGTCATTTACTAATTGTTGAGTGAGGGACTGCAGAGTTCTGGCTTATGATGATTTCCTCACTTTTCCAAGCCCTTTATTTTATGTTTTAAATGTTTGTTTATTCTGAGAGACTGAGCAAGTGGAGGAGGTGCAGACAGTGGGAGAGAGAGAATCCCAAGCAGGCTCCAGCCCATCAGCACAGAGCCCAATGTGGGGGCTTGAAAACATGAACCGTGAGATCATGACCTGAGCCGAAACCAAATCGGATGCTTAACTGACTGAGCCACCAGGCAACCCCTTTATTTTAAGTTACAAAAGTGTTGCAGGCTAGTGGTAAAAATTGCAAGCAATCCAAAAAATACACAATGAAAAAGGGAAAGATCTGCATCTTTCCTTCCTTAACCTCCCTACTTGAAATAATCACTATGAAAAGTTTCGTGGATACTTTTCCGGTATTTTTATATAGATATGCAAACATACAAACTATATAATACCTGTTTTGCAATGGTGAAATGACACTATTTATATCGCTCTGCCATTGCCTGTTGATTTAGTGGTGAGCAAACCCATGCCAATGTCATTGTTTTTTAATAGCTCTGTTTGTTTTGCAATTAACAAATAGTGTTGCAATAAATATTCTTGTACATATATCTTACTCTGGAGGAGGTTTTTACTTCTGTGGGTAGAATTGCTGTGTTACAGCTAAATTTGACTGTGTCCTTCTGAAACCCTGTACCGCTTCATACTTCCACAGTGTACAGTACAAGAGTGCTTGCTTCTCCACAGCAGCAGTTAGTTAGCTAGCCAAACAGCAGTTAATGTCAGTCTATGGTGTTTTGTTTTACCAGTTTGAGAAGCAAAAATATTTCATCTTCATAAAGTGTGTTCATATATTTTGCAAATATTCTTTACCCATTCACTTAGTTCTGCCTCTTACTGGTTTTGACAGGGCTCTTTATGATTTATAATATTAACACTATTAAGATGGCAAAACAGTTTTTTAGTCCTTGTGTTCAGAACTCAAGTGCTGACTGCTTTGGTGTCATCAGTGGAAATAACTTGATATTGATCAAGTTATCAGGGGCACCTGGGTGGCTCAGTTGGTTAAGCAGCATCCAGCTCTTGACTTCAGCTTAGGTCATGATCTCATAGTTTGTGAGTTTGTGCCCCACATTGGACTCCATGCTGACAGTGTGGATGGAGCCTGCTTGGGATTTTTTCTCTCTCTCTCTCTCTCTCCCTCTCTGTCTTCCCCTCCCCTGCTCGTGCTCTCTTTCTCTCCCAAAATAAATAATAAACCTTTTTTTTTTTTTAAACAAAGTGCTATCAAATTTGTTTTTAAATATTTTCTAAATATTGCATTGAATTGGCTATAAAATTTCATGCTTATCCTTGAAGAATACCCTATAAGTAGAACTGTATCATACAACAGTTGTTCACAAGCCAATAGTGGTGTTACTTTCACTGAAATCTAGTTTAGTTCTGTACTTAGGATCCTTAAAGTGACCTGTTAGCGCTCATTTCATTTGCCATTGTTAGTGGCTAGTTATATAACATAGTACCTTTATCTGTTAACAGAGTATACACTTGTGCACTAAACACAGCGCTGTGTTACATGGAATTCTCTTTTCAGGAAGAAGAGTCATTGAAGACACAGTTAGCATACTACACTGATAGCAGACACACTGGGAGGCAACTAAAAGATACATTTGCAGATTCCCTCCGATATGTAAATAAAATTCTTAACAGCAAGTTTGGATTCACATCTCGGAAAGTCCCTGCTCACATGCCTCACATGATTGACCGAATCGTTATGCAAGAGCTTCAGGATATGTAAGTATTGATTGTTTGAGCTGCTTGCACATGCTCAGAGCTGCTTTAAGTCTGCTTAAAATTGACACTTCGCTGTGCTACATGTATGGCTCTAATACTTGGTGACTGATGTGTTGAAGGTTTACCTAAGTAAGGAGGAAAGAAAAAGATTCTAACTCCACAAATGTTAGAATATATTTTAATGTAGATGAATGTCTATATATATTTTTTAAATGCCCAGAGCTCACTATATATGTTATGTTTGGGCAGGTTTCCTGAGGAATTTGACAAGACGTCATTTCACAAAGTGCGCCATTCTGAGGATATGCAGTTTGCCTTTTCGTATTTTTATTATCTCATGAGTGCAGTTCAGCCACTGAATATATCTCAAGTTTTTGATGAAGTTGATACAGACCAATCTGGTGTATTATCTGACAGAGAAATCCGAACACTGGCTACCAGAATTCATGACCTGCCTTTAAGTTTACAGGTGTTGTATTTTTTTCCTTAAACTTTCCCCTTTTCTCTTACATATTTCAGTACAATGCAGGTAAAAGTAATTCTCTTAATTATGTAATGAAGCTGTTCACAACTAGTCCATTTTTGGTGCCAGAATTAAACCAAATTTGAGGTTCATATTTTATGAGATTACGTTTTTAGGCTTTATGCATTGCTATTGTATTATCTGGAGAAGAGCCAGACTGTCCCTGCATATAAGATTGTTGTGACAAGTTCATTCGGGAGTTTCGGGTGTGGCCAACTGGAGTTATGTCTCAGCCAGGCCTAGGTTGTTGCACAATCCCCAGTGTCACGGCATCCTCTAGTCCCAGGAGTGAGAGAGTCGCTAATGGAGAGTGCCAAAATGAATCTAATCACAGGACATCCCATCTGGGCACTCCACTGACCATCCTGTGTAAAATAGAGCCTCACAGTCCAAGATGTATTACTTTTAGATGAAGATGAAATATTTGTGTTTGTATTATCTCATTCTGTTTTTTCTAGGGTGTTTTTATTTCAAGAATCATCTAGTCAGACTCTCTTTGAAGATAGCAGTTAAATTAAAAAAAATTTATTTTTGAGAGAGAGAGAGAGGGAGAGAGGGAGGGAGGCAGGCAGGCGTGAACAGGGAAGGAACACAGAGAGAGAGGGAGACACAGAATCCAAAGCAGGTTCCAGGCTCCAGGCTGTCAGCCCAGAGCCCATGAACTGCGAGATCATGACTTGAGCCGAAGTCAGCCACTTAACAAACTGAGCCACCCAGGTGCCCAGAAGATAGCATTTAAAGAAGTTCTGGAGACATTTACATAATTTTTATTTTTAAATCATAGTTATTACTTGTATTATACATAGGTTTATCCTTTTATTTTGCTTTGTTAGGATTTAACAGGTCTGGAACACATGCTAATAAATTGCTCAAAAATGCTTCCTGCTAATATCACTCAGCTAAGCAGTATTCCACCAACTCAGGAAGCCTACTATGATCCCAATCTGGTAAGTGGCATGAGTTCCTTTATGTAAAACAGAAAATATACTTTAAACAGTAGAAGCAGGCTCTGTATTTATCTTTGGTAGAAAACAGTAGTCCAGATAATCCAGAATCGTTTATATCTTGCTTTTCTCCTGCCTAGTGGATGATAAACTAACGTTGAGATTGGTTGCTAATATTCCGTAACCAGACATCTGTTCACTAAGTATAGCAGAAGATAGCCAGTGAAAATACTTGAGTTTTGCTGGTGGCACATCCTGTGTTCACACTCATTCAGGCTTCCCCCCACCTGTACTTCTGTATCTGTCCTTCACTGTCTGTCTTTCCTCCTCTAGTTTTCTTTCTAAAGCTTATAAACTTTGGGTTCTTAGTAAGACTTTACAGTTACCAAACCCCTGCACTTACACAGAATTTGCACGTTTCTCAGGAATATGATTTACAGATAGAAAGCAGTTATTCTTGTGTTGTTACAGGCACAATTAAAGATTATTGAGAGATTTTAGTTCCCTTTTGAAATGCATACATTTTTGTTTATTAGCAAAGCATTTCAGTATTTGCCAGCTTTCTGGCATGAGATTTAGAATCAACAAATAAATATCCTTTGTGTGTTAAGAATTAAGTAAAGTCTGCTAACGATTATAAGTTAGTCTTGAGGCTTATGCAAATAAACTGCTTGGAGCATGAGTACCAGTTATACTGGCAATATAAGTTAACATTACTCAAGTGAACTCTTAGCAAGATGTTGGCTTCATTACTGTAAGTAACTGATTACATGTAGGTTATTTTCTAATTAGACTTTAAGAATGACAGGTTAGCTTATGAGTATCATGTAGACCAGTTCATAACAGTTTGTTAAAAATTTTTCTTTCTGAAAAAAAATTGTAACAATAACTTATGAGACTATTTTAACAAATAGTATATAGTAATGTGTGATTAAAAAAATTTTTACAAAAACAGGCAGTTAGCCTGCAGGCTATAGCATGCCAATTAGATATTTTTCAAATATTGGATTAAAATATTTGTCTTTATTACTGAGCCTTTGGTTCCCTCCTCCCCCCTTAAATTTTACAATGAGGTTAGTGCTTCACTTGCCTCACCCTGGTCTTGGCCTGATGCAATGTCTGTATTTTCTCATAGCCACCAGTCACTAAGAGTCTAGTAACCAACTGTAAACCAGTAACTGATAAAATTCACAAAGCATATAAGGACAAAAACAAATATAGGTAAGTAGTACGTACATTTTCTCTGTTTAAGAATAATTGTAGGAGTCTGGTATTTTCATAATTTTACAATAGTTTATCTCTTAAGCCTTTTAAAATTTATGTGAAATTGTTTTCTTTAGTAATACCAAAAGGTTAAGTCATTCTCAGGATGTTGACTATTAAAGTTTTATAAACTACTTTTTTTATTGAAATTTTGTTTTTATTCCCATATAAATATTTAAACTCTTTAAATGTTTTGATAATTAGGTTTGAAATCATGGGAGAAGAAGAAATTGCTTTTAAAATGATTCGTACCAATGTTTCTTATGTGGTTGGCCAGTTGGATGATATAAGGAAAAACCCCAGGTACTTTTTTTTTTTTTAACCCATAAACTTTGAGTACTTTTTTAAGTTCATAGCAGAGTTGAACAGAAAATAGAGAATTCCCGTAACTTTAAACAATTACCTTTAATTATGCAAACAAACATGAAAAAAAAAGGCAGTAGGACTCAAGAGAAGGAAGTGGCTTGTTTTGTTTGGAGTAGATGGAAAGGTCTAATGGTGGAGTTTGAGCTAGAGAAAGCAGTTGCGAGTTGAGATAGGGTTCCCCCAGGCACAGGGACTAGTATGGACTTCTAAGAGTTTGGTGACATAAGCTATTCAGTGAGGCCAAGCCGTGGGCTCCATTGTGGGGAGTGAGGCCAGACAGCTGGGACTCTTGTAGCCTTTCTAAAAAGGTGCTTCCAGAAAAGTTGTTTTGGCAGTTAGACTTTTTAATTCAAAGTAAAGTTCAGATTAGTTTCTGAGGAAAAAGAAATGTTCTCATAAATGTGAAAATGAATCCAGTAAACTTCAGTCATTCCTTGGGGATGAATAAATGTTCAGGTTTATATTAGCCTTGAAAATTTCCAGCCTGGGCACCCTAACATTTGCCTAAGATAGTTTGATAAAAATTGGTTAAAACCTGCATTTTTGAGTTTTGAACTTTAGTGGGAAGCATTTCATCAGGAAAAAAAAGGTCTTTTTTTCCAGGAAAATTGAGTATGTCTCACCTGAGTCTTTTAAAATGCTTTTGTAAGTCTTTAGTTTCCTTATATTATGATTTTATTTATAAATGATCAGAAGATACAAAATTTCTAGACATTTTAAAGCCATGGTATTTTTTTCTGAAAATCTCATTCCTGGTTGTGGGTGGGGGCAGAAATGGGAATTTTAAGAAAAATGGAAACACCTTTAATGCTTATTTAGTATATTCAGTAATTTGGTACAAAACTTCCTACAGAATAACAAGTATTTCCCAGAAGCCAAGCAAACAGTAAGCCATCATAATAATCACCCGGCTTGCAGCTCTCTGTATTTGCTGTTCCCTCTGACTGGAATGCCCTGCCCTAAGTTTTAAAAATAACTTTAAAAACCAATTTCAATACTTGCTTTTTGCTTCTCCCATTTGTTGGTGTGCTCTCTCAGTCATGTAGTTATCTATAGCAATACCATGTGAGAATTTGTAGTTTTCAGTTGTACCTTATACTTTTATGTCTTTGTGCCAGTTTGAAAGTTTTTGGATGAACAGTTCATAGACCTACACGGTACTTAAAGAGACAGGATTTTAACTAGAAAGACACATGGCAGTCCAGGCTTAGTGTCTCCCCGGCCCAGATACCTCCTGTGACCTTGAACAGTCTTACCATTTTTAACTCTTGATTTGCTTTGTTTTACTTTTATGGGTGCTCATTTATTTTTCTTTTAATGTTTATTTATATTTGATAGAACACAAGGGGGGAGGAGAAGAGAGAGAAGGAGACACAGACTCTGCAGCAGGCTCTAGGTTCTGAGCTGTCCACACAGAGCCCGATGTGGGGCTCGAACCCACAGACCATGAGATCATGACCTGAGCTGGAGTCCGTTGCCCATCCGACTGAGCCACCCAGGTGCCCCTATGTGTGCTCATTTTTAAGTTAGGAGTGGAAAACCAGGATTCTGACTGAAAGTTTAAGGACACACTTGCACCATTAACAAGGAGTCTGGGCTAGGCTGAATCCAGGCTTTTTCTTCCAGCCTCCTCATCTCTGCTGCCCTCCTGCTTGTGTTGGCTTCATCTTCAGGCAGGAGATAGGGCAGCCACAGTAATTCTAGATGGCCCTGCAGATGGAGCCATGCTCTGAGGCAGAAAGGGACTGCCCCTTTTGTGCTGTCCCTCCACTTTTACTCCAGTCACTGACTGTGAAGAGGAGGGATTCATGTAGAGTCAGGAGCTGCCTCGGGGGTGAAGTGGGCTTGCCTCCCTTTGAATCAGCTCATGGGGAGAGAAATACTGAACAAAATGCAAATTCTCTTTGGAAGAAAGGGGGTGGTGTTTGCTGGGCACCCAGCAGGGTCTGCTTTAGCTACTTGTATCCACCCCCACCCTTTGTCTCATGCACCTGCCTTCTTTCATTTTTCCCAACTTTCTGAAAAATTTTGAAGATACAGAAAAATTGAAAAAAAAAAATAGTACAATAAATCTCATAAATACTTAACCCAGATTTTAAAATTGTCAGCATTCTGTCATATTTGCTTGATCTCTTTTTATCTACACATACACAGACACACACACACACACACACACACACACACACACGTTTTGTTTTTGTTCCTGGATGGTTTTTTAACCATCCTGAAAATTAGTTTCAGACATCCATATACTTTACTTCTCATTATTCTAGTACATATCTTCTAAAGCCAAACCATTCTCCTTTATTTTTATTTTTTAAACATTTTTGAGAAGGAGCATGTGCGTGCATGGGGTAGGGACAAAGAGGGGTGGGAGAGAGAATCCCAAGCAGGCTCCACACACTGTTAGAGCAGAGCCCGATGCAGGGCTCAAACTCACAAACTGAAATCATGACCTGAGTTGAAAACAAGAGTCAGACACTTAACCGATTGAGCCACCAGGAACCCTCAAACCATTCTCCTTTATACCAAAGACCATTAACATGTATCTGAGAACCTTAACAGTGACTAATACCACCTAATAGATCATCTATATTCAAATTTCCCTAGTTGCCTCCAAATGCCCTTTATAGCTATTTTTTTTAAATGCAGAATATAATTAAATCAAGGCTCATGCATTATTTTGTTAACCTGCCTTTTTAGTACTCCTTTAGTTTAAAGCAGTCCTCAAGTTTAGAGAGTAGATAGGATAATGAACTTTCACCCATCACTCATCTTCAATAAGAAGTGATTTATGGTTGTTCTTTCATCTAAACACATCATTCCTTTACTACCACTTCCTGATTGTTTTTATGTAAATCTCAGACACTGTATCATTTTATCTCCAGATTTATATATATATATTTCTCTAAATTATAACAACTCTTCAAAAATAACCAGAATATCATTATTTATTCCTTAATATGATAAACTATCTGGTCAGTGCACACATTTCTCCAGTTGTCTTTTCTAAGCATTTATGTTTTTTAAGTTTATTGATTTGAAGTGGTATCAAGTAAATTCACTGCATTTAAATCTACAGGTTTTCCCTCAACCTCTCTTAGCCATATAATTTTTTGTGTGTATACGAAGAAATCCAGTTATATATTCTGTATTTTTCCTTACTTAGGATTTCTCTGATTGTGTCTCAGTTCTTTGTGTGTGTGTGTGTGTGTGTGTGTGTGTGTGTCAGTTCTTTAACATGTTCCTAGGTCTCTGTTTTTCCTATAAATTGGTAGTTGAATCTGAGAGCTTTATTAAAATTTGGTGGGGGTATTTTTGCTGTTACTTCTTTTTTTTATTTTAAAATGCACAAGTACTTCAAAACTGGTGTTATCCCTGACTACTGTTTCAGTGGGTGACTTTGCCTTGAAGGGAACTTGAAACAAGTAGGGAAGCATCTGTCATGTGCTTTTTGCTAGAACAGTAGTATCTTATAGGTTCGTTGGAGATATATTAAAAAGTCCTCAAACTCACAGAATCTATAGCTATAAGATACCATATCTGTGTCACTGTTCTTAGTACTATAACTGTGGCAGTTTAGAGAACTTGCTTTTAGGTGCTTAACAGTTTTTCCCCTGGCTGCCAACAAAAATGCTCTAGTCAGTTAACTACATTTATTAAACACTTAACTGGGGACATGCTAAACAGAAATCATTAAATTAATTTACTCCCAACAGCTAGAAGGCACTTTTAAGATTATCTTCCCTAGCTCTTCTTTGTTTTATAGGTGAGGAATATCCAAAGAAAATTTTATAGGATATTACGCTCCCAGAGAATCATATCAGTACATGCAACAGCTTGGAACATGAGTTCATTTAAAATATACTTGGAATCTACATTTCTTGTTTTATTATGTCAAGATCATTCTTACCATAACCAATAACCTCAGATCTCTATTATCTCTAGGAAGTTTGTTTGCCTGAATGACAACATTGACCACAATCATAAAGATGCCCAGACAGTGAAAGCTGTTCTCAGGGACTTCTATGAGTCCATGTTCCCCATACCATCCCAGTTTGAGCTGCCAAGGGAGTATCGAAACCGTTTCCTCCACATGCATGAGCTGCAGGAATGGTAAGGTCTCATGTTCACATATGGTGTGTGTGTGTTTTAGAGAGATGAAATTTCTTTAATGTATTATTTGATCTATAATTACTTTGGAAAAATACACTTAAAAGTTTTTATTGAGCTTACTGGCCAAGCACATCTGCTGAGCCTCATTCTCTGCCATAAGAATAGCTACCCTATTTCTTGAGTACCTGCTGTATGGGAGGAGAACATAGTAACAGAAGCTGAGTGATTTGCTCAAGGTGAAGTAGCTGAGAAGTGGTAAATCCAGCCTGATTTCCAACCCTCCAGTTCCACTGTAATCCAAAGCTATTTTATAGATGTTTCCTTCATGTCTTATTTTACTACTATTTACCCCATGCAGGGCTAGGAATACATAGACGAAAGGAGTATGGTACCAGGCTATGAGGCATTCACAGTCCCTTCAGGGAGACAGGCTGCAGGCAAACAGTTGTGATACCAAGTGCTGTGGCGTGGTTCAGTGCTACTGGAGTTTGGATGAGGGAGTAGCTAATTCTGTTAGGGGAAGGTGACATTTGGACCTGGTTTTGAATTATGAAAAGGACATTTCCGGGTAGGAAAGCATGTTCCTGGTAGAAGAAATGGCATGTGCAAGGCACAGAGGTGTAAAATAGAGTGCTTTGGAGAGAAGGGAGAGATTGTGAAGGGCTGTATCTGAATTAGACTTTTTTTCTTTAGAGAATGGGGCTCCCCAGAGAAATTTTTGTAGATGTTTGTAGTGATCATACTTCATGATTTGGAAAGATAACTAATAGTATGGGGTTGGACTGGTGAGGAAGTTGTTTGGAGTGAGGCAGTATTGTCTAGAAACTGGAGGCAGGGATACAAGTACTAAGCATTTTAGTAGTTATGAAACAGTCAGTCAAGGTGTGAAGCAAGGACACACAGTTCAGGAAATAAGGAGAAAGCAGTAGACAGAATTGGGACAGATTGTAGAGAGAAAATTAGCAATCTCGGCAACTAGAATGCTTTGGTGTCTTGGAGTTGGGAAAGTGAGACAGCATGTAGATTGCTAATATTTGTATATTTTTATTTTTGATATGAGAAGTTATTACTAAATTGTGGGTCTTGTCTTCTCGGAATGGTTTCTCCTCATTTTATTTTCCTTTAGCTCAAAGGAAAGAGATTTCTGGATGGTTTCCCCAAATCCAGTTTGTGACTTAATTTATCTTCAAGGGCCTAATTGAGTGAGAAAGGAGTGGGCTTAAGAGTAGTTTGAGAGGACTTTGATTTCTGTGCTATAAAAATGAGATAAATCAGGTGTAGGACCTTTTTTCAATTCCCTGATCTGGGGGCTTCATTTTCCTCATCCTGCTCCACTTCTGGATCATCTCTCACTGCTGAGCACCAACACCACCCTACCTTCTAGAAACTTTACTTTTTCTCTTTCCTTTCATGACATCGTGCTCCTGTGTCCCCTATTACCTTTCTCTGGTTTCCTGATAGGCTTTCTTCTTGTTCCTTGGGTACAGCACTTTCTGCACTGTACAGCAGTCTATAGGGTGCACTTGTCTCTCCTGGTAAACTGTGAGCCCACTTCAGGAGCAGAGATGGTGTCTTACTCTTTTTGAGTCCACAGTGCCTCTCTAGCACATGGTAGGTGCTTGGTGGATGTGAGTGACTGAGGAAACCTCCAGCTCTTTTAAGGTTCTCTGGTTGCTGGGACAATTTTTTAGTTGTGTTACAGTCTGTGGTTTCTTGTCTCTTTAAATAAATTACATATTGATTCTGAATGACACTGTAGACATTAGAACTGACTGCATTGGTTGTGATCCTATTAAGAGACATAGGAAATACAGGAGGAAAAACAGACGTACCGTTATCAATACGGGACTTGAAGTAGAGACATCCACTGCCAAACTGTAAATGAGGTTCTGAACTCAGTGCAGAGGCCTAAATTTGGTAGTCATTAATATATCTTACAAGCCTATGTTAAAAGCATATGTTTAATCTTCATAATAAATTATTTCCAAATTACAGATGAGGAAACTGTGCTTTACTGCCTCTATCCCCAATATCCTATTTCCAAGTCCAGTTGCTTCTACTCTCAGATTGTCTCTTCTGTTGCTTCTTTCATTCTCACTGCCCTTCACTAGGTTTTCATACCCAGACTAATGTGACTGCCTGGCTGGTTACCTCTGGTCACCTGACATGCATCCTTCAGATGGCCACCTTTTTCACCGATTGTCTCTCTCTCTCACACACACAGACACACACCTGCCATTTCATATGCTTTCCCACTAGAGTATTATGTCCAAACCCCATTGCATGGTTTTCCAGAACACCTGCAGTTAATGCCCACCTGCCATGCCGTGGCTTAGCTCTCTCCCTGATGCCCCCTAGGCCTGACTTCCTTCATTCTGCAGGACTCAGCCTGCTAATCTGACTCTGCTGATGCTCACAGCCTTACTCAGCTAAATGCTTTCCCTCTCTGCTTCAAGGCTTGAATGAAATGTCACCATCCCTGAGGTGCTTTCTTCATTATGCTGTTTTCCCCAAGACTTTGCTTTTGATAATACATTTTTGGGTCCATCTTGTGTGATGGCTGTTCATCTGCAGGTCAGTGGCTCCCCAGGTCGGTAAACACTTTAGAGCATGGACTTCGTCTTGTTCATCCGTCTGTATCCACAGGAAGTATTGACTGAGTGACTATGAAGAAATGGATATGAATGAATAAATAAAAGTAAATGAAAGTGTGCTTTTGTCTAAATTCTAAATGCTAGAAGTAATTTTCTTTTGAAGTCCTCTTTTCTGCCTGGATAACTTTTACAATTCAGATATAATGTTTACCATGACATAATGAAAAATCTGAACTCGTGTTGGAAACATACATTGTATTAACATTTTCAAATTGCCTCCAGTGATTTTGTGTTTCAAGACTTTCTGGTAAACTAGCATATAACTAATACAGTGAAACTATGCACAGAAACCAAAGACTGTAAGACAAACATATTTGTTTTTTCTCTCTCTCTGAATAGGAGAGCATATCGAGACAAATTGAAGTTTTGGACTCATTGTGTACTAGCAACATTGATTATGTTTACTGTATTCTCATTTTTTGCTGAACAGGTAAGTGTTACATATTTTATGTGGGGATCAAACTGTTTTTTAATATGTGAATATTTGATTGTTTTAGTAAGTGACATTAATTTACAACAAGAAAATTTTAATTTCTTTTGGCATATAACTCAGGTGTCGATATGTCAAACATATTTCAAAATACTCAGGCAACAAACATAATAGCTTTTTATTCATTTACCTTCTGGATACACTATGAGTATTCTTTTTTACCTGGAACTCAGTAGATTAACTTGTAGACATCAAGCTAAAACAAAAAATCTCTATTTCTAACCAAAAAACCACCTAGAATCCTCATCTGATACTGATTTTGTATGGGTTTCCAATATTTTTTCTTATAACTTTCCTAAAAGGTGACCACCACAGTGTCTTATCTTCAGGTCTCCCAGTGTTCTGTGGACAGTGCCCATTGTGCTTGTGTTTCTCTCAATTACATTTCCTTTGAATTGCTGGGAGTTCTCTCCATGCAGGCATGCACACAACTCCTTCAGGAGTATAAGGGAGGTTTGTGAGGTAAAAAGAAAGGGATCAAAGAATCCTTATTTGGTGTAGGCATGCAATGCTCTAAACAGAAAGGGCTGAAGAAGAAAGGGAACAGTGTTTGGGCTGACCTGACTTACTGGGGCATGCAAACCTCACCTCAGCCTTCATTTGAGGTGACTGTTGAGTGGAGATTTTCTAGCTGTCACTTATGGGAAACCTGCACTGAGTTTACATAAACTGAGAAGGAGTAAGAGGCTGAAGTATTGAGAACCTTAGAGTAAGCAATGCATGGGCCTTCTGCTGCAAATGGAAGGAAATGAGGAAATGGAGATTGGGCAGTTGAGCAGGATTGCTATTTAATCTTCACCTGCATCCCAGTAAATCTTGTTCTTGATATTGGTTGCCATTATTCCTGGCGGGTAAAAATCTTAGAAAAAAATCTTCAAAAAAAATTGTTCCTGCTTTAGAACAGAGGTCCAATGAGGAACGTAGGAGTCAGCTGTGTGCTGCCTGTGATGGGGAAGGAGAGGCATCTCGGCTCAAAGGAACAGTTCATGGCAGTGGGAAGGAACAAGAGGGCCAGTCTTTCATCTGTCATTTATACCAGCAGAGAATAGGGAACTAGAGAGGAAGAGGGAGAAAAGGGAAGAATAAATCCTCTCGTCTCCTTGCTCTTTACCTACTTGAAGCAAATTCCTTAACCTCTACCACACTCCCCAACAAACCAGCCAGTGCTGCTGCTTCCTCTGCCCCACAGTCCCAGCTCATCACTCAAACCATGGTGGCCTGTGCTTGGGCAAAGCCCTGCTTCTACCTTGAGATGGAGGGGTAGACAGTATGATCCCAAATTGAAACCATAAAGAACACATTTGTTTTTCTCACTGACACTTTGTTATGATGAGGGTCAGGTTTTTTTATTTCAGACGTATCATGGATAAATTTTTTTTTTTAATTTTTTAAATGTTTATTTTTGAGACAGAGCATGAGTGGGGGAGGGGCAGAGAGAGAGGGAGACACAGAATCCGAAGCAGGCTCTAGGCTCTGAGCTGTCAGCACAGAGCCCGACACAGGGCTCGAACTGAGATCATGACCTGAGCCGAAGTTGGTCGCTCAACCAACTGAGCCACCCAGGCACCCCGGATAAATGGTTTCTATGAGAAGTATTTATCCAAGTTCTAAGCCAAGAATTTACAAAGTAGCAATTTGTGTTAAAACCCATTTCACAAATTAGGTATTACCTATATTTTCAAATGATATTGCTATGTTTAAGGGGAAAGTGATAGGATTTTAATACAGGGTTTTAAAAAAAATTGACATTTAGTCATTTTCAGATCAAGAGGCAGTGTTTTAATAAGCTACACAGGTTTCTAGAAAGACTTGACAAACAGGTATCTTGAAAATAAATATGCTTGGTAATCACTATGTAAAAATTTGTGGTTATAGGTCTTTTAAATAGTGGAGCTGGGCCGAAATAATTTTAATCCTTGTGGGTTTAAATATTTTGTGGGCACATATCTAGGCATATTGACTCTATAACAAAAGTAGTAGTTGGTTTTATTTTGGGGAGGAATGATGGAGACTTCTTTGCTTTTTTTTTTTTTTTTTTATGTAGAAGACTAGAAATGATTAAGGTCATATGACTATCAGAATTTAACATGTGTCGACATGGAGAAAATTTATTTTCTGTCTTTATTATCTAGTTAATTGCACTAAAGCGGAAGGTATTTCCGAGAAGGAGGATACAGAAAGAAGCTAGTCTCGATCGAATCAGGGTATAGAAGATCTTCATTTGAAAATCATCTACCTCAGCATTCACTGAGCATTTTAAAACTCGGCATCACAGAGATGTCTTCGTGACATCAGCCAGCTTGGCCTGAAGAAGGAAAAGCATCCAGTACAATACTTGTTTTGTGGTGTGAATATAGCCTACTGACCAGTAATTGTTTAACCAAGACATGGAAAACTTGTGTGTTGAGCAGCTCTGGACTGGTTTTACTTTTAAAGCATTTGCTCCTGGACCCATCATTCTTTTACTGAAAAGGCTCACTGACAAGAGACAGCTGCTGAGTTCCCATAGCAATCATTGCCAATTAACTTTCACATGAGAAGCCTTGGCTAGCTTGGGAGCCATTGCTAAGAGAACCCAGTCTTTGCATTCCAAAGCCTTTTGCTGTGGTTTTACATTTTTGGGTGTTTTTGTTTTTCCCATTTCCTATTTTTAAAATAAGTAGCTACTAAGTTAACTAGTTACCCTTGCTTCCGAAAATAATGAATTGGGATGTCTAAACACATTTTTATAGATGTTATTTAAATAATGCAACAATACCACCTCCTACTGGAAATACCTAAATTATGGATTTTATTAACATTTAAGACTGTAAGTGGTCAACTACTGAGGAGATCAATGACTGACATCTGAAGTACTTTGTGCTTGTTTACTTCAGCCCCTAAGAATGTGATTTCATGTGGAGGCCTAATTACAAAGGGCTAGAGTTAAGTAGCAGAGCTACCTTTCAGATGTAATTATGTTTTGGAAATGTACATATTCAAACAGAAGTGCCTCATTTTAGAAATGAGTAATGCTGATGGTACTGGCACATTACAGTGGTGTCTTTTTTAATACTCAGTATAATTCTAGTAGCTCTCTCTTTCAGCTGGTTTCATATAATGCAGGGGTCAGCAAACTTTCTGTAACAAGCCACATAGTAAATATTTGCAGGCCATATGTATCTCTGTTGCATATTCTTCTTTATTGTTTAGGTGTTTTATTATTTTTTTAACCTTTAAAAATGTCAAAACCGTGTTTAGCTTGCAGCTGTACAAAAACAGGCCGCCAGCTGAATTTGGCCCACAGGCCATTGTTTGCTGACCACTGGGATAGAGAACTAGTATTTTTATGTATGAGTAAGCCCTGATGTTCAGCTCTATTTTATTTATATCATTATATGGTGGATTTCTGGAGACCAGATTCCGTAAGTACTTTTTGAACTCTAACAGGTATTTTAGATCATGATCTCAACAGTATTCTTTCAAAATGGCACACATATTTTGTAAAAAAAAAAAAAAAAAACTTGTAAATACAGTGTTTGTGCTACAAGAGTTATGTATTTCAAAATGTGAAATCTCATAAAAACTTACATTTTGTCTGATGCTTTGATTTTTAAATCTTTGAGGAATGAGTTTATTGTTATCCAGAGTCCATAATCACTTGAGTGCTTGTACAGTGTATCAGTGTCTACTGAACACAAATGGAAAGTAGTGTAGGAAGGTAGTACTAGAACATACTGGAGAATGTCCTTTTATAGGGGGGAAAATAAGTTCTAAATGGGATTTATTATACAGTAAAAATTTAGGATGTATCTTGGTATTCTAAACGTGAATTTATTATAGAAAAATTACAGAGAAATGAATGGGTGTACTGGAGATTCTGTAGTTAGATGAATAGTCCATATCTAATTAAGAACATAACAGATAATGTGATAGAAAACGGAATCCTAGAATATTCATAGAACCATTCATCTAAATGGTCCTGTAGAATTATTAGAGTGGACGAACCTCAGAAGCTGATGAGTTTCAAAAATTTTAAAGCCCCAGAACCATTAATTCAAATGAAATCCTACCGAAGACTAGTGTATAATACAGAAGGAAAGCTCCTCATCCTGCTTGACCCCAAGCTGATGCCTCCAAACTCTCAGCCTTGATAGGAAAAATTTTCAAAATGACTCCCTGGACTACCCGTTGCATTTTATCATCAAGGACACCAGAGTTAGGAAGATTATGTGATTTGTCTAAGATCTCACAGTCAGAAGTATATGTAGTCAGACTTCTGGGATTTGATGGACATTGTTTGCTACAATTCAGCTTTCTCCTAAAATGTGGGAGGCAGTACCTGGGGTTTACCTCAGAGACTTATGGTGATGATTAAAATAAATGGCAGATGTAGTATACCCAGCACAGTGCCTGGGAAATGACTTCTGCCTGGTAATGTCAGTGGTGATGATGGCAGGGTGAAAGTGTGTGTATAAAGGACTGCTATCTAGACCAGGGGTGAGGTTTTTCATCCCATTTCATTGGGATGAAATGATTACGTTGCCCTTAGCTAAGAAAGTTATACATATTCTCATTTAAAAAAATTAATTTTTTTGCCTACCCTGTTTCTCGGAAACTATTTTATTTTTTGAGAGAGCAAGAGTGCACAAGCAAGAGAGGGGGAAAAGGAGAGGGAGAGAATTTTAGGCAGACTCCATGCCCAGCAGCCCCTGATGGAGCCTGATGGGCTCAAAATCATGACCTGAGATAAAATCAAGAGTCGGATGCTTAACACACTGAGCCACCCAAGTGCCCCCAAAAGTGTTAATTTTTAAAATTATATCTACATATACCAAAAAGCATACAAAGTATGATGAGTAACAGCTCAAGGATTTAACAGGGAAGTGTAATCATAACTCAGGCCAAGATATTTAAGGAAGAAACAGCATTGATCCCACAAAAATCTAGATGGTAGAAAACAAAGGAAACACCATCTAACCTCATCCGTTGAGGTGAACACAAAGCCTGGCTCAGTTACCGTAAGAGAGGAAAACCACACACCATCTTATTTCATAAGAATCCCATATGAGGGGTGCCTGGGTGGCTTAGTGGGTTAAGCATCTGACTTGTGCTCAGGTCATGATCTTGCAGTTTGTGAGTTCAAGCCCCACGTCGGGCTGTGTGCTGACAGCTCAGAACCTGAACCCTGCTTCAGATTCTGTGTCTCCTTTCTATGCCCCTCCCCCACTCGTGCTATGTCTCTCAAGAATAAATTAATGTAAAAAAAAAAAAATCCCATATGAAAACTAAGCCAGATTCAGTTATCCTTCAAAGGGGAACAACTCTTTTTATTGATCAAACTGAGTCCACTCAGAGAATTCAAGGTTGACCCAACACTTGAAAATCGGCACAGGTTTTGGGAACGCAAACTGGTGCAGCCAGTCCGGAAAACAGTATGGAAGTTCCTCAAAATAGTAAAAACAGAACTACCCTACAACCCAGCAATTGCACTACTAGGTATATTATCCAAGAGACACAGGTATGCTGTTTCAAAGGAGCACATGCACCCCAATGTTTATAGCAGCACTATCAACAATAGCCAGAGTATGGAAAGAGCCCAAATGTCCATCGATGGATGAATGGATAAAAAAGATGTGGTATATATACACACACACAAACACACACACACACACACACACACACATACACACACACACAGTGAAGAATTACTCGAAATCAAAAAGAACAAAATCTTGGCATTTGCAGCTACATGGATGGAACTAGAAGGTATTATGCCAAGCGAAATTAGAGAAAGACAAATCTATGACTTCACTCATATGAGGACTTTAAGATAAAAAACAGATGAACATAAGGGAAGGGAAGCAAAAATCATATAAGAACAGGGAGGGGCACAAAACTGAAGAGACTCTTAAATACGGAGAACAGAGGGTTACTGGTGGGTTGCGGGAGAGGGGCTCATCTAAATGGGTAAGGGGCATTGAGGAATCTACACCTGAAATCATTGTTGCACTATATGCTAACTTGGAAGTAAGTTAAAAAAAAATAAATTTAAAAAAATAAGTAAAAAAAGAACCGAAAACAAGAAAATCAGTACAGTTTACATCAGCAGGACTGACAACTGCAGTTGTCTCAATGGACCTTTTTTCAAAAAAGATTATAAAAATTTTAAAAGTAGAGTCTAGCATAGGACTTCGATCTGTTCAACAGTTACCAAGATTTTGCCACATTTGTTTGAGCTAGTCTTTGTTTTTCTTTGTTGATATATTTCCAAGTAAATCCCAACTTCATGGAGTACAAAGTCTCAGTAAGGAGAGGTGAAGGAGCTTCTTGTCAGTCTTAGTTGCTCCTTCTTCCACTTGCCCTAATGACAGCTACATCTTTGTAAACACATTGTGTATGCTAAATGCTTTATGTTCATAATCCCATTTCATCCTCCCCACATCCCTACGTTATCATTGGGACCTAACTAGTTTAAGTGGCTTGCTCAAGGTCTGTAACTATTAAGTGGCAGCATCAGCTTTTTACCCAAGTGTCTCCAAAATTAATTCTTAGCCACTAAGATACAAAAAGGGACTGTAAGGTTCAAAAAGAACAACCCACTTAAGGGATAAACAAGGGTGGAGGAGACAGATACCCTGCCAGGACTGTTGTTCAACACAGCCCATCCCTGCCTTGTATGTCAGCATTTCTCCCCAATAGTGGGGTCGTGGCAGCTCCTGGCTCATACCTCTCATAGAGGCAGGAAGTTTCCTCTCTGGCTCCAGTATAGAAAACATTGATGGAGAGGAGTTACTGTGATTTGTGCCTACTTCTATAGACAGGCAGATGGAGACTTTTACCAAAAGAAAGAGGGGAGGAGTGCTGGGGTGACAAAAACACTAGCTTCACAGAATAAAGTTTGGGTACATGTGGAAGATCAATTTCCTGGGTTACTTAAGTTGAAGGCAAGCTGTCATACTTTAAAAAAAAATTAGAGGAAGAAGGCTTCTGGGAAGATGGTGGCATAGGAGGATGCTGGGCTCACCGTATCCTGCGGATCACTTAGATTCCACCCACACCTGCCTAAATAACCCAGAAAATCCCCAGAAGACTAGAAGAATGTATTCTCTGGAGCCAAGCGTAGACGAGAGGTCCACGGAAGAGGGTAGGAAGGGTGGAAAGGTGGTGCACACTACACAGACTGGCAGGAGGGAGCCAGGGCGGAGGGGCAGCCTGCCAGCAAAGCCGAGCCCCCGCGTCTGGCTTGCAAAAACGGAGGGGCCGGACAGAGTGTGTTCTGACAGCAAGCGGGACTTAACATCTGGAAGGTTATAAGTTAACAGATCTGCTCGGAGAACGGGAGGGCGCAGGACAATGGGAGGGAAAGTTGTTGGGCCCCGGACAACAGAGCGCAGCTTGGCGGGGAACAAAGGTGCTCACCAGCGCCATCTCCCTCGCCCATCCCCCAGCCAAAATCCCAAAGGGAACCAGTTCCCGTCAGGGAACATGCTTGCACCACACAAACACCCAACACCGTGCTTCTGTGGATCCATCCCTCCGGCGGGGGGGGGGGGCAGGTGTGACTCCCTCCTGGTGCAGCAGGGCCCCTCCTGAAGCAGATCACCGAAGGATAAGTGAGCTGAGCCTACCCCTCCCGCCCCTGTGCACCTTGCCAATCCACCCCAGCGAATACGCCAGATCCCCGGCACCACAGCCTGGCAGTGTGCAAGTAGCCCAGATGGGCCACGCCACCCCACAGTGAATCCCGCCCCTAGAAGAGGGGAAGAGAAGGCACACACCAGTCTGACTGTGGCACCAGCAGTGGACTGGGGGCAGACATCAGGTCTGACTGCGGCCCTGCCCACCAACGCAAGTTATTCAAGACAGCACAGGGGAAGTGCCCCGCAGGTCCGCACCACTCCAGGGACTATCCAAAATGACGAAACGGAAGAATTCCCCTCAAAAGAACCTCCAGGAAATAACGACAGCTAACGAACTGATCAAAAACGATTTAAACAATATAACAGAAAGTGAATTTAGAATAATAGTCATAAAATTAATCGCTGGGCTTGAAAACAGTATAAAGGACAGCAGAGAATCTATTGCTACAGAGATCAAGGGACTAAGGAGCAGCCAGGAGGAGCTAAAAAATGCTATTAATGAGCTGCAAAATAAAATGGAGATGACCACAGCATGGACTGAAGAGGCAGAGGAGAGAACAGGTGAACTAGAAGATAAAATTATGGAAAAAGAAGAAGCTGAGAAAAAGAATTTAAAAATCCAGGAGTATGAGGGGAGAAATTAGAGAACTAAGTGATGTACTAAAGAGAAATAATCTACACATAATTGGTATCCCAGAGGAGGAAGAGAGAGGGAAAGGTGCTGAAGGTGTACTTGAAGAAATAATAGCTGACAACTTCCATGATCTGGGGAAGGAAAAAGGCATTGAAATCCAAGAGGCACAGAGAACTCCCTTCAGACATAACTTGAATCGATCTTCTGCACGACATATCATGGTGAAACTGGCAAAATACAAGGATAAAGAGAAAATTCTGAAAACAGCTAGGGATAAACATGCTCTAACATATAAAGGGAGACTGATAAGACTAGTGACGGATCTCTCTACTGAAACTTGGCAGGCCAGAAAGGAATGGCAGGAGATCTTCAATGTGATGAACAGAAAAAATATGCAGCCGAGAATCCTCTATCCAGCAAATCTGTCATTTAGAATAGAAGGAGAGATAAAGGTCTTCCCAAACAAAAACTGAAGGAATTCATCACCACTAAACCAGCCCTACAAGAGATCCTAAGGGGGATCCTGTAAGACAAAGTACCAGAGACATCACTACAAGCATGAAACCTACAGACATTACAATAACTCTAAACCCGTATCTTTCTATAATAACCCTGAATGTAAATGGACTAAATGTGCCAACCAAAAGACATAGGGTATCAGAATGGATAAAAAAACAAGACCCATCTATTTGCTGTCTACAAAAGACTCATTTTAGACCTGAGGACACTTTCAGATTGAAAGTGAGGGGATGGAGAACTAGTTACCATGCCACTGGAAGTCAAAAGAAAGCTGGAGTAGCCATACTTATATCAGACAAACTAGACTTTAAATTAAAGGCTGTAACAAGAGATAAAGACGGGCATTCTATAATAATCACAGGGTCTATCCATCAAGAAGAACTAACAATTATAAATGTCTATGCGCCGAATACGGGAGCCCCCAAATATATAAAACAATTACTCACAAACATAAGCAACCTTATTGACTAGAAAGTGGTAATTGCAGGGGACTTTAATACCCCACTTACAACAATGGATAGATCATCTAGACACATGGTCAATAAAGAAACAAGGGCCCTGAATGAGACATTGGATCAGATGGACTTGACAGATCTATTTAGAACTCTGCATCCCAAAGCAACAGAATATACTTTCTTCTCGAGTGCACATGGAACATTCTCCAAGATAGATCATATACTGGGTCACAAAACAGCCCTTCATAAGTACACAAGAATTGAGATCATACCATGCATACTTTCGGACCACAATGCTATGAAGCTTGAAATCAACCACAGGAAAAAGTCTGGAAAACCTCCAAAAGCATGGAGGTTAAAGAACACCCTACTAAAGAATGAATGGGTCAACCAGGCAATTAGAGAAGAAATTAAAAAATATATGGAAACAAACAAAAATGAAAATACAACAATCCAAACGCTTTGGGATGCAGCGAAGGCAGTCCTGAGAGGAAAATACATTGCAATCCAGGCCTATCTCAAGAAACAAGAAAAATCCCAAATACAAAATCTAACGGCACACCTAAAGGAAATAGAAGCAGAACAGCAAAGACACCCCAAACCCAGCAGAAGAAGAGAAATAATAAAGATCAGAGCAGAAATAAACAATATAGAATCTAAAAAAACTGTAGAGCAGATCAACGAAACCAAGAGTTGGTTTTTTGAAAAAATAAACAAAATTGATAAACCTCTAGCCATGCTTCTGAAAAAGAAAAGGGAAATGACCCAAATAGATACAATCATGAATGAAAATGGTATTATTACAACCAATCCCTCAGAGATACAAGCAATTTCAGGGAATACTATGAAAAATTATATGCCAACAAACTGGACAACCTGGAAGAAATGGACAAATTCCTAAACACCCACACACTTCCAAAACTCAATCAGGAGGAAATAGAAAGCTTGAACAGACCCATAACCAGTGAAGAAATTGAATTGGTTATCAAAAATCTCCCAACAAATAAGAGTCCAGGACCAGATGGCTTCCCTGGGGAATTCTACCAGACATTTAAAGCAGAGATAATACCTATCCTTCTCAAGCTATTCCAAAAAATAAAAAGGGAATGATAACTTCCAGACTCATTCTATGAAGCCGTATTACTTTGATTCCTAAACCAGGTAGAAACCCAGTAAAAAAAAGAGAACTACAGGTCAATATCCCTGATGAATATGGATGCAAAAATTCTCAATAAGATACTAGCAAATCGAATTCAACAGCTTATAAAAAGAATTATTCACCATGATCAAGTGGGATTCATTCCTGGGATGCAGGGCTGGTTCAACATTCGCAAATCAATCAACGTGATACATCACATTAATAAAAGAAAAGAATCATATGATCCTGTCAATCGATGCAGAAAAAGCATTTGACAAAATTCAGCATCCTTTCTTAATAAAAACCCTTGAGAAAGTCGGGATAGAAGGAACATACTTAAACATCATAAAAACCATTTATAGAAAGCCCACAGCTAATATCATCCTCAATGGGGAAAAACTGAGAGCTTTCCCCCTGAGACAGGAACACGACAGGGATGCCCACTCTCACCGCTGTTGTTTAACATAGTGTTGGAAGTGCTAGCATCAGCAATCAGACAACAAAAGGAAATCAAAGGCATCAAAATTGGCAAAGATGAAGTCAAGCTTTCGCTTTTTGCAGATGACATGATATTATACATGGAAAATCCGACAGACTCCACCAAAAGTCTGCTAGAACTGATACATGAATTCAGCAAAGTTGCAGGATACAAAATCAATGTACAGAAATCAGTTGCATTCTTATACACTAATAATTGAAGCAACAGAAAGACAAATAAAGAAACTGATCCCATTCACAATTGCACCAAGAAGCATAAAATACCTAGGAATTAATCTAACCAAAGATGTACAAGGTCTGTATGCTGAAAACTATAGAAAGTTTATGAAGGAAATTGAAGAAGATACAAAGAAATGGAACCACATTCCGTGCTCATGGGTTGGAAGAATAAATATTGTTAAAATGTCAATACTACCCAAAGCTATCTACACATTCAATGCAATCCCAATCAAAATTGCACCAGCATTCTTCTCGAAGCTAGAACAAGCAATCCTAAAATTCATATGGAACCACAAAAGGCCCCGAATAGCCAAAGTAATTTTGAAGAAGGTGGCCAAAGCAGGAGGCATCACAATCAATGACTTTAGCCTCTACTACAAAGCTGTCATCATCAAGACAGCATGGTATTGGCACAAAAACAGACACATAGACCAATGGAATAGAATAGAAACCCCAGAACTAGACCCACAAAAGTATGGCCAACTAATCTTTGACAAAACAGGAAAGAACATCCAATGGAAAAAGACAGTCTCTTTAACAAATGGCGCTGGGAGAACTGGACAGCAACATGCAGAAGAATGAAACTAGACCACTTTCTTACACCATTCACAAAAATAAACTCAAAATGGATAAAGGACCTGAATGCGAGACAGGAAACCATCAAAACAGTAGAGGAGAAAGCAGGAAAAGACCTCTCTAATCTCAGCCGCAGCAATTTCTTACTTGACACATCCCCAAAGGCAAGGGAATTAAAAGCAAAAATGAACTATTGGGACCTCATGAAAGTAAAAAGCTTCTGCACAGCAAAGGAAACAATCAACAAAACTAAAAGGCAACCAATGGAATGGGAAAAGATATTTGCAAATGACATATCGGACAAAGGGCTAGTATCCAAAATCTATAAAGAGCTCACCAAACTCCACACCCGAAAAACAAATAACCCAGTGAAGAAATGGGCAGAAAACATGAATAGACACTTCTCTAAAGAAGACATCCAGATGGCCAACAGGCACGTGAAAAGATCCTCAACATTGCTCCTCATCAGGGAAATACAAATCAAAACCATACTCAGATATCACCTCACACCAGTCAGAGTGGCCAAAATGAACAAATCAGGAGACTATAGATGCTGGCGAGGATGTGGAGAAACGGGAACCCTCTTGCACTGTTGGTGGGAATGGAAACTGGTGCAGCCACTCTGGAAAACAATGTGGAGGTTTCTCAAAAAATTTAAAATAGACCTACCCTACGACCCAGCAGTAGCACTGCTAGGAATTTACCCAAGGGCTACAGGAGTACTGATGCATAGGGGCACTTGTACCCCAATGTTTATAGCAGCACTCTCAACAATAGCCAAATTGTGGAAAAAGCCTAAATGTCCATCAACTGATGAATGGATAAAGATATTGTGGTTTATATACATAATGGAGTACTACGTGGCAATGAGAAAGAATGAAATATGGCCCTTTGTAGCAACCTGGATGGAATTGGAGAGTGTTATGCTAAGTGAAATAAGCCATACAGAGAAAGACAGATACCATATGTTTTCACTCTTATGTGGATCCTGAGAAACTTAACAGAAACCCATGGGGGAGGGGAAGGGAAAAAAAAAAAAAGAGGTTAGTGGGAGAGATAGCCAAAGCATAAGAGACTCTTAAAAACTGAGAATAAACTGAGGGTTGATGGGGGATGGGAGGGAGGGGAGGGTAGGTGATGGGCATTGAAGAGGGCATCTTTTGGGATGAGCACTGGGTGTTGTATGGAATTTGACAATAAATTTCATATATTAAAAAAAATAAAAAATAAATGTTAAAAAAATTAGAAAAAATTGATTATAATACAGTGAACCTTATAAATTTTTTATTGGAAAGATTCAAAGAAATGTTTGCATCAGTACAGTACCTGCCACATAATACTCCCTAAATGGTTCACAATTATGGTTATTATGGTTCACAATTGGTCCTACGTTGTCTTTCTGATCTGCTTTTCCTCCCCTGCCAGTCTCACCCCCGCCCACACTGTCAGCCACACTGCATTTTCCCAAACGTTGTGCACTGTTATGCCTCTGTACCCTTGCAGATAATATTATTGGTTGACCTGTCTTTTCCTTCCTTATCTATCCATTAAACTCCTACTCCTACGTCAAGGTAGGAGTCTATCATCAGTCGTTCATCTAATGAGAAGTTTCCTAAGAGACTGACTATATCGCCTTAGTTCTTTAAAGCAATGAAAAAGGAACCAAGGGATGAAATATTTAGGCTTTCAAATGACCTTGACAAGATTCTACACCACTGGTTGCCAAAGAAAAGGAGAGGACATTTTGTCAGGAATCCAGGTAATTAGAATAAATGGGCAATGATATACATGGAGGAGTATTAATGTGGTCTTCTAAGAATTATCTGAGTTCACTGCAGCGTTATTTGTAATAGCCAAGATATGGACACCTAACTGTCCACTGATGGACATACAATGGAATGTATACAATGGAATACTGTTCAGCCATAAAAGGAAGGAAATCTTGCTATTTGTTAACAACACGGATGGACCTTGAGAGTATCATGCTAAGTGAGATATCAGAGAAAGACAAATACCATATGGTGTTACTTATAAGTAGAATGTGGAAAACAAAACTCATAGGTACAGAGAACAGACTGGTGGTTATCAGAGGGGAAGTGGTTTGGATGGGTGAAAAGGGTGAAGGGAGTCAATTACATAGTGACCGTAACTAGACTTATTGTGGAGATCACTTTGTAGTATATGCAAATATCAAATTGTTATCCATCTAATACTAATATGTTGTTATATGCGAATTTTATCTGGGACTTTAGGCAATCAAAGTGTGATCAAAGTCAATAAAACCCTGAAGCCTTTGTTTGCCAAATTTAGATACAAGTGGTAAAATATATGGCTAAAAATAGGAAAAAGTTTGCAGAGTTTAATTGCAAATTAAGGCAGATACAAAAGTCAAAAAATATTTTTAAATTATCCAGGGGAAAATCCATTTATGCACAGAAAAAATGAAATACCTAAAATTTAATTGTGTATTATTATCTCTTGGTAGTGAGATTACAAGTGAATTTCATTTCCTTCATAATTATCTTCTAAAAGTTGTTTTACAATGAATATTTATTACTTTTTAAACTAAGATAACAATTTAACAATAAATTTTAGGTAAAATTTTAATGACCCATATTAAATGCTTACTGGGAAGTAGAATGCATTTTATTAGCTAACTAAAGAGAAAGCTAACTTTGAAAATCCATAAAATACCCTTGGTTCCATTTTAGGAGACTGTGTAATGAATGAAACAGTCATTCCAATTCTTATGTTTTTATTTAGTTGGATAAGGATTAAAATTTGAAACTTGAATATAAAGGAATTCTCATTTGGAGCTAGAAAAGCCAAAAGAGGACATAATCCAATCTTGGCTATTCAGAGGGCAGGTAATTCATTCATATCTTTTGTTTCTTATTTCCTTTCTGTTTTTCACATCATTAAGTTTCCTAACGTTTGAAAAAATAAGGCACTGGTGTTAGTAAGACACGAGATGGAGATGTTGAGCTGTTCTTGTTAATGTGGCAAATCACATTGGTGGTTCCAAACTTTCATCCAGGTATGAGAATTACCTGGAGAACTATTTAAAATGCAAATTCCCAGTCCCCACCCACAGAGTTATTCATTTGTTAGGCCTTACATGGGGCTTAAGAATCTTCATTTTAACACTCCTCTACCCATCCCACCCCCCTACCACAACATGTCCCCACTTCATCCTCTGCAAGTGATCCTGACATAGCCTGGCCCATAAACCACACTTTGAGAAACTCTTATATTTGAAGCCACAGGTATATATGAAAACATTTGGAGAAAGAATACAAATTGAGAACTGAGAAAAACCAAGTTCTGGGGAACTACAACATCTGAGGGTCCACTGAAGAAGGAAGAGTTATCAAAGATACTGAGAAGTTGCCAGAATGAGAAAAGAATAAGAGAAGCCAAAGGAAGACAAGGAGGGAAAAAAAGTAGTAAAAGTTTTGCCTGTTGTTGAGAGGCAAATGAGATGAGGACCAGAGAACATCCCTTTGACATGGAGGTCACTGGTCACTTTAGAGTGAGCACCAATTTAAAGAGGAAAGGGCCAAAGGTGGTTGGGGTATTTTAAAGGGTATATGGAAGCAGAGGAATTTGAGGCAATAAGCTTAGATAATTCTTTCTTGAATCTGGAATGCTAAAAGGAAGGCATAGGGGACTAACAGTTTGTTTGGAAACAAGGCCCAGGAATTTAAATTGTGGAGAGATTTGAGTATTTGTAAATGTTAATGGGAAGGGATAGAGCAGAGAAAGGGAAAGAAATAATGGCTAATGTAAGATTCTTGGAGCACAAGAGGCCATGGAATTCAGAACACAGGACGAACATCTCTAGTCTAAGAGGAGGAAAGAATGGACACAGATGTAGGTAGGTTGTAGCTTTCATGGAAAAATTTTGGAGGTTTCAGTGTGAAATACTCCCTCAGAAAAAAAAGGAGGAGGGTTAAGTACTAAGTGAAAGAGGGGTGACAGTGTTGAAGGCTAAGTAGAGTAGAAAAGGCTTTAAAATGGTAATTGGGGACAATGAATTGCCACAGGGAAATGGGAGAATCTAGGGCAATGTTGAGGGCCCAACTGAGGCTAGAACTCATAAATAAAAGTGCTACAAGTTTGCTCCTTTGGTTAATTTGGTTAATTTTCCCCAGAGGCACTGGAGTAAGGGTAGGTAGTACAAAGAAAGGCAATTGGCTGTTTGCAGAAATAACATTTTGCCATACAAATGTAGTGAAAGCACAGGTTGTTATTTGCAAAAGACTGACTAAAATGATGGAATTTGAATCAAAGACAAGAGGAGGGCCAATGGAAAAAGGAAAAGTAAAACAGTATTGGACTGAAAGTCTGGATGAGACTGGCAGGTTATAGTTATATATATATCTGTTATAGTGGAAACAGATGAGACTAAGCTGGAGAGGTAGGAGGTATTGATTGGTTTGAGGGTAAGATGTCTGACAGGAATTTTGAGGGTAGAACAGCTTCATGTGTGGCCATAAGAGTTGGGGGACTTTGAATGGAGTCTTTGAATGGAGTGCAGGGCCAGGTCATTTTATTTTCAACTTTTTTTTTTTTTTTTTTTTAATTTTTGGGACAGAGAGAGACAGAGCATGAACGGGGGACGGGCAGAGAGAGAGGGAGACACAGAATCGGAAACAGGCTCCAGGCTCCGAGCCATCAGCCCAGAGCCTGACGCGGTGCTCGAACTCAGACCGCGAGATCGTGACCTGGCTGAAGTCGGACGCTTAACCAACTGCGCCACCCAGGCGCCCCATTTTAGATGAGGGCCTTAAGGAACCGAGAGGTCAAAGGATGAGGGCAGGAGTCAAGGTGAGAAGATTGTCCCAAACATCACCGTGTTCAGTAAATGAACAGGGAGACCAAGAAGGATATCAAGGATGCTTGGGATATCTGCCTAAAAGATTAACTTTCCAAATTGTGCTCTTTATTCTAGCTGTGATTGCAAAATTATTAACTAGTTATGTATAATTTTATTCTTTTCAAACCTTCTAAGGAGGGTCCTTTGTTTTGGTGACTGCAGTTACAGGGTGAATACAACAGAAGCATGAGAAGCTTATCTTGTTTACTAAAGAAAGTAATAGAGTGACCCAAAAGGGAAGATCCAAGGCAACGGAAAAAGGAAAACTTGGCAAGAGGTGTAGTGGGGAAGCAAGCGAGAGAGATAGTGGGAGAGAACAGATAGCTGCTATGAGGCCCTCTTATGCGGACTTGGAGGGAAAGAGCTCCCTGGTTAAAGAGATGTCTAGGAAGTTGTTCTGTTTGATATGCAAAGTGTCACCTGACTAAACTTAATAAAATCATATCATTTGCCTATTACAGGTGCAATGAGATGGGACATGTGAGAGAATGGCCTCAAGACTGTGAGGGGCACCTGGGTGGCTCAGTCGGTTAAGCGACCAACTTCGGCTCAGGTCATGATCTCCTGCTCTGTGAGTTCCAGCCCTGCGTCGGGCTCTGTGCTGACAGCTCAGAGCCTGGAGCCTGCTTCAGATCCTGTGTCTCCCTCTCTCTCGGGCCCTCCCCCGTTCATGCTCTGTCTCTCTCTGTCTCAAAAATAAATAAACGTTAAAAAAATTAAAAAAAAAAAAAAAAAGACTGTGAGAGCAGTAACTACCACAGGGTCCTTTCAAACCAGCCTATGCAAGCAGTCTTGCTTTTGTTTACCTGTGGGCTTCTTAGGTCTTTTTTTGAGAACTACTTCCTGAAAGACTCAGAATGACCTGTAACATTTTATGTTCTAAGTAACTCTTATTTTTGAAAAAAACCTCATATTTTCTATCCCTAAATCTGCATTTGTTAATAAAACATTAATTTTTATGATTAAAATTTTCTATGTTATTTAATATGTCTGGCACTGGTAGGCACTCACATGTTTGATATTCAGGAAATAGTATACCAGTGACTCAACAAGTACCCATTATAATATTAGTAATGTTGATAATTTGTATTTACTGAGTACTTGATATATACTATTGAGTGCTTACTAAGAATTTTTATGCCTTATTTCACTTTTTAAAATCCAAGCTTCTATGAGATAAATACTATTATTTTTATTCCCCCATGTTAGTGAAGACTAACAGGTTTAGAGAGGTCAAGTAATTTGCCCAAGGTCTCATGGTTAACAAGTGGAAGAGCCTAATTTAATTTTGTTCTGTACTTTCATGTCATGTTTTAAACCATTTTTATTAATTTCTCCTTGAATAACAGTATACTTGCTGTTAGGTGTGAACATGTGACTGATTTTCTAGGTGATAAAATGTAAGCAGAAATAATGTGTGTCACTTCCAGGTCTAGCCCATAAAAACTTCCTACCTGGTGCTCCTCCCTATTCTTTTCCTATTTAGCTGGCTGGGATAGAGACCACTTCTGTGGCAACTCTGAAAGCCACAAGTTGAAGATGGCAGAGTTTCCATCAGTTTGGGTCCCTAAATGCCTGCATACATGAAAGCTGCCCTGAGGACCTATTTACTTTCCCAGTATAGTTATAGGAGAAATAACTTTTTTTTTTTAGTCATTATACATACTTGGTTTTATTTGTTGCAGTAATAGTCTACCCTAGCTAATGCAAACTGGGTTAAAAAAATTCAGTTATGCACTTTTGTATCATTCAGAATTGTATTTGCTTGCATTTCACATAGTGATTTAACCAAATATAATTGCCCACACTGTAGCAGAGATACAGGGAGGTGCAAAATAGAAAACAGAGGTTTGTAATAACTTATTTGCAGAGATAAATACAATAATGCCCGTGTCCCTGTAAGTACAGATTTATGCTGCTTCTCCCACCAAGAGGGAGAATTTATTTCTTCACTCTTTGAAGCTGGGCTTGGTCGTTTGAATAATTTTGGGACATGGGACAAATGCAGAAGTTTGAAAATGATTGTGCCTTGGGGCTTGCTCTCTTTTGGCTTCAGTTAGAACCTAGGAACTGATGTGGATGGGCTTGAACTAGCTTCTTGGAGAGCCCACTTTGAGAAAAACTGAAATACCCCAGCCAACAGCCTACATGTTCCCAAACATTATAGCATCAAACAAAAATGGGTATGTACAATGGGATACACATGAAATATAAAAGGATGTAGAGAGTTTAAAAGTAAACACATGAGAAAAGATATCCTGGATAAATACTGAAGAAACATGAGGACATCTTATTAATATTAAACAAAATAGAATTTAAGACAAAGAGCATTATTAAGGTCACTACATAATGATTAAAGTTTCAACTGACAGAAAGATGAATTCTAAACATATATGTACCTAATTAAGTGTCTTCAAAATACAAAAATCAAAAATTGACAGCACTATAAGGGAAATTTACAAATCCACTATTGATGTAGAATATTTTAACACATATCCAATAACTCTTCCATTATTCCTAGACCAAGGAGACAAAGATATCAGCAAGGTCATAAAAGATTTGAATGACACAATTAGTGAACTTGATTGAATGGACATATCTAGAACTCAACATCTCTAAATTAGACCTTACTCATTCTTATTAAGCACACGTAGAATAATTTTTATGAAGTTTATTTATATATTTTGAGAGACAGAGGGAGAGAGAGAGAGAGCAAATGAGGGAGGATCAGAGAGAGAGGGAGAAAGAGAGAATCCCAAGAAGGCTCCACACTGTCAGCTCAGAGCCAATATAGGCCTCGAACTCACAAACCATAATATCACGACCTGAGCCGAAAACAAGACTTGGATGCTTAACTGACTGAACCACCCAGGCGCCCCTAGAATAATTTTTTAAATGGACCTTGTGCTAAGTCATAAAGCAAGTGGTAACACATTTCAAATCACAGGTATGATCCAGATTATAGGTATCAAGTTAGAATATTTCAATAAAAAAGATAAAACTGAAGAACTACATTTGTTTAAAAGTCTAAAAACATACTAGGTAACTCATGAGTCGAAGAAGAACTCATAACGGAAATTTTAAAATACTTAGCACCGGATAGTAATGAAAATACTGCCTATCACAACTTGTGGGATTCAGCTAACGGGCACATAGAGAGAAATTTATCCTCTCAAATGAATATGTTGGAAAAGAAGTCTTGAAAATAAACAAGTTAATGATCCAACAGAAAAAGTTAGAAAGAGACCAACAAAAGAAAATAGAAATAAGGAAATAATAAATAGCAAAAATTAATGAAAGAAAACTAAGATTTAATAGAAAAGATCAATAAAATATAAAAGTTATTTTTTTAAGCCTGGTGATGTTTAAAAACCAAGGAAAGATTTAGGAGAGAATTTGGCATATGGAGGTTAATGGTGACCCCCTGAACGTGAATCTCTCCACACATCCTCTCTGAGAACCATAAGATAACAAAAGAGTGAAAATAAAATCATACACAACCCATGCCTTCAGCATTACCAGGAGACAGAGAATACAATGAACTTCTCTAAGTAGAGAAACGACAATTTCCAAAAGAGCTTGTGCCATTGCTGTAAGCCCAGGTATAAGTACAGGTACAGGTATAAGTCTGCGCAGGGGAGGCTTAAAAGACTACACATAAGTGGGCTGGGGAGCATAACACGTAGATGAAACAAGATAGAATAACGTCGAGCAAGACAAAGTCTAATACTAAGAGCCAAAATACAGAACACAGGCCTAGGATTTGGTAGTTCATGGTACCAGCTAGGTTTTGAGGGTAAGCATGACCCAGTAGTGGTGGCAGCCTCAGGGCGCCATTGCTTCCAGAGAGAATCAGATAATAAAGAAGGGGTGGTGCCCCTTGGAGATACCAGAAAGTTAGAAGGGTATAATTAAACATCCTGCAGAAGCAAAAGCTAAACAAGTCACCTAACCAAACCTCCTCATTCCCACGTTATTATCACTTAAAGAAACTGCACTTCATTATACTGACAGAAGAAGGTGCTCTTGAGCTAGAAACACCATCCACAAAAAACAAACAAACAAACCCCAGGAATAGAGGAAAACAAAAACAAAACAAAAACAATCCAACTCCACACAAAACTCAAACCAAAAAATCCCAAAACAGACAGGAACAGGGAGGAAATAATACCGCAGAAATACCAACTACTAAGTCTACTAAGTAGACTACTCTATACATCTCTATGTATATGTTTACAAAACTAAATGAAATCAAGAATTACTTAGAAAAAGACAGTTTACTATAACTGACCTTAATAAAGACAAGTGTTTAAAGTGACCAATTTCTATAAGAGAAATCAAGAAAACTATCAAGGAGCTACTTCGCATGACATCACGAGGCTCAGATTTTACAAAGAAATTTACAAAACGGCATTTAGAACCAAAGAATCCCAACACAGTTGTTTCAGAGCATAGAAAATGAAGGAAAACTTCTAAATTCTTTTTATGAAGCAAGTATAACATGATCTAAACCTGATAATTGCAGCAACATGAAAGATAATTATAAAATAATATTCCTATGAATGTTAATGCAGAAAACCTGATCAGAATTCAATATTACAAGAAGAAAATACCACACCATGGCCAAGTAAGAATTATTCTAAGAATACAGAGATGAAGTAATATTAGCAAACATTTTAATATAATTTATATTAATAGGTATAAGGAAAAAATTGTATGATTATCTTGATGGATGCTTGAAAGAGCCTCTAACAAAATCTAACACTCATTTTAAATAAAAATACAGTTGTAAAGTCATCATCTTAATAATGGGGAAATACCTGAGGCATTCTTACTAAGGTAAAGAACAACACAAAATGCCCACCACCTCCACTACTATTTAACTACTTGACACTGTTTTAACTACTATTTAACCATTTGAGACTGTTTTCGCTAATGAAAGAGTCAAGAGAAAATACAGACAGGAATCAGAAGAAATAAAGTGATCTCTATTTACAGATGTCATGAAAAATACCTGGAGATCTCTAAAGACTCAGTGAATAAACTCACTCAAACGTGAAAAGAATTCTGCAAGGTGGCAGGACATAAAAGTAACATGCAAAACCCAAAAGCCTTCATATACACAAAAGATAATCTGTTAGATACACAATGAAAGAGGAAATAAATTTCACTTATACTAGCAACAAAAAAGACAACATATTTAGGAACAAACAACAAGAAACATTCAAAACCTACATTAAAATACTTTAGAGGGGTCGGAGGGAAGATGGCGGCGTAGGAGGACGCTGGGCTCACCGCGCGTCCTGCTGATCACTTAGATTCCACCTACACCTGCCTAAATAACCCAGAAAACCGCCAGAGGATTAGCAGAACGGAGTCGCCGGAGCCAAGCGCAGACGAGAGGCCCACGGAAGAGGGTAGGAAGGGCGGCGAGGCAGTGCGCGGTCCACGGACTGGCGGGAGGGAGCCAGGGCGGAGGGGCGGCTCGCCGGCCAAGCAGAGCCCCCCAGTCTGGCTTGCAAAAAGCGGAGGGGCCTGACGGACTGTGTTCCGACAGCAAGCGCGACTTAGCGGCTGGGAGGTCATAAGTTAACAGTTCTGCTCAGAAAGCGGGAAGGCTGGAGGACAAAGGAAAGGAGAGCTGCTGAGCCCCCGGACGACAGAGGTCAGTTTGGTGGGGAACAAAGGCGCTCGCCAGCGCCATCTCCCCCGCCCATCCCCCAGCCAAAATCCCAAAGAGAACCAGTTCCTGCCAGGGAACTTGCTCGCTCCGCGCAAACACCCAACCCTGCGCTTCTGCGGAGCCAAACCTCTGACTCCCTCCTGCTGCCACAGGGCCCCTCCTGAAGTGGATCACCTAAGGAGAAGCAAGCTAAGCCTGCCCCTCCTGCCCCTGTGCACCTTGCCTACCCACCCCAGCTAAGACGCCAGATCCCCAGCATCACAAGCCTGGCAGTGTGCAAGTAGCCCAGACGGGCCACCCCACCCCACAGTGAATCCCGCCCCGAGGAGAGGGGAAGAGAAGGCACGCACCAGTCTGACTGTGGCCCCAGCAGTGGGCTGGGGGCAGACATCAGGTCTGACTGTGGCTCCGCCCACCAACTCCAGTTATACACCACAGCACAGGGGAAGTGCCCTGCAGGTCCTCACCACGCCAGGGACTATTCAAAATGACCAAGCGGAAGAATTCCCATCAGAAGAATCTCCAGGAAATAACAACAGCTAATGAGCTGATCAAAAAGGATTTAAATAATATAACAGAAAGTGAATTTAGAATAATAGTCATAAAATTAATCGCTGGGCTTGAAAACAGTATAGCTGACAGCAGAGAATCTCTTGCTACAGAGATCAAGGGACTAAGGAACAGTCACGAGGAGCTGAAAAACGCTTTAAACGAAATGCATAACAAAATGGAAACCACCACGGCTCGGATTGAAGAGGCAGAGGAGAGAATAGGTGAACTAGAAGATAAAGTTATGGAAAAAGAGGAAGCTGAGAAAAAGAGAGATAAAAAAATCCAGGAGTATGAGGGGAAAATTGGAGAACTAAGTGATACACTAAAAAGAAATTATATACGCACAATTGGTATCCCAGAGGAGGAAGAGAGAGGGCAAGGTGCTGAAGGGGTACTGGAAGAAATAATAGCTGAGAACTTCCCTGAAGTGGGGAAGGAAAAAGGCATTGAAATCCAAGAGGCACAGAGAACTCCCTTCAGACGTAACTTGAATCGATCTTCTGCACGACATATCATAGTGAAACTGGCAAAATACAAGGATAAAGAGAAAATTCTGAAAGCAGCAAGGGGTAAACGTGCCCTCACATATAAAGGGAGACCTATAAGACTCGTGACTGATCTCTCTTTTGAAACTTGGCAGGCCAGAAAGAATTGGCACGAGATTTTCAGTGTGCTAGACAGAAAAAATATGCAGCCGAGAATCCTTTATCCAGCAAGTCTGTCATTTAGAATAGAAGGAGAGATAAAGGTCTTCCCAAACAAACAAAAACTGAAGGAATTGGTCACCACTAAACCAGCCCTCCAAGAGATCCTAAGGGGGACCCTGTGAGACAAAGTACCAGAGACATCACTACAAGCATAAAACATACAGACATCACAATGACTCTAAACCCATATCTTTCTATAATAACACTGAATGTAAATGGATTAAATGCGCCAACCAAAAGACATAGGGTATCAGAATGGATAAAAAAACAAGACCCATCGATTTGCTGTCTACAAGAGACTCATTTTAGACCTGAGGACACCTTTAGATTGAGAGTGAGGGGATGGAGAACTATTTATCATGCTACTGGAAGCCAAAAGAAAGCTGGAGTAGCCATACTTATATCAGACAAACTAGACTTTAAATTAAAGGCTGTAACAAGAGATGAAGAAGGACATTATATAATAGTGACAGGGTCTATCCATCACGAAGAGCTAACAATTATAAATGTCTATGCGCCGAATACCGGAGCGCCCAAATATATAAAACAATTACTCATAAACATAAGCAACCTTATTGAGAAGAATGTGGTAATTGCAGGGGACTTTAACACCCCACTTACAGAAATGGATAGATCATCTAGACGCACGGTCAATAAAGAAACAAGGGCCCTGAATGAGACATTGGATCAGATGGACTTGACAGATCTATTTAGAACTCTGCATCCCAAAGCAACAGAATATACTTTCTTCTCGAGTGCACATGGAACATTCTCCAAGATAGATCATATACTGGGTCACAAAACAGCCCTTCATAAGTTTACAAGAATTGAAATCATACCATGCATACTTTCAGACCACAATGCTATGAAGCTTGAAATCAACCACAGAAAAAAGTCTGGAAAACCCCCAAAAGCATGGAGGTTAAAGAACACCCTACTAACGAATGAGTGGGTCAACCAGGCAATTCGAGAAGAAATTAAAAAATATATGGAAAAAAACGAAAATGAAATACAAGCATCCAAACGCTTTGGGATGCAGCGAAGGCAGTCCTGAGAGGAAAATACATTGCAATCCAGGCCTA
>NW_024412413.1:19943729-19982923 GCF_014898765.1 Herpailurus yagouaroundi
GAGGGTGGGTGATGGGTATTGAGGAGGGCACCTTTTGGGATGAGCACTGGGTGTTGTATGGAAACCAATTTGACAATAAATTTCATATATAAATAAAAATAAATAAATAAATAAATGAAAGTAAAAAAAAATAAAAATAAAATACTTTAAAGTACTTCTTAAAGACACAAAAGTATACTTAAACTAGTGGAAAGACATTCCTTGTTCTTTGTTGGAACATTTTAACATCATTAAGATTTCATTTTTTTCTAAGTAAATTTGTAAATGTAATGCGATCCCAATAAAAAACCAAGGTTTTTCTGAAACAGGAAGAAACAGAAAACTTGGAACAGACTGAAAACCAGCAAAGTAATTGAATCAGTAATCAAAAAATTCCAAAGAAACAGAAGTCCAGGGCCGGATGCCTTCGCAGGCAAATTGAACCAAATATTGAAAGAAGAGTTAATACCAAATTCTTCTCAAACTATTCAAAAAAATAAGGAAGGAAAACTTCCAAATTCATTCTACGAGGCCAGCATGACCCGGATGCCTAAACCAGAGACTCCACTAAAAAAGAGAACTAAAGGCCAAATCCCTAATGAACATGGCTGCAAAAATTCTCAGTACTAGCAAACCAAATCCAACAATACATTAAAAAAATTACCACGATCAAGTGGGATTTATTCCTGGGTTGCAAACATGGTTCAATATTTACAAATCATCAATATACCACATTAATAAAAGAAATGACAAGAACCATATGGGCAGAGTGGCTCAATTGGTTAAACATCCAACTCTTTTTTTTTTTTTAATTATTTTTTTTACCTTTATTTATTTTTGAGAGACGGAGTGAGACAAAGTGAGAGTGGGAGAGGGGCAGAGAGAGAGGGAGACCCAGAATCCAAAGCAGGCTCCAGGCTCCGAGCTGTCAGCACAGAGCCCAACACAGGACTCAAACCCACAAACCAGGAGATCATGACCTGGGCCGAAGTTGGGATGCTTAACTGACTGAGCCACCCAGGCGCCCCATAAGCATCCAACTCTTGATTTTAGCTTGGGTCATGATCTCATGGTTCATGGGATCGGGCCCCGAGTCAGGCTTTGTACTGACAGCATGGAGCCTGCTTCATATTCTCTTTCTTTCCCTCTCTGACCGTCCCTCACTTGCACGTTCTCTCTCTCTCAAACAAACGTAAAAGAAAAAAGAAGAATCATATGGTCATTACAATAGATGCAGAAAAAACATTTGACAAAGTACAGTATCCATTCATGGTAAAAACCCTCAACAAAGCAGGTTTAGAGGGAACATACCTCAACATAATAAAGGCCAGATATGAAAAACCCACAGCTAATATCATCCTCAATGGGGAAAAACTGAGAGCTTTTTCTCTATGGCCAGGAACAAGGCAGGGATGTTTACTCTCACCACTGTTATTGAATATTATACTGGAAGTCCTAAGCACAGCAATCAGAAAACAAAAATATATAAAAGACATCCAAATTGGAAAGTAAAAAGTCAAACTTTCACTATTTGTAGATGACATGATATTCTATATAGAAAACTGAAAGACTCCACCAAAAAAACTGCTAGGACTGATACACAAATTTAGTAAAGTCGCCACATACAAAACATATAGAGAAATCTGTTGTGTTTCTATACAACAATAATGAAGCAGCAGAAAGAGAAATTAAGGAATCAATCCCATTTACAATTGCACCAAAACCAGTAAGATACCTAGGAATAAACCTAACCGAAGAAGTGAAAGACTTGTACTCTGAAAACTATAAAACACTGATGAAAGAAATTGAAGATGACACACAAAAAAATGGAAAAACATTCCATGCTCATGGATTTGAAGAATACTATTAAAATGTCTATACTACCCAAAGCAATCTACACATTTAATTCAATCCCTATCAAAATACCAACAGCATTTTTCCCAGAGTTAGAACAAACAATCCTAAAAAATTGTATGGAACAACAAAAGACCCCAAATATCCAAATAAACCTTGAAAAAGAAAAGCAAAGCTGGAGGCATCACAATTCTGAACTTCAAGTTATATTACGAAGCTGTAGTAATCAAAACAGTATGGTACTGGGGCGCCTGGGTGGCGCAGTCGGTTAAGCGTCCGACTTCACCCAGGTCACGATCTCGCGGTCCGTGAGTTCGAGCCCCGCGTCGGGCTCTGGGCTGATGGCTCGGAGCCTGGAGCCTGTTTCCGATTCTGTGTCTCCCTCTCTCTCTGCCCCTCCCCCGTTCATGCTCTGTCTCTCTCTGTCCCAAAAATAAATAAAAAACATTGAAAAAAAAATTAAAAAAAAAAAAAAAACAGTATGGTACTGGCACAAAAACAGACACATAGATCAATGGAACAAAATAGATAACCCAGAAATGAACCCACAACTCTTGGGTCAATCTTCAAGAAAGCAGGAAAGAATATGTATATATAATGGAAAAAAGAGTCTCTTCATCAAATGGTATTGGGAAAACTGGACAGCAATATGCAAAAGAATGAAACTAGACCACTTTCTTACACCAACACAAAAATAAATTCAAAATGGATGAAAGACCTAAAGGTGAGACTTGAAACCATAAAAATCCTATAGAAGAACATAGGCAGTAACCTCTTTGACACTGGCCATAGCAAATTCTTTCTATATATGTCTCCTGAGACCAGGGAAACAAAAGCAAAAAGAAACTATTGGGATTTCATCAAAATAAAAAGCTTTGGCAAAGTGAAGGAAACAATCCACAAAACCAGAAGACAAACTACAGAATGGGAGAAGATATTTGCAAACAACATATCTGATAAAGAGTATCCAAAATATATAAAGAACTTATAAAACTCAAAGCCCACAAAATTAATAATCCAATTTAAAAATGGACCAAAGGGGTGCCTGGGTGGCTCAGTTGGTTAAGGGGCCAACTTCGGCCCAGGTCATGATCTCCCAGTTCGTGAGTTTGAGCCCCGCACTGGGCTGTGTGCTGACAGCTCAGAGCCTGGAGCTGGCTTCAGATTCTGTGTCTCTCTCTCTCTCTCTCAAAAATAAATAAAGATTTAAGAAATAAATAAAAAATAAATAAATGGGCCAAAGACATGAATAAACATTTTTCCAAAAAAGACATACAGATGGCCAACAGACATATGAAAAGATACTCAATATCACTGATCATCAGGGAAATGCAAAGCAAAATCACAAGGAGATATCACCTCACACCTGTCAGAATGGCTAACATCAACAACACAGGAAGCAACAGGTGCTGGCAATCATGTAGAGAAAGCAGAACCCTCTTGCACTGTTGGTGGGAATGCAAACTGGTGCAGCCACTCTGGAAAACAGGATGGAGGTTCCTCAAAAAGTTAAAATAGAGCTATCTACGATCCATTAATTGCACTACTATATACCCAAAGAATACAAAAATACTAATTCTAAGGGATACATGTACCCTGATGTTTATAGCAGCATTATATACAATAGCTAAATTATTGAAGCAGCTGGACTGTCCATCAACTGATGAATGGATAAAGTAAATGTGGTATAGGGGCATCTGGGTGGCTCAGTCGGTCAAGTATCCCACTCCTGATTTTGGCTCAGGTCATGATCTCACAGTTGTGAGATCAAGACCCAAGACCCACATCAGGCTCCATGCTGGGTGTGGAGCCTGCTTAAGATATTCTCTCTCTCTCCCTTAAAAAAATGTGCCAATATAATATATACATATATATTACTCAGCCATAAAAAAGAATGAAATCTTGCCATCTGCAATGTCATACAATTAAGTGAAATATTCAGAAAAAGACAAAGCCATATGATTTCACTCATGCAGGATTTAAGAAACAAAACAAATGAGCAAAGGGGAAAGAAAAGACACAGGGAGGCAAACCAAGAAACAGACTCTTAACTATAGAGAATAAACTGCTGGTTACCAGAGGGGAGGTTGGTGGGGGGATGGGTAAAATAGATGATGGGGATTAAGGGGTGCACTTGCTATGGTGAGCACCTGGTGTTGTATGAAATTGTTGAATCACTGTATTGTACACCTGAAACTAATATCACACTGTATGTTAACTAATTGGAATTTATTTATTTATTTTTTTTTTTTTAAAATTTTTTTTTTCAACGTTTATTTATTTTTGGGACAGAGAGAGACAGAGCATGAACGGGCGAGGGGCAGAGAGAGAGGGAGACACAGAATCGGAAACAGGCTCCAGGCTCCGAGCCATCAGCCCAGAGCCCGACGCGGGGCTCGAACTCACGGACCGCGAGATCGTGACCTGGCTGAAGTCGGACGCTTAACCAACTGCGCCACCCAGGCGCCCCAACTAATTGGAATTTAAACAAAAACTTTAAAAAGTCAAGCTTTTTTCTTTCTTAGACATAAGATGATGCTAAAATTCATATTTAAATAATGTAAGAATAACTAGAAAAACTCTAAAAAATAGCCATGGGGGAACTGGTCTATCAAATATTAAAATATACTCATAAGTGTCTGTAATTCAGTGTGGTACTGGTATATAAACCAATGGCATGTAACAGAAAATCCAGATGTTGACCCAGTCCTTATGGAAATAAGTAAAGGCAGTGATAATAAAGGCAGTATTTCAAATCAGTGGGGGAAAAATATTGACATTTTAGTAAATGATGTTGGGATAACCGGATAGATATTTGGAAACAGATGAAATTAGATCTGTTCCTCACACTATATACAATTCTTTCTGCCCTTCAGAGTTTACATTCTAATGGGGGTTGGGGGAGACAATAAAGTAAATAAGTTACCTTTACAATAAAAAATGGTAAGTGTTGGGAGAAGGGTACATGGGGAAGGGGAATAGGGAAAGAGGCGAAATAAGGTGCAGAGTTTGCATTTATAATATCTAAAAGTAGGGGCAGAGAAGGACTCATTGATATGAATAGTAGCATTTGAACAAAAACTTGGTAACATGAAGTAAGCCATGTACCTAGACTTGATTCCAAACTAGATAAGGGCAGAAAATTATAAGCCAATCTCAGTCATGAAAATGGACACAAAATACTGTACAAACCAAACAACAATGTGCTTAAAAAGTTAATCCATCATAATCAACTTGGGTTTATCACAGGAATGTAGATTTGATTTAACATTAAAAAAACATAAATCTTACTCACTGCATTAACAAAATAAAGAGAAAAGATCATTTCAATAGATATAATAATTTAATAAAATGTAGCACTCATTCATGATTTAAAACAGAATTACAAAACAAGCAAACAAAATCTCTCTTAATGGAAATCTTAGAATCATAACCTTTAAAACAGGAAAGAATGTCCAGTATTGCTGCTTCTATTCATCTTTGTACTGAGCATTCTAGCAAGTGCAGTCAGAAAAGGAGGGAAAAAAAAAAGCCTAAGAATTAGAAACAAAAATGTCATTATTCAGATGATATGATTATAAAATCTCAGCCTCTACAAATTATTAGAAGCAGTAAATGTTTAGCAAGTTGTTGGATATAAGATCATATCAGAAATCAACTGGATTTTTTTTTTATTTTTTATTTTTTTAATTTTTCTTTTTCAACGTTTATTTATTTTTGGGACAGAGAGAGACAGAGCATGAACGGGGGAGGGGCAGAGAGAGAGGGAGACACAGAATCGGAAACAGGCTCCAGGCTCTGAGCCATCAGCCCAGAGCCTGATGGGGGGCTCGAACTCACGGACTGCAAGATCGTGACCTGGCTGAAGTCGGACGCTCAACCGACTGCGCCACCCAGGCGCCCCAAAATCAACTGGATTTTTAAACAACAGCAGTTAGAACAAAATAACAATAAAGTATAATTTATAAATAAATCTATTTAAAGTGCAAACCCTGCACAGACAAAAAAAGACTTAACTTTATTGAGGGATATTAAAGAAGGTCTAAGTAAATGGAAAATATACTATATTCAAGCACAGAAGACTCCCATTTACTCAAACTGAGCTACAGATTCATTGCAATTCCAATAAAAATCCAACATTCGCCACCCCACCCCCCCACCATGGAACTTGGAAAACAGATTCTAAGGTTTACATGAAAAGCAAAAGTTCAAGAATACACAGAATACTCCTAAAGAAAATAAATAAAGTGTAAGACTTACCCTATTAGACAACAAAGATTTAACTAGGCTGGAATGATGAAAAACTCTTGTTTTTGGCACAGGTATAGAGGGACTGACCAGTGGAACAGGATAAAGAAACAGACCCAAAACATATAGAAACCTGTCATACAAACATGGCTGTTGCAGGGAAAGCATAAATTGGGTTCCACATAGGGCAAAAAAAGTAACTGGATTCTACCTTGACACTAGGCACAAAAATCGATTCTAGATGAACACTTAAAAAATAAAACGTTAAAACCTTTATATTTTTGTGACTTCAAGATAAAGATGTGTTTCTTTGAAAAGATACAGAAAACAGTCATAAAGATTAATGTCTGGTATATATAAAGACTTATAAATCAATTAAAAAACCCCAAATAAGAGATTTTCATGGAAAAGGAAATGCAAATGGCCAATAAGCATAACAAGAGCTTAATCTTACAAGTAATTACAGAGACATAAAGACCCCAAAGTAATATCATTTTATACTAGAATGGCAAAAATAAGAAATGTGACTATTCTAGGGGTACCTGTGTGGCTCATATGGCTAAGACAGACTTCCACTCAGGTCATGATCTCATGGTTCCTGAGTTCAAGCCCCAAATCAGGCTTGCTGCTGTCAACCCCAAGTTGCTGGGGATCCTCAGTCCCCCTATCTCTCTGACCCTCCCCTGCTGGCACTCCCTCTCTCAAACATAAATAAACTTAAAAAGAAAAAAGAAAAAAAAATCTGACTATTCCAAGGGGTGAGTATATTGAACAATGAGAACTCTGTCGGTGGAACTGGAAACCAGTTCCCCATTACTGAATGTCATCCAGCCTATGACCCAGCAACTTCACATCCAGATTCTCTGCGAAAACTTTAGCATATATGTAGATCAAAATTTCATAGTGACATTGTTTATACAGGCTATATTCTGAAAGCAATCCACATGTCCATGGAATGAACTATGGAGCACTGAGTCACAATAAAATACTATACAGCAGTGAAAATGAAAGAACTATGGCTACACCTAATAATATAGATTCTCTTAGTGACGTAATGTAAAGAGACGCAGAATATTACAAAGAATACGGTACAATTTTTTCTTTTTTTTGTATGGCCCAAACGCAAACAAAACCAAGCAAGTTTAACGGCACATATGAAAGGCAACAAAGTAAGAAAACAGGAGGATGAAGATTTACACAAAATTCGGGATAATTTAAAAAAAAAAATCTCTGAAAGGGGAATGGTGGGGGATGGGATGGTAAGGCAATCCTGAAGAAATTCCAAGGGTTCTGGTAAAATTCTACTTCACAAATGACATGGTGTTTAACCATGTTTCATTACTTACATATTCTTCTGCAATTTTCAAATGCTACAAAAATTTGAAACTTAAATTAAAAATCAAAACTAGAAAAGAACATACTTCAACCATACTAGACGCGCAGGCTACCGCCCGCAAGGCACTCTGGGTCAGCAGTCTCGTGGTCAGTTGCCGGTGGGGGCGGAACCTGTGGCCTTCTATAGGCATGCGCGCTACCACCAGCCAATCAGCGACGCCCCCAGACGAGGGTCGCTTGGCTTTTCTCCTGCGGGAATTCTGAGTTGCCTCAGAAGAACGTCGCGACAGCCAAGCGGATACCTCAGGTGAGGTGCTGGGTTGTAGGATGCTGGAGTGGCGGGGACACCCGTAGAAAGACCTATATCTGTGGTCATCGGCCATTGGGGATTTTTTCAGGGGTGAGGAGGGGAAGATTTTGTCTAGCGCTGGAGAAGGAGCCAGGGGCTACTCTTAATTTGTGAGGCAAATCTTTCCGACTGGCACTACCTGGGTAGGGCCTCTGACGGGAAAATCAAGTCCGTGAACTTCACCGAGGGCAGGGCCTTGAGCAGGCTAGGGCCAGGTGGAAAGCCGCGGGCTGAGTGGGTTCTGACAGGTCTCGAGACCCTGAGCAAATTTATCTCTGGGGAGGAGGTGGGCCTTCGTCTGTGGGCGCATCTCTCCCTCGTCCCCGCCCCAAACCCGTCAGAAACAATTAAAATGAACCGAGGGCGTCTCTTCGTTTGTCCTCGATGTCTATGTTGTGAAAAATCTTAGGTGGAATTGTTATTTTCCGAGGCACAGATTGCAGAACCTTTTTTATTTTATATTTATTTTGCTGTAAACTCATTTTGGGGCATGCTCACGACCGATCCTGTCAACAACTACAATTTCGCTCTGTGACTGAAATGCACAAACTAGATTTGCCCGAATTTAGCCAGAATCCGGCAGAAGCGGGACTAAAATTCAGATCTCAGTCCTCAGGTGCAAACTCACCGTCGACGCTGTCTTTATCTTCTTTGTTAACTTTCGGGCCAACAGATTAAGTGAGGAGACTCCCCAGATGTTACTCACCTAAGATAATCTTTATTTGATAGCGCTAATTTTGAAATTTACCGGTTTACTTAAATGGTGTCTTTGGATTCAGAAGGTTTGAGAGACTTATTTTTTAAAAGTCAGAAAACAACTAAATATGGTGCCATCTGGAAGAAAGCATACAGGGAAATCTGGGAAGACATCAGTGGAGGATCAGGTCGTAAGAGCCTATGACTTTGAGAAAGAAGATAAAAAGGATCTGAGTGGTTCAGAGGAGGATGTCACTGAAGGTACAGTATATCTAATATTGGTGGGCAGTGACCATGTCCTGTACTTCACTTGTTTTGAATGCACTACATTTTAAACGATGATAAAACTTTATTTTTAAACATTTTGATGTGCTTCACGTTTCTCATTTGGAGTTAGAAAAGCTGACACAGCATCTCTTGCCTTTACAGTCATTATTCTCCAGATGTCTGATTGATTGGTAAATAAAATATATAACATTTATGGCATAAATAAATATAATATGTAAAAATAAGTAAGTACAAACCTGGCCTATTATGACATTAAGACGGGAAGACTTGCAAAATTGTTCCTATAAAATGGTCATGGATCCTGATTTAATTGCATCCAAACTGCAGAGAAAGTACTGTGTTTATATGTCTGCTTTAAACAGTAATGTTGGCAAAATATCCTAAAAGACCTCAAAATTAAGATACTACACCATGAAAAATTACCATGAAAAATGGCATACTTAGTTTTGAAAATATTTTTCTTTCTTATTGTCAATGCAGGGAAGATTCCAGTAATTGATAAGCACGGGAAGAAAAGGACTTCTGCAGGAATATTTGAAGATATGGGGTGATGTGCTCAAAATAATTTTTGCCTGTTATATAAAGTACTTTAAGAAAAGTCTACTTGGTTGTCCAGCAACTATTGTATGTAAAATACTGCGTGTGTGATATTTTGATCCTTAATTAAAAGCTTTTTGATGTAATTTCACAGGGGTGAAGTACAAAATATGCTGGAAAGATTTGGAGGTATGTTTTAGGAGATATCTATTTTTCATGTTTAGCTTTTTTAAATCATCTCTAAATTAAAAAATTTAGTTAGGAAAGTCAGAATCGGGATAGTAATAGCTGAAAGTTTTCTTAGAAAAAAAGTCTTGCTTTTTAATATTCTACTTTAAGATTTAATTTTAAATGTCTTTCCAAAACTGTTGAACCAACTGTACCCCTATTTAATTTGAACATGTGGCAACAAAATAATTTTCATCAACATTAAGTTTTAATAAGTATTTATTTTCAATAAAGCTGACATTAACAAGGCTCTCCTTGCCAAGAGAAAAAGACTAGAAATGTATACCAAGGCTTCTCTCAAGACTAGTAACCAGAAAATTGAACATGTTTGGAAAACCCAACAAGAACAAAGGTAAGGTTGTTGGTTTTCACAGACACAATGTTTGTATCATTTCTTAGTATCCATTGGTGCAAATTATGAAAAATACTATCATTTTCTATTTATTGGTGTCTCTAGTAAAAAATATATTTGGCTTTACTTTTCTCTAAGTCCTTTCTTTAGTCTTATAACTGTACTCCTTCCTAGACTTGAGATGATTTCCTAGAAATCAGTGATTATCTTTTTCTCCATTTAAATAACCATTGAGTTTTTTTTACTATAAAGGTTATTTATATTCATTCTATAAATTCACAGACTGAATAAAAAGTAAATGTCATCTAAATTATGAGTCTTGTGATAGTTACCTATTTAACAATGTAGAAAAAGATCAATCTTATTGTAAATAATCTGTATATTTTAGCTGATGGCTTAATGTTACTGTTTACAAAATCATTGTCATACCAAAATGGGGAAAAATTAAGTGAAATATTTCTATTTGGAAATCTTATATGATAAACATAGTAATTTCATTGAATCTGTTTATCATATCAGAAACTATATTCAGTTGGAGAAAATGAAAAATAAACTGCATGGAGATAAAATGAAGTTTTCTGGAAAATTTGTATATATAATAAAACTTCCATAGATTTTAAGAACTAAAGCATACAAGAGGGATTTTCTGTCAGCTGGTTAGGAAAATAAATACTTCTAGAATCAGCATAAATCATTATTTTACTTTTTGTTTTCACATCTGAAAATTTAAGGAGCCATTATTTCCTTCCTTTATTGTAGTATTAATTATGTCAAATCAGTTTTGTTTTGAATGTTTTTTCTATTATTGGTATGAAATATGATAATACTCATTCTTATGTTTTACAGGCAGAAGCTTAATCAAGAGTATTCTCAGCAATTTCTGGCTTTGTTTCATCAGTGGGATATAGATGTGCAGAAAGCTGAGGAACAAGAAGAAAAACTAGCTGTTAGTATCACACTTATTTTTATAATTAATCTATTATAACCAAGTGTCAAGTAGGAATGGAGAGCCTAGCTGTGTAGTAGATCCGTAACACTCAGCTGGGTTTCACTTCCCATGCTGGCTATGTGTTTTGGCCCTGCTGAACGGTAAACCAGAGAATTATGGGTACACACCGTATTTATAAAAGCTGTTGTTCCTGTATTGGTTGTGATTCTTGCAGTTCCAAGTGACAGAAATTGTCAAGGTACAAAAAACATTATTGGTTTATATAAAAGAAGTCCAGGAGTAGTTTGGTTTCAGGCATAGCAGGATGGGTATAAGGAAGGATTGTTTACATAGTGTCATTTGGGCTCTGTCTCCAGCTCTTAATAGGCTCTTTCGGTGTGGTAAGCAAGATAGCTTCTTGCATTTGTAAACTTGCTACAGGTTTAGTAACCTCAGTGAATTAAAATAGACTTTCTCAATAATTTGCAGAAACAAAAGTCCATTGGAGGAATATCATTGATCTAGTTTGGATTATTTGCCCATTCCTGAATGAGTCATTATGGTTAAAACATGGTTTACTTTTAATGACTAGACTGTTGTTACATGCCCATCTTTATAGGAGATGGAAGTGAGCCCCTCCCATATATAACTATGTTAACTATCTTTGTATTTAATTCTTTCATTTATAAAATTATCACACATTTCTTATTTAAGAGCTAAGGTACTATTCATATTAGATAATCTTAGGGGTTGGCTGATCAGCTCAGTTTTAGAAATGTTAATATGAAACAACCAAGGGGATGTGTTGAGTAGGCCATTGCTATATGAGTCTGGAGTTCTGGAAAGAGACATGAGTTGAACTTACAAAGTTGGGAATTCTCAACATAAATACATCATTTAACCATGAAATTGGATAAAATCACCAAGGGAGCAATTGTAAATGTGAAAGAGAAGTAAGTCTAAGAACTGAGCTCTGGAATAGGTACTTCAGTGTTTAGAGTTCAAGAAGATGAGGGAGAACCAGTAAAGGAGACTGAGTGGCCTAATAGGTAGAAAAAAAGACTCCAAGTGAAGTCAAGAAAGCCTTTGAAGAGAGAGGATAAACTTTGTCATATGCTACTTATAGGCCACATAGGGTGGATTTGGCAATGTGGAGGTTGTTGGTGTTCTTGATCAGAATGATTTGGTAGAAAAGAGAGTACAAAAAGTTGACTGAAATGAGAATAAGAGAGAATAGGAAAGATAGAAATGGGGTGGTAGCCTGAGTAGAAAAGGAATAGTGTGTGGTTTTTTGTTTAAGAATGGAGAAAGAGCAACATGTTTGTGTGCTGATAAGAATAATCTTGAGAAAAAATAAGGAATTGAAAGAGGGGGACAATTGCTAAATTCTTTAGAATGGTTGGGACATGTAAAAAAGTTGGCTGTAGCAGAGAACAAGGATAGTTCATCCTTAAAAATAGGAAATAAGGTAGAGTATGTGAACACAGATAGATGTAGTTGTGTAGGTAGATATGGTGATGGGGACCAAAGTTCTTTTTGGATTACTTCTATTTATTTAGTGAAATAATTAAGGTCATTGGATGGTAGAAAAGAGGTTGCTTTTTGAAGTCAAATGAGAAGGTATAAAATACTTTCCTGAAGAGTGGGCCAGTGAATAGACTAGGAAAATGTAATTTCCAAGTAGCGTTAAGGACCAATTTAGGCTAGTGATCACAGTGATCATGATTTAAAGTGAGACCTGCCAGCATATAAGTGTGGGGTTTTCTGAAGTCATGACCAGCTACAGACAGGGTAGCTGGAAAGTTGAATTTAAAGAGTTCAGAGTAGTATCTAACACATGGTTACTATGAAGTTTGCTATTGTTAATACTATGTAGAGGTTGCAGATACTGGCAATTACAACATCTAGGGTATGAGTATGTGCATGAATGGCTAAAGTAGAATGGGAGACAAAAAAAAATTGGTGGAAAGTAGGCCAAGAAACTGAAAAATCAAAATTATTGGAAGGATTAGCCAGGGTGATACTGAAAGCACCAAGAATTAAAACATATTTTGTGTATTGTTAAGTGTTCCTACTCAATGGCTGTTAGGTTTATTACATTATTGTTGTATATGGTGGTGAACTTGGTAATAATAGTTAAAATAGTGTTGATTAATTTTTTTAATGTTTATTTTTGAGAGAGGGGCACAGAGAGAAAGGGAGACAGAGAATCCGAGGCAGGTTCCATCCAGGTTCTGAGCTGTCAGCATAAAGTGAGATGCAGGGCTCAAACTCACGGGCCATGAAATCATGACCTGAACCGAAGTCGGATGCTTAACCGACTGAGTCACCCAGGTGCCCCTTAAAACAGTGTTGATACAAAAACTATACCTTTTAAACTTAATGCAGAATTATTTTTTGTTAAATTTTAAATTTTATCCAAATTGTTATAATTTTTTTCTTTTACATTTGTAGAACCTGTTTCGACAGCAACAAAAGGCTTTTCAACAATCTAGAATTGTTCAGAACCAGAGACTGAAAACAATTAGACAGTTATATGAGCAGTTCATAAAGGTCTGTTGTATTTGGTTATGTAATACATTCTTATATAACATTATATTTGGAAATAGAAGATAATTTTTTCCTTCTAAGTTTAAGGGAAAAATTTTGCTTACATATTTTAAATTCTTACTTTCCATTTTGTTACAAGTGTTAAATATATTTTCATTTCAAGACTCTAATGTTATCGTGGGGATTATTAAAAACAGGAAATGGTGAATTGGGAATTTTACCTAAATGTACATATTATGCATAAAATTCATACTTTATTAACTTTAGTAATAGTTCTATCTTAACTAAAAATAGAATGTCCATTAATTATTTTAGGTAGTCTTTTACTTGTCTTTGTATCTCTAATATTTGCTAAATAGAAAGTACCCAATTGAAAATGAGGAATATCTTATTTTTTACTGTATTATATATGTGCTTTATGGTACATATGCTTTTAGGATTATTACAGTGACTAAAAATAGCTTTATATGCCATCTTATAATTGTAAGAGATGGCTCATAGAATAGAATGAAAAAGCCAGTTGATTAAAAATTTGTGGATTGAGAATTAGCTGACACATATGCATATTAGCAAATTGTGGTTTGTGGCATTGCCCTCTTATTCATGCAGATACATATTTTTTTAGTATCAGTTCATAGGAGTTCATTGGAATCCTGCACGTACTTTTTTTTTTTTTTGATGTGGGGGATTCTTTTAGATAATCTTGTTCAAATATTAAAATGTCACCCCTTTTAAAGGAATTGGGATGCTCTGAATAAACTAGTAAAATAGTTTAAAACAATTATTTTTAAAGAAGTTTAATATGTATGTACACCAAAGTTATTTTTAAAAGTGTTTCCAATCAGGCGCACCTTGGTGGCTCAGTTGGTTGAGTGTCTGACTTTGGCTTAGGTCATGATCTCATGGTTCAGTTTGTGAGTTCAAGGCCCACATCGGGCTCCCTGCTGTCATCGTGGAGTATGCTTTGGATCCTCTGTCCCCCTCTCTCTGCCCCCCTCCCAATTGCGCTCTCTCAAAAATAAATACATGTTTTTAAAAAAAAGATCCCAATCAGCTTGCTTTAATGCACTCTAAAAACCATTTGCTAATGGGTAAAGGTAGATGAAGTACTAGATTTTTTAAAAATCTTATCACTAAATGTTACACTTAGATTAGGAATTTTAGTATTGTATTTGATTCCTACATCTCCCTTATTCTTCACATCCATTTATTAGTAGGTCCTGTAATTTTTGCTTCTGCAGTGGTTCTCTCAATTCCCAGTGCTACTATCCTAGTTTACAACCTCATCATTCTTTGCTTATACTATTAAACCTCAACTGATCTTTCTGTTCTTCAAACTACCCTTCATAGGTCTGTCATACTATCTTCCTAAAACATCTTTTCCCTCCTGAAAAAGTCAGTAACTTCTCATTTTCAATTCTTAGGTATTCAAGATCTCCCTCCCACCCCAGCCCATAATGTTATCTTCTTTTTATGCTTCAATTACTACATTTGTCTGGTAATTCCCACTCCTCCAGATAATTGCTTTCTCTGAACTCACTCACTATATACTTCCATTATGCTTATGCCCTTGCCCTAAAATACTTTTACTTTTTCTTTCTCTATTGAAATTGCATTCTTTTGACAACTAAATTGGAATTAATCGTGTATTTTCTACTACATAGCCATAGCAAGTTGCATTTCCATTCCTGTTACAAAATTTTGCATTGTTTATGTTTCTTCTTACTGTGATAAGAGCGTGATCATGTATTATTATTTCTAAATTTTTCCATACACTTAATATAGTACTTTTTATATAGTAGGAGTTAAGATCACTGTTTGTTAGATGAATAGTAAAGATTTATAACATAATTTGTTTCTCATAAATTGAAAAAAGTATATTATAGATCATTTTATTCCCTCTAATAAATTCACACCCCACTATTAGTCATAATAATATAATAACATAACTACCTGGTATTTTGAAAGCTTATTAAAAATTTTAAAAATTATGGTATTCTTTTTTTTGGTTCTATTTTGACCTTAACAGCTCATTAACTTGTTATTTTGAGTAAAATACACTACTGTCGTACCTCCTATAATAACATTTGATTCCTGTCTGATGCTTTTTATTCCTTTAGTGCATGTCTTGGTTTCTTCTATTACTTAGAAAATTTTTATTTAGATAAATAGTGCACATTATTTAAAGATCCTACCTTTAAAAAAAATTTTTTTAAAGTTTATTTATGTTGAGAGAGAGTATGAGCGTGAGCAGAGGAGGGGCAGAGAGAGAGGGAGAGAGAATCTCAAGCAGGCTCTGTGCTGCCAGTGCAAAGCCCAACATGGTCCTCAAACTCATGAACTGTGAGATCATGACCTGAGCCAAAATCAAGATGGGATGCTTAACCAACTCAGCAACCCAGGCACCGCTTTAATTTTTTTTTTAATGTTTATTTTTGAGAGAGAGAGAGAGAGAGAGCACGAGTAGGGGAGGGGCAGAGAGTGAGGGAGACATAGAATCTGAAGCAGTCTCCAGGCTCTGAGTTGTCAGCACAAGAGGCCGATGCAGGGCTCAAACCCACTGACTGAAAGATTGTGACCTGAGCCAAGTCGGACACTTAACTGACTGAGCCACCCAGGCACCCCTGAAGATCCTACTTTTGAATACTAATTATACAGGTTTAGAATCTGAGATGTAAAGTGGTGGTAACTGAACTAGCCTTTTGCATTTTAGAGTATGGAGGACTTGGAAAAGAATCATGATAATCTACTTACGGGCGCACAAAACGAACTTAGAAAAGAAATGGCTTTGTTGCAAAAAAAAATTATGATGGAAACTGTAAGTCACTATATTTTAAATTGAGAAAAAATAAGGATTAATGCAAGCACTGAAATATTTTATTTGCTGAAATATGTATAACACTTATCTAAAAATTAAACAAATGTTTAATATTTCCTTTCACATAACAGCAGCAGCAAGAGATGGCAAGTGTTCGAAAGTCTCTTCAATCCATGTTATTCTGATGACTCTTTGAAGGAAGAACTTGAACCTAAATGATATGATACAATTATAACATTAGCTAAGAAGAATGTAATTGTTTAGAGTGGTTTAAAAATTCTAGTTTAAAATAATACATTGTGTTAATCTTTAGCTTCAGTGCAAGAACCCCTTTCTGTTAACCTTCACATAAAGCTAAACAGTTATGTGAGTAGTAGCAATTCCTAAATTATATATACTAAGCCTTCAGTTCTTTAATAGTAATTGTGAATTTTTCTTTTTAACACTTGTCAATTAATTTTTAGCAATAAAAATGATTTAATTTCAGGTTTTGGCTTCAGTCTGCATTAGTCCCAAAAGGTAGAAAGCACAAGCATAAAAGGTTAAATTGTTCCTCCTTAAGAAAAAATGTACAAAATCTATGTTATATATACATCCTATCATGTATACTCAGTAAGTTGCACAACCAATTCTAATGAAATTAAGATTTCAAAAGAAAATCTATTCTATTGACTTATAAAATTTATTAAAAGAAACCTAAGTTTGTGTTCAGAAATAAACTGCTAAAAACTATTAAGAAAACCAAACAAGATCTATAAATAATCAGTTTTAAGACGTGGATTTATGAATATGTCATTTCCACAAAAACATCAAAATGCCATTTAATTGGATTTGGTCCACAATTAAATGACACATGCCCTTAGTAACGATTAAACGTATGTCTAACATACTTAATTACTTATGGTTTAAATGCTTCACATCTGTCTTTAAGTTACCTAGAAAATATTTTGTTTTTCAGTTTTAATATTCAGTAAATATATAGAAGTTTGATTATATTCATTTCCAAACGAACAGTTGATTTTATACCTTGTCTCTAAAAATACGCATTTTTTATTTATTTATTTTTTTATTTTTTTTTTTTTAATTTTTTTTTTTCAACGTTTATTTATTTTTGGGACAGAGAGAGACAGAGCATGAACAGGGGAGGGGCAGAGAGAGAGGAAGACACAGAATCGAAAACAGGCTCCAGGCTCTGAGCCATCAGCCCAGAGCCTGACGCGGGGCTCGAACTCACGGACTGCGAGATCGTGACCTGGCTGAAGTCGGACGCTTAACCGACTGCGCCACCCAGGCGCCCCCGCATTTTTTAAAACATAGCATAACATATGAAACACTTGATTTAATAAATATTAAATTGTTTCACATTTGTTTGAAATAAGTTAAACTTACTATTTTTTGCTGAAATTGCTTTCATTGAATCAGTCAAAACAAAAATATGCCCTTAGAGGAAAAGGAGTAATTTTTTCCTGTTTTTCCATGTTTTAAATTCTAATTTTTACCCCTATTACCCACTTTTACCTTAGTTAAGATTTTCCAAGCCTAAAAAATAAGCCCATACTGATTCTCTTTTTCTAGCTGTGATAAGTTATACAAAAAAAAATTAATGATTATCTAAGGAGACAGTTCCAATTTTTTTTTTTTTTTTGCATTTTGTAAAGGACTTCCCTTTTAAGCCAAAGTTGGAATGTAAATCTTAAGTACTATTCAAACACTTTAAAAAGTCCTATCCAAACACTTTAAAAAGTTTACCAATAGTTAGAGGCAAAATAAGTACTCCAGAGTGATTTCTATGTACTTAATTTACATATTTTTTTCCTTTTAAAGAATAATCCCCTTTCACTATATTTTCAATATACCTTTTTATTGTCTAAGACACAGTATGTGTTCATTACTCCTTTAATTTTGATTATTTCATCGTATGGCTTAAGGTCTATAGACTGTTGGATAAAATTAAAAATAAGGTAAGATGGGAGTGTGAATCACAACAATCCTTGTAATAGTTCTAATTTTCATAATGAGCAACATAAATGCTTTTAAGTGAGAGTGGAAAGATAATCAGTACATAATGTACTTAGTGGTGGGACAACTGATATTTATATCATCTCCCCATCATGAGCCCATGTGTATTTGAGGTTAATTTTGCTGAAATTTTAAAGGGAAGATATTGCCATGTTTTCATAAATTACTAATTTTCTTATGTCAACTGTGCTTTAGCTGCTGTTTAATGATTCATAAAAGGGAATGTTTAAAGTCCACTTTTTTGTGAAAATTAATTTTAACTCAGAATATCAAGGAATGTATAAAGATTCATTTGTTTTCTGAACTGGTAAGACAAATTCCTTTTAGTAAATACAAATTATAGAAAATTCCAGTAGCCCATTTAAATTCTAGTTGCAAGCAAGTATTTCTTTTTATACAACAGTAATTAACATACCTCTTTTGAAAAATGGCTAATTAAAAAAAATCATAACATCATTTGACTCAATAATTACAGTATTACAATCCATGAACTTATATGGTATTATGAACTCATTTGTCAATTTTTAGCAATTAAAGTAAGCATTGCCCTTAATATGGCTAAAATCCTTTAAGTCCTAAATTTTTTTTAAATTTTTTTTTTTTTAAGCATTTATCCATTATTGAGAGACAGACACAGAGCATGAGCAGGGAAGGGGTAGAGAGAGGGTGAGACACAGAATCCAAAGTAGGCTCCAGACTCTGAGCTGTCAGCACAGAGCCGGATGCGGGGCTCGAACTCACAAACTGCGAGATCATGACCCGAGCCGAAGTCAGTTGCCTCACCAACTGAACCATCCAGGCGCCCAAGTCCTAAATTTTTATGTAATCCCTTAGCAATGAAAACCCAAAGTATCTGATAAAGACTTCTGAGATAAAGAGACTCATCTTTAGAAGCACAGTGGTTTACTTTCTTATCCTCAGAAAATTGAAATTTCTTTCTTTGGCTTTCTTTTTAACTAATATATTGTAATACTCTGGTAATACCTGTGATCAAAAATGTCGATATACAGTGAGGGCTTTACAACTGAAATAAACATAATGGAATCTACAGGACTTAATGTTTTACATTCAAATATAACCTTATTTATTGTATACTAGCCTCCTGCAAAGGGGAATTTCCTTCACTCATAGGTTCCCCTAACTGCTTCTCCTCTTTTCCTTGGGCTATTAGTCAATATGCTTGTGAACCTGTTCAGGTGCTTCATGACATGAAGTCTTGAAGATATTTAGATGAAGGTGTCTTGAAATTTGCAGGCACAAAGCACTAAAGTACATCATCATATCAAATGAAGAAATGACCTTTGGAAGCAAAAAAAAAAAAAAGGATTAGGGCCTATCTTTTCTGAAGCAGCAGTTATTTTCCTGTCCCCTTCCCTACCCCACCCCCCCCCAGAATCTCAAACCTTAACCTAAATTCTTCAACGAGAAAATTACATTTTAGAGTACTTTCATATATTTCATATTTGGACCTCACTATAATCCTCTGGAACATGCAGGATATTTCACAGTTATAAAAACAGGCTCAGATGGTAAAAGGCCTAGACAAAAATACAAAAGCTGGAAAGTAACAGAACTTGTCTTCTGACTCCACATTCTTTCAATTTTCTGCTATGCAACAAAGTCATAAATTTTCTATTAGAAGGGACTATTAGTCACTTAATAAAATCATCCCATCATATACATTTCTTTTTCCTTTGAGATGGTTTTAAGAAATAAAGGCCTGGAAAAGACACAATAGTTGAGGAGAGGTATATACAAAATTGTGTTGAATACAAAATTAAGGAGAAAGGCACACTCTAAAAAGTTTATCAGAGACCAGGGGCAAATGCTTCCTTTCAGAGAAAGGAGGCTCACAGCTCTGCCAGTGGAGAGAGAATTCTCACCCATGAGGGGAAAATCTCCCATATCATTTACTTGAAAAGTTCTGTCTGACCGTTTTGTCTCTGAAGCAAGGACCTTATGTTTTTGTTTGGTCCACAACCAAACTATATGTCATCATATAGTGTTTTTTGTTGTTTTTTAATTGTGATCGACATAGTGTTTTAGAGAAAAGTTCAATTTGCCTTCATCACCATAATCTCTACCAGTGGCATAAACCAGGCCAACTCATGACAAAATAAGTACCTGAATTTTTTTTTTTTTTTTTTTTAAAGTAGGCTCCATGCCCAATGTGGGGCTTGAACTCACAACCCTTAGATCAACAGTTTCATGCTCTACTGACTGCGCCAGCCAGGCACCTGGTTCTTGAATTTTTAACACCTGATGTTTTAATTACATTAACAATTCCATTTGGCAATGTATATTTAACTTTAGTAAAAGAAACCCTACATTGAATTCTTGGATATTTTGAATAATTACCCCCTATTTTTAAAATTTAGATTGTTTTGGAGCCCTAAAAATATGTATAGTGGATAGCAAATTAAAGAAAATTATTCTGATTTTTGAACACTTTTTAGACTATTGCCTGAAAAACTTCTGAGGATTAAGATTTACATCTCACTACCATTTAAAAAATGAAAGATTTTTGAATGGACCATGAATGGGTATTAAGCTATTTACTCCAGAAAAAAAATAATACTGTAGAACATAGTATAAGGATCATCAGATGTACTATGGTCCATGCACAGAACAGATAATATTTTAATGCTTAAATCTAACAAATACAGTAAATTATTCAAATTACCAAGAGATTCACTGAAGGATTTCTTTTAGCACACTTTAATATGTGTTTATGTATCACTAACAATTAGGTGAAAGTCACTGAGGTCCAGAGGTAGGGGAAAATACAGCAAAGTTGTTCAGAATCACTATTAACTGAAGACCATAAAGACAATATCTCAATAAAATAAAAAATTGAATAATGCTCCCTTTATCCATGTTTGTGATTAAGGTGTTAACAATAGTGATTTTCTTTTCTTCAGATGGCTAGAGCTTCTCTCTTAAGCACCATAATTCTGTTTTATAATCATTTTGAATAGAAACTAATGTATGTATTACGTATATACCACTTTCTTAAGTAGAATGTAGACAATGAGAATTTAACCTTTGCTTGATGAATCATCATTATTGATATAAATTATGCACTGTCCTCATGAGGCATACAGGTACATCAGGTTGCCTAATTCTAGCACAGAATGGTCCCAGAATCCCATACTTGGTAATACTGTCTTTTCTATTTTGTTTCTTCACTATTAGCTGACAGTTCTTGATGCAATAAGTGCCCACATTTGCTAACACTAACTCCATCTAATTTACCAGTTACCTGCTATAAGCTCGGTATAATTCTAACAAGCTTGATTAAGTAAAAGTCAGACACTTAATAAGTATTTGCAGTTCTCTGGGCAGAGTGAAATCATTTTTGACATCTTTGTATTGTTTTTGGTAGGGGAGAAAAATATATTTTTAAGGTACACAGTTGTGTTTTTAAAGATTTAAGTTGTTGGAAGCCTGATCTCCAGATAATGTGGGCCATTTCTATACACACACAAAAATGATTCACGGCTTAAAAGGAGTATATTTTTAATATTCAGAAACATTTACAGTATACACAGTGAGGCTATCTGCTATCTCACTGAAATGACTCTTAAGCATAGGGTTATCCGACATCTATTAAGAATAAATAAAAATCTTAGCAGAAAAGAACTTACCATTGCTATCCAAAGAACAACATATTCGTCTATAAAATTATTAAAGTATTGGTCTAAAAATAAAAGACCTGGGCCAAAAAAGACAGTGTCTTGAAGATACAGTTCACTTTTGGTCATGTGAGCTATCTATAAAAAAGTAAACAAAATAATTTCACTATTAATTTTTAAATATTTTAGCTTTTACTTTTCAGGACAGAATCATAACTTTAATTCACTATTAAGACAAAGATAAAGAGACCATTTAATCTCACATTTGATCCGGAAATACTGATTCTAAAACTTCTCAAATTCATGACTAGGTAGCTCGTTAAAGTTCCCAATATTTAAATTCCTTGATATCAAAAAGTTATAGTTGATAATTACAGCTAAACAGATAATTAAAAGACTTACCATACAGAAAGGAAATTATCTCCCTGAATATAACATTAACTCATTCACAGTTTTACTTAGAACATGAATAGCTATTTATTGTAATGATAACATCATTAAAAACCTAACCACTGTATGGAATACTTTCCAGCTTTGTATTTGAGGACCAAGTACATTATTTACACCATGAAATATAAATTAATTTCTTACCACCAATTTTTGTGAGACTTTAGCAAAGACACATCCAAACATCAGGGTATAAAGACAAGGATGCTTTTCAAACACATTAGTTGCTGACTTTTTATAGATCATTATTGCCAATATAATAATTATTCCTATGTGGAGTCCAGGTGACAAAACACTAGTGCCCTAAGGGATAAATCAGAAAATCAGCATTATATTTTAGCACTACATTTATCACAGTGCAAACATTTTCTGAATATCTATTTTGTGTTAAGAATTAGAGACCTAATGGGGCGCCTGGGTGACGCAGCCAGTTAAGCGTCCGACTTCAGCCAGGTCACGATCTCGCGGTCTGTGAGTTCGAGCCCCGCGTCAGGCTCTGGGCTGATGGCTCGGAGCCTGGAGCCTGTTTCCGATTCTGTGTCTCCCTCTCTCTCTGCCCCTCCCCCGTTCATGCTCTGTCTCTCTCTGTCCCAAAAATAAATAAAAACGTTGAAAAAAAAAAAAAAAAGAATTAGAGACCTAAAGAAGGGAGAATGATGTACATGGCCTAAAGGACTATGTAGATCTTAACTGTGCCTTCAAACTTCCACAAAACTATAGGGTTACAAAGAGGTAATACAGTGCCACAGATGTTTGATTTCAGTTTTATATACACCACACATTTTAAACTAACAACCACTAAAAAGTAACAATATGATCTATTCTATACAAAATTTTACTATGCTGAAGGCATAGTAAAAATCCAACATTTGGATTGCTAAATTAACGTATTTTTGTCCAGATACTGGAATAAAGCTTAGCCTGCCATTTTTATTATTTATTTTTTTAACATTTTGTTTTTTAAATTTTTTTATTTATTTTTGAGAGAGAGACAGAGCATGAGTGGGGGAGGGGCAAAGAGAGAGGGAGACACAGAATCTGAAGCAGACTCCAGGTTCTGATGTCAGCACAGAGCCCGACACAGGGCTCGAACCCACGAACCATGAGATCATGACCTGAGCCGAAGGCAGACCCTTAACTGACTGAATCACCCAGGCGCCCCAAGATTTTATTTTTAAATAATCTCTACATCTAACATGGGTCTCAAATTTATAACCCTGAGATCAAGAGTCACATGCTTGATTGAGATAGCCAGGCATCCCAACCTACCAATTTTAAAAAATATTTTAACCACTGATTAGAAAGAGTTTAATTCTGCCCTGGTCTCTCTATATACCAACACCTCCCACCCTCACCTTTTTTTGCATTTAGACTGCAAATGTCTTCTTGTGTAACACTGTAAATCCAGCCCATTACATTTTTACCTATGTGAATCAGGATTCTCTCACTACTGCTTATCCTAAACAAAATTTAGACTAAAAAAAATAGTGCATTTATCTGTATTATGGTTCTGTGGATTTTGTTCAAGAAAATCTGCTGCTAAAACCATCGGAAAAGCACCAGTTTAAGAGTTAGAAATCAACCACTTCTTAGCCATAGTGTTTGATTTTTTATCTTCCTTCAAAATATAATCAATTATTTCTTAATAAAATATTCTCTAAAGTAGACATTGATCCTGACTAAATCTTATTTTCTTTAGTGGAATTCATGTTCCAGGTAGTACTCTATCATCCATGGTCAAGCAACAAGTATTCGTAAGTACCTCATGCAGTGCTGTCCTGAGATCAACTGAAGAAAACACTTCATAAAACGACAAATTAATTTTTCTAAACATATCAGGACTTATGTATCTATATGATTTATATTTTGGTTTTGAATTATGTACATAATATGTATTCATAAATATTGATAATTTATGAATTATGTGGATTCCTTTGAAATTGTCTTGAGAGCTAGTTTATAAGTCATTTAAGAGAATGAGACTTTTTTTTTTTACTAAAAATGTCATATTTCACATTTACTACTCTTATTTATTAAATCTGGCTCCATATCACTTTCTTTTTTTTTCTTAAAATCAAATCTATCCTGAAAGGACAGAAATTTTGAACTACAATACCAAGGAAATCAAGGAGAGTAAGTTGCAGCTCAAATGATTCTAAAAAGGCATTCCAACAATGTTTTGACAGAAGATGACGTCTTCTGTCCTACTGGACTAAGTACTTATCTTCTTAGGTTGTTTGTTTGTTTTTTTAATGTTTATTAATTTCTTTTGAGAGATAGAAAGAGAGAGACAGGGAGAATCCCAAGAAGGCTCTGCACTGCCAGTGCAGACTTGGCCTTGATTCCATGAACCACTGTGACATCATGACCTGAGCGGAAATCAAGAGCCAAAGGCTTAACCAACGGAGTCACCCAGGTGCCCCTTTATCGTCTTATGTTTATCTTAAAGATGACAATATGGCTTTTTAAAAACATAAATATTGTATTTGCTTAAAAAGCTGGCAGGAATTCTGACCCTTTCCCACATAAAAGCACTGAAGTTTAAAAAATATATATATAAATAAATACATGGGGCGCCTAGGTGGCTCAGTTGGTTAAGCGTCCAACTTTGGCTCAGGTCATGATCTCATGGTTTGTGAGTTCAAGCCCCGCGTCAGGCTCTGCATTGACAGCTCAGAGCCTGGAACCTGCTTCAGATTCTGTGTCTCCCTCTCTCTCTGCCCCTCCCTGCTCACGTTGTCTCTCTCTGTCAAAAAATGAATAAACATTAAAAAACATTAAAAAAATAAATAAATACAAAAGTATTATAGTATGAGCAAAGGGGATGGGGAAAAATAGTTACAGAGAGGGAGGGAGGCAAACCACAAGAAACTCTTAAATACAGAGAACAAACTGAGGGTGGACAGAGGGGTGGGGGAGAGGGAAAATGGGTGATGGGCACTGAGGAGGGCACTTGTTGGGATGAGCACTAGGTGTTATACATAAGCCAATATGATGATAAATTATATATATTTTTTTAATTTTTTTTTCAACGTTTATTTATTTTTGGGACAGAGAGAGACAGAGCATGAACGGGGGAGGGGCAGAGAGAGAGGGAGACACAGAATCGGAAACAGGCTCCAGGCTCCGAGCCATCAGCCCAGAGCCTGACGCGGGGCTCGAACTCCCGGACCGCGAGATCGTGACCTGGCTGAAGTCGGACGCTTAACCGACTGCGCCACCCAGGCGCCCCAATTTATATTTAAAAAAATGTAAAAAAACAGAAACACATGGTGTACCTATTCAACTTAAGAATTAAGGTTTAAAAATTTTACTTTTTAAAATATTAGAATAATTTTAAAAAATTTTTAATGTTTATTTTTGAGAGAGAGAGAGAGCGCGCGCGCGCGCGCACAAGTGGGGGAGGGGCAGAGAGAGAGAAAGACACAGAATCTGAAGCAGGATCCAGGCTCTGAGCTGTCAGCACAGAGCCTGATGGGCTCAAACCAACAAACCGTGAGATCGTGACCTGAGCCGAAGTCAGACGTTCAACTGGCTGAGCCACCCCGGCGCTCCAATAGTAGAATAATTTTTAAAAATAAATTTTAGTGAAATTTCACTAAAATTTACTTGATGAGTAATAAATTGCCCTGTATGTGAAGCCATGACCTTTGGCAACTTTCCTGCTATTAAATCAGGAACTCATTCCCTGAGAATGGAAATTCTTAATTATGTCCAGTAATGAGACAGTAGATGATTAAATAGAATGTCAGAAAAGTCTACAAGAAAAAGGCTTCAGAAAAGAGGAAAAATGCTTTATTGGTTAATATGTTTTAAAATGCTTTTGTATTACATGCTTAAAAAGAAAGACAGTTCCCTTCCCTGTTCTTGGAACACCAGCATATTTTTAGTATTTCTGTATCTGGTTAAAAATAAAATTTAGAATAAAATTAGTAATAAATGATGATGAAATTAGTATCTTACTGCTATAGTGGATCCATTCTTGCCAACACCACCATGGAGGATAACATTGAAATAATTTGAACAGGAAAATATTGCTCCACCTACTACTCCAAGAACTGGAAAGATCTTCAATTTTATTTCTAGAATGGGTATCTTTAGGGGTAGAGGAAAGAAACAAATCATTAAGAAAATACAATTTATTTTCCTGTTAAATAGTAAAGAAACATTATCATATGGCCCTGTATAATAGGCTATCCTTTTTCTTGTATAAGCAAGCCTTAACTCCTAGATGTAGACTGAAGTGGTCACTTTTCTTTTAGTGGTTTTATTCATTAAGTGAAAAATGAATCCACCAAATTCAGGGAAGTCTACTTACATAACTGTGATGAAATATTTAATCTCATAAGCCTTCATCTGATTTAAACATGAAAAATGATAGTTCACTTGAATTTAGTACCTCTAAAAGGTAGCACCACAGGAAAAGTCAGACACCATGATCTGCATCATGAATGTGACAAATATCACAGTATGTGTGCATGCAAGAATTTTGTGTAGTTAATATCCAGGATTAAATCTCTAACAGTATATTTACCTGTTGGTCAATTTGCTGTTCAAGAAAACTTCCAAAGGCAGCAAAGGATTTAAAAAACAGTAACAATAAATTGCCAAAAGCTATAGGCTAATGTGTTTTGAAAATAGACTGAAATTTATACTAACATTTGTGGAAACTACAGATGAACAAATTTAGAAAATCTACATCTAAAATAAGTATTCTTGTTGGTAAGAATAAGCAGGTGTGTTTTCTTCCTATGGTATTGTCAAAACATTGAATGAAATGATTTTAAGATTAAATTAAATTCTTCCCCATTGTAACTAAATCAGAATTAAATTTAAGACAACCACATCTGACTTAATAAATAACCCAACTGCCTCTAGGTCAACATTCACCTTTTTACGGGAACCAGCTGGGCAGCTAACATAAAAGACACATCGCATCCCTCTAGTATATTTGAGAGGCCTATAGTGGCATATCCTTGATTCTATCATTCTTATAGGATGAGAAGGAATATGAATGTCTCAGGAAATGTACCACTACTTAAAAATATGCTCCAAGTCTGAGCCCAGTGTTATGATCTGTAGCTGGCAATTCTGAAATTAACTGCCTTAGAGAAATCTTACTGTTTTTTTAATAGACTTAATTTTTAGAGCAACTTTAGATTCATGAACAAAATTGTATGAAAAATACATAAAGTCCCCATATACTCTCTACCCTCAACCCCCAGGGTATCCCCTACTATCAACATTCCCCACCAGAGTGTTAACATTTGTTATAATACACGAACCTATCCTGACACATTATTACTCAAAGTCCGTAGCTTCCATTACAGTTTACTCTTGATGGTATATACATTCCATGAGTTTGGACAAATGCATGACAGATATCCACCATTATAGTATCATGCCAGAATAGTTTCACTGCCCTAAAAATCCCCTGTGCTTTTTCTATTAACCCTCCTTCTCCAGTAACCTCTGGCAACTGCTGCTTTTCACTGTCTCCATCATTTTGCCTTTTCCAGAATGTCATATCGTTAGAATCATACAATATGCAGCCACCTTTGCAGATGGTTTCTTTTGCTAAGTAATATGCACTTGAGGTCCCTCCATGTCTTTTCATGTCTTGATAGTGCTTTCTTTTTAACACTGAATAATATTCCATTGCCTGCATGTACCATAATTTATCCGTTCACCTACTGAAGGACATCTTGATTGCTTCCAAGTTTTGGCAATTATGAATAAAGCCGCTGTAAACATCCATGTTCAGGTTTTTGTGTGGACATAAGTTTTCCGCTTATTTGGGTAAATATCAAGGAGCACAGTCGCTGGATCCTATGGTAAGAGTATGTTTAGTTTTGTATCTCTTACTATTTTTACCGGAGGTATATATATATCTATGAGTGACTAAAAACCTAGAGTCTGGAATTTGATTTCTTAATTCCAGTACTTACTAGCTATGTGTCCTTGGAGTAATTACTTAATCATTCTAAAACTTATTTATACAACAAAATAATGATAGTATCTATTTCATGTATTGTACTGAGGGTCACAGTGATGGTAAACTGTGGGAACATAAGGTGTTCAGTAAATGTTATTTGTTAGCTATTGATATTATCCTTCTTATTCTTAACTCTATGGGCATGAGGTTGTGAGTCAGCCATTGTTATGGACTTAGGTTGTAAAGATAGAATCATTTATTTCTTCATAAATTCTCTTTCTATGCAAAGCATGAATTTATCCCAGTGGCCTCCTGAGAGTCAACTTTTACCAAAACACTGAGGCCAACCAAGCAGAAAATAAAAACACTCCTTAATATGGGAAACTTTACCTCATAGTAGATTATAAAAAAGGCAAATTATTAACTCTTATTTCCTGATATTGAGGAACAAGTTTCAAACATGAAATATTTTACTGAATTTACTCTTTCATATATCTGTTTTATGAGATAAATTTTAGTCTGGAAAAGGTAGTTCAACGAGCATGTTAAATTTTGTATTAGGGCAATGGGGTCATTTTCTTCTATGTGATAATATATTCGTGCATAGGGAAAAATGCCATAATAAGGTATATAGGGATAGTAAAATTACAAAATGAAGGAAGAAAGGTTAAGAAGTGGTATGACTAGTAACTACAATGTGAAGAATTTCTAAAGAAAATTAACAATGCATTTTCCTAAATATTTGTAAAGTACTTAAATATAAATTTAAATATTCAGATTTACCGTATAGTCCCACATTGTTGCTCCTCCAAGTGTAGATAATATAAAGACGATCACTAAAGCTACCTGAATTTCAGTTACATCCACTCTAAAGAGGAAGCACAAAGAACAGAAAAGATGTTTGTAAATAAAATTCCCGAATATGAAGATCAGTTAACCATATGTTAAATATCAAATATGTTAGAATCTTCATAAGTTTAGCTTATTTGTACCTTTAGGTCTATCACTGAATTATCAATTCACACTGTTGAACTGAGCACACTGAACAGTATGTGCTCATATACAAGTAAACATTAGGATATGCATGGGGGAGGGAAAGCTTGTATATCATGTATAAAATTGCTGAGAGCAGTTATTGAAATTACAGGATTTTACTTTCTACTTCATGTACTTCTGTAACATTTGAAGTTTTAAATAACAATCATGTATTAGTCTTGTAATGAAGAAAAATTAGAATAATATAAAAACAACCAGGTAACTTAGGACAAATTCTTAAACACCCAAGTGAATTTCACTTAAAAAGTAGGGAAAATTCAAACAGCTGTCCTAATATTAGGTTACTAATAGTCATTATAGTTTTTTGGTTTCCACAGACATTTTCCCCTACATGAACATGTTAAGTTTAAAAACAAAAAACAAAAAACAAAAAACAAAACTCCACTAAACCAACCAACATCAGTCTCTAGTCTGCATTCTCTGAAGCTACTGACCCCTCTTCTCCTTTGCTCCATAAACAGACTAACTGAAAAGTGGTCTACATTTGTAATTTCTTCCTCTTCATATTTGCTGCTTTTTTACTGTCGTCTGGTTTTTGGCCCCATTCTACTAAAATTGTTTAAGGTAAACAATGACTTTCAATTGATCGAATCTAAGGGATACATTTCAGTTAATATCTTGGGTAACTTCTCTGCAGTCTTTAAAATGCTGATCATTCCCTTTCTCAATGTTTTGCTATGTTCTTATTTATTCCATGCTCTCTCTTGATTCTCTTGCCTTGCTAGAAACTCTTCTCATGCTCTTTCCTAGACTGCTGCTTCTTCCACATCTGAAATGCTACCATTTCCATAATTACATCTTTTCTCCTTTTAGATTTTCTGAACGATTTTATCTATACTTAGATTACCATCTATAGGCTAAGGACCTCAAAATTCTTATCTCCAAATTCACATCGTTTTTTCTAAGCTCCAGGTTTCTACATCTGTCTACCTACCTGACATCTCTGCTTGGATGCCCTGGAGTCTTCAGATGCTACGGGAATACTTACTGCTCAGCAAATATAAGACATGTAGCGTGGTCGATTAGATGATAAATTAAAACCAGGCAGGGAAGAAGACTTCCAGACTAAGTTACTTGGGGGCAGTTAAGAGGAGAAGGTGAACTGAACATCAACCCACAAAGAAAAGGAAAATATAAAAATGGTAGCCAGTTTTTTTGTTTTTTTTGGTAAGATCAGTGGCAGGCAAACCAAGGCCTCCAGGCTGCGTAGAGAAATAGTCAAGTTGGCTCAAAAATGTAAACATAATAGTATAACATGTAGTATTTTGTAGAGTAAAAAGAAGAAAAGTACTAACACTGAGCATCTATTGTGAGTCTTATGAGCTATAAATTATTCCAATAAATTATTTTTTGGAAAGGGAAACTGAAATGATTTTTCCATGCCTGTACTGGAACAGCTGACAATTGCCATAGGAAAATGAGTTCATAGCCAAGCTCTCTTCCCACTATACTTACGACTCATACCAGAGTTCTGTGCTCTTTTCCAGTAACAGGGGTAGAATTACACTAAATTATCCATAATTTCCCCAGGGTATGACTAGTGACCAGAAGCAACTAGGAAAGATGGCAGGGATTATAGAATAAATTTTCTCTCAATGAACTAAATGACACATACGAGGATTGAGCTAGGAACCTGGGTTTCACATATGCATCATCATATCACAGATTTTATATTAAACTCAAAGTTTCATTCTCCCTTAATGACAGTTCTTGAGTCTAGAAACAAGAAAGCTGAAAGAATATGATAAAAAGAGAGAATCACTCACCAAATACTCAAATATTTGAACTATGAAGAAAGAGTTGAAGCTTGAGAAATATATTATGCCTACTATATTTAAATAAAAGAATATTCTGTATAACAGTTCACAACGAGAACTCATTAATGGGTCCAAGTTTTTAAAATTTGGATCCAAAAAAATACTAAAAATCCAAGAAAGATGGACCCTGGGGATATTGTGTAAGTATATCCTTAATCCCCAAACTGTTATCATGAAGGACAGTCTACAACAGTGCTATTGAAAGTGTGGTCTAGGGTTAGTTACCAGTCTGCAAGGAGTGAAGGGGAGAAATTGAGACTAAGCATTTAAAAACTTCCGTGGTAATTTGACAGAGTAATTTTGCATTTGTTAAGTTAAATGAAATATTGAGGATGGTATTTTGTAAGCCTGTTTTGTTTTTTAGTTTTTAATTGCATGTTATTAGTCCACCATGGGTGGAGGGTAGGGGTAGAAACTAGTCCTTTACCGTAATTTTTTTGACAAATGAACCTAATACCATATAGAAATCCTCATGCTTTTGAAATAAAAAAAATTAACACCAAGTCTAAATGTTCACATGTAAATAACAAAATAGGACACAATACAACTGAACATTGGACATGGTTTAGGATTTAAGATTAAGCTTTAAGCATTGCTCTATTGAATTACACAAAATATTTGCTACAGGAGAGCAAATGTGCTATAAATAAGATATGCCTTATCCCACAAGACAAGCATTAGTACAGAGACAGATTTTAACTGTAAGTCTATATTGTGCTAAGGAAAACACTAACTAATGTGCCACTGACTAAAAAAATCTTTAAGAGTTAAAAATTATAGTTAAAAATACTTATTAACATTTTATAGTTTAAATGATCTAATTCAAGGTAACAAATTCATATTTGCACTGAAACCCACATATTTTTAAATAACAATGAAAACAGCCACAAGTAGAATAGCATTTACATTTCTCTTCTATATTCCAATAATATAAATACTATAAAAATTAAGTTTCTGAATAGATGAATGGATAAAGAAGATATGAGATAAACATACACACAAGAATATTATTCAGCCATAAAAAAGAAGGAAATCTTTGGACTTCAAGCTGTATTACAAAGCTGTAATCATCAAGACAGTATGGTACTGGCACAAAAACAGATACTCAGATCAATGGAACAGAATAGAAAACCCAGAAATGGACCCACAAATATGCGGCCAATTAATCTTTGACAAAGCAAGAAAGAATATCCAATGGAATAAAGACAGTCTCTTCAGCAAGTGGTGCTGGGAAAACTGGACAGCAACATGCAGAACAATGAACCTGGACCACTTTCTTACACCAGACAAAAAAATAAACTCAAAATGGATGAAAGACCTCAATGTAAGACAGGAAGCCATCAAAATACTCGAGGAGAAAGCAGGCAAAAACCTCTTTGACCTTGGCTGCAGCAACTTCTTACACAAAAAGAAGGAAATCTTGCCATCTGCCATAACATAAATGGAGCTAGAGGGTAAAATGCTAAGTGAAAGAAGTCAGCCAGAGAAAGAGAGATACCATATGATTCCGCTCATATGTAGAATTTAAGAAATAAAACAAATGAGCAAACTAAAAAAGAGACAAACCAAAAAAGGACTCAATTAAAGAGAACAAACTGATGGTTACCAGAGGGAAGGATGGTGGGGGGATGGGTGATATAGGTGATGGGGATTAAAAAGTACATCATGATTTGTTTATTTCAGAAGACCATGGGGGAGGGGAAGGGGGAAAAAAAACTTACAGAGAGGGAGGGAGACAAACCATAAGAGACTCTTAAATACTGAGAACAAACTGAGGGTTGATGGGGGTGGGGGAAGAGGGGAAAGTAGGTGATGGGCATTGAGGAAGGCACCTGTTGGGATGAACACTGGGTGTTGTATGGAAACCAATTTGACAATAAATTATATTTTTTAAAAAAAGTACATGATGGGCACTAATGTACAGAATTGCTGAATCACTATATATCATGTGCCTTAACTAATATAACACTATATGTTAACTATGTTGAAATTAAAATTAAAAAAAAAATTAAGTCTCTCAGTGACAAATTTTCAGGAAATCCATCCTAGCCAACAGACCATTGATACTGGCACAGTTTGTAAACATTTCTAAAGGCATGATGTGCTACATATAGACCCTTCTTGTAATGTTAAGCTGAACCATCATCCTACTCAATGCTCCATGATATTTTTACTTTGACCAAATGATAAACTATAGTGCCTAGGATCTCTGCAATCCAGTGCTAGTATTTTATTTATCTTCTTTTAGTATATACATATACATATATATATATATATACACACACACACACACACATATATACATATATATGTGTGTGTATATATATATATTTTACATTTATTTTTGAAAGAGAGAGACACACACACAGAGTAAGCAGGGGAGGAGAAGGGAGAGAGGGAGACACAGAATCAGAAACAGGGTCCAGGCTCTGAGCTGTCAGCACAGAGCCTAACATGGGGCTTGAACTCACAGACTGCAAGATCATGACCTGAGCTGAAGTCCAGACACTAAACTGACTGAGCCACCCAGTCACCCCTGTTTATTTTGAAAGAGACAGTGACAGCATGAACGGGGAAAGGGAAGAAAGAGGGAGAGAGCATCCTAAGCAGGCTTTATACTGTTAGCTGTTAGAGATGCAGGGCTTGTGACCTAAGCCAAAACCAAGAGATCGTGACCTAAGCCAAAACCAAGAATTGGATGGTTAACCTGCTGAGGCATCTCTCCAGTGTTAGTATTTTAAATGGCTGTCCCCACCCCTCCAGCCTTGCCCCAGCATTGCAGGATTTCCTTTCCTCTACATGGTGGAGGAAATAGCCATTTCCCTAATGTTCTGAGTACTTTCTTTCCTCATGCTTCTGCCTAGATTTACTCCCATCTGTCTGGCATAGTCCATCCACAAGTAACTCATCTTTGTATGTCTAGTTCTGGGCACACAATAGACTCTCAATCAATAGCAAATGAATGTAAAATTTACATCTAGGCCAAGATGAACTAATTCATTTCAGAAAGATTTTTAGTGAAGTTGGAAGCCAAAAAGGTAAGTTAGTCATTAATAGTAACAACAATAATAATAATTAACCAGAACACTGCATTATATTACTCTAGTTTACCATAGCAAGTTCAGCAAATTAAAATGCATTAGATTTTGCAAAGTTACTTTTCTATTTTAGCATATCTTAATTTATAAATAGATACAGATTAGTTTTCCATAGTTGCCTTGAATTTTTAACCAGGATTTTTGATCCTTGGGATCTTGATCAGTAGATAGGGAATCAGCAAAAGAGTCAGATTTTCCATAAAAGTGTTCTTAAACTAATTCAACCTACAATTACCTTTTCCTTACGTAGGATTTCTTCAGTGCTTATGGAAACCTAGCGCAAGTCATTTTACACTTGGCAATGGACTGTATTAGCAGTGTCACAGAAGTATTATATCATCCCTTTGATACACTATACTATATAGCTCCTAAAACAGGAATTTTTTAAAAAATGCATTTTGTATCCTTCCACAGAATCTAATACATTGCTGGTCCCAGGGAACTGAACAACAGTCGCTAAGAGTGTGGGGTTTGGAGTCAAATACACTTGAGTTTTAATCCTGGCTCTATACTTAACAGCAGTGTAAGTTACAGAATCTCTCTGCCTCATTTGTACAGTGGAGGTAATACCCTTACAGGGTACTGTGAGGAACAAATGAGCTAATGCATGTAAAGCACTTAGAACAGTACCTGAAACATGCAAGTGCACTAGGTGGTACTACAATTATTCCATAATTTAGAATCAATGTGATGAGTTGCCTAAGGCCTTCCCTCTGTTACATGATTCATAGATTTGGGCTTCTCCTGATGATATTTTTAGTATCATCAGAGGTTTTTTGTTTTTGTTTTCCATGGCTGTTTCTCCTATGCAGCAATAAAGTGGGGTTACAAAGAATCAGTAGATGCGGAAAGGCAGAGCTGAGAATGAGCCAACAGCAGATAGTTCTTGAAGGATCAGGCAGAGAGGGAGCTGATGGGAAAGAGGAAAACAGAATCGAATTCTTGTTTTTGGCGCTATTTCCTGGTGTCTAAGAAAGGCATCAGAGGCATATTTATCATCTGATGTTTATCTCTAACATTTTCAAGGTGCTTTTACATTATCTCATCAATTGTCTACCACAACTGAACAGTCTCATAATTATCTTGTTGGTGACTGATGTACGGGGTGCCCCTTTTTGGGCACATGAAGATTTGACCAAAAAGGACCCTTAGATTCCATATTTCATTATTTTATTATGTAAGTCAAATGCTGTTTACTTAAGTACTTTTTACTCAGGTCCCTTATTTTTCTCTTTCTCCTGTATAATGTAAGCTTGAGTTAGTAAGCTACTAAAAGGGAGAAAGAAATAAAATTACTATCAAATACATAACTATTTATAACGTGCAGAATCCCTGCAAGACTTAAATTAAGCTGTAGCATTTATGGATGCTCTAATAAATTAAAAGATAATTTAAATTCCTGATTGAAGCATTGTTCTCCTTATGGATAAATAAAATATAACAGATTGTGAAAATAAATTGAATTATATTTAAAAATGTACAACTTAAAAAACATACTTACTTTCCAAACCTCAATACGCCTGAAACATAAGTCTGCCAGTGAGCACAATAAAACATGAACATCCCAATAAAAGAGCAGAAAAACAACCAGTCAGGATGAGTTCCTAAGCGTACAGCAACCGAAGCTCCAACTGCCATAAATACTGAAAGAAACAAGGTTTAAGAACCATTAAGAATTAAAAATAATTAATGAAATAATTGCCATTATTCATTCAGAGATACAGAGTTCAGAAATACAGAGTTTTAGGGTATGTAACCTTGGCATCACAATAAGGTACACCAAACAAAATTAATTTTTGAACATACTTTCAAAATACACTGTGAAAATTTGCCCCCAAATGTATGCCTATCCAAAAAGTTGACCAAACAGCTCAGTTCATGTTAATTTTTAAGCCATTATTAACAACAACAACAACAACAACAAAATTGGGAAAAACCTTCACTAATAACGCTAATTTACCTGTGGAAAGAGAGTCACAACCGTGGTCGAAAAGTTCCCCTAAGGGAGAACAAGAATTTGTTCTTCTGGCTTGTTTCCCATCAATAGCATCCAGTGACTGGTAGATAAAGAGTCCCAGTGCACATAAAAGGTATGTCCAATATGGTGCCTAAAGATAAACGTGAATAATAAATACTGGTACGTGACAACAAGCTAGCTTCTGTTTGAAAATAGTTCAACCTAAGCCAATTGATACATTTTCTTGTGTTCTCACCTTATATCACCTCAGGGTGTTATAAAAACCATTCATAAGCCTCCTTTGACAGGTGAGAACCAAACTGAGAAATCAGATGAATTGTTCTAGGTCATCTGGGTAGAGGGACACAGAAGTCCAAAGAGTGAGAAACACAAGTTTAAATGAGAAAGGATGAGGACCTTGATTTTGGTTCCTAATTCACAGCCCTTTCAATATATGATTTATATATGGTTTTTGATTTGAAATTATTCAGTAAGTTTTTGCTAGGAAAAAAGATCTTAAAGACAAATCACAGACCTGTGCTTCCATTCATGATGGAGTGTCAGGGGACTGGATCTATGTCCCCACCTTATACAACTAGAAAAGCAATAAAACAAATGCAACAAATTTTCAGACATGGCAGGCAGTGCAGTACTGTGATCCCTGCCAGAGGGAAACAAATAAGGTGGGCCCAACAGTGGTCTAGTTTAGTACCTACAGGCAGTTTTCAGACCACAGTACAGGAATGGGAACCTGAACAGAGCCCAGTGATCTTGTTATGCTGAGGAGAAATGTAGCAGAATTCTGGAAGGTCAAAGCAGCTAGAATCTGTAGAGCATAGCATCAGAGAAAAGAGGGACACATGATCTACAGAAGGGTATCTTTGAGTCTTTGGCTGAGAAGTGACCTGTGCCTAAATGAGATAAAACTACTAACCAAGGCCAAGGAAGGAACCATGGGACAGTATAAGGTCACATAAGTCTTTTTATTTTTTAATTAAAAAAATTTTTTTTAATGTTTATTTGTTTTTGAGAGAGAGACAGAAAGCATGAGTGGGGAAGGGGCAGAGAGAAAGGGAGGCACAGAACATGAAGAAGGATCCAGGCTCTGAGCTGTCAGCACAGAGCCTGACATGGGGCTCGAACTCACAAACTGTGAGTGAGATCATGACCTGAGTCAAAGTCAGATGCTCAACCAACTGAGCCAACCAGGCACCCCAAGGCCATATAATTCTTGAAGGCCACACAAAGCTGGAAATTTTTCATGCTCCCTCGAGGCACAACACAAAGACTTTGCAATACATTAGGTAGAGTTCTCAGAAGTGTATTGCCTTAGCACTGGGGAGAAATTGGCCCAAGACTAAAGGCCTCTTGGAAGAGTCCTAACAGACATAAAGTCCAGCCTCAAAAGAAGCCAACTGATCCTATGTAACTCAACTACAGCCAACACAAAGTGCAATATCTCAAAGGGATATAAAAAAAAAATCTAGTACTCAAACATGTAAAATTCACAATGTTTGGCATCCAATAAAAAATTACCAGTCATGCAAACAAACAAACAAAAATTACCAGTCATACAAAAATCAGGAGAATATGAACTACAACTAATCGTAAAATCAATCAATACAATCAGACCTAGGAATGACACAGAAAATGGAATTAGATGTAATTGGATGAGGACATGAAAGGTTATTATAAATACGTTTTGCATGTTCAAGAAGGTGAAGGAAAATATAAAAGACTCAAGTGAAACCTCTAGATATGAAAAAAAGGTATTTGAAATGTAAAATGTACTGGATGAAATTGGACAACACAAAAGAAAAGATCAGTGAACTTGCAGAATACTGATGGAAACTATCAAAAATGATGCACAGAAAGAAAAAAGACTACAAATAATTGATCTGGGTACCAGTGACCAGTGGGACAACAGAAGCACTCTAACATATTTTTATTGGAGTCTCAGAGGAGATAAGAGAGGGTTGGGCATAAAAAGTGTTAAGAAATAATGGCTGGAGAAGTTTCCAAATTTGAAATTTATACACTCATGTATCCAACAAGCTCAACAAACACAACAGAATAAATACTTTTTAAAAACCCACCAAGGCACATGATAATCAGAAGCCAGAGGAAAACAGAAACATCATATATAGAAGCATAGATAATAGTGAGAGAGAGGAAAGAGTCTGTAAAGTTGAATACAGATGAATAGAAATGATTCAATTTGAAGAAGACAGAGAAAAAGAGATTTTAAAATGACCATTCTTTTCTTTCACACTTTATAAATATACTCTTCTTCCTCAGGCACCTGTGTGGTGATAGCAATGGTCAAGCCAGATTTCTATGTCTTAGGGAGGAAGTATAGCAAAATTATTAAGAAGTAAGGCTTTGAAGTTGGATCTATGTTTGAGCCCTTGACTCTGTCACTTAATAGTCAGATGACCTTGGGCAAATCACTTAACCTCTCTAAACTGTGGGTACTCACATGTAAGATGTGAATAATCCTTACAGTTGTATCAGATAAAAAATTCTTAGCTCTTTAACAGAGCCTGGCACACAGTAAGGAGGTGCTCAGTAAAGGTTAGCTATTCTCATTAAATTGTTTTGTACACTTTTAGTGGCAAATATAAGTTTTAATATACCAATCTATGTATGGTTTATGTGGTAATTCTACAAATATCCAGTCAACCTGCTACTTTATTCTTCAATCTTTTTAAGTAAATAGAAGTTTACTTTGAACTTAACTTTAATAGAAGTTTCATTATTTGTTAATATTAGATGCCCAGTATTAACGATTATACTACTAATTGCTTAAAAGGACTTATCAAATCTCTTCTAGTTAAAAAAAAAAAAGCAGTATAAATTAGAAAAAATTTAAGGATAGAAGTAACCTGAGCTGTGAATATGCATATTAAAATGTCACAAAGAAACAGTAAGTGTCTGTGAGGATGCACTGTTGGTGGGAATGCAAACTGGTGCAGCCACTGTGGAAAAGTCTGGAGGTTCCTCAAAAAAATTAAAAATAGAACTACCCTATGACCCAGTAAGGGTATTTACTCAAAGAATACAAAAAC
>NW_024412413.1:19983023-19993039 GCF_014898765.1 Herpailurus yagouaroundi
TTTATATATATATATATATATATATATATATATATATATATAAATTATTCAGCCATAAAAGAGAATGAAATCTTGCTACTGGCCACACAGATGGAGTTAGAGAGAATTATGCTAAGTGAAGTCAGTTGGAAAAAGACAAATACTGTGACTTCATTCATATGTTGAATTTAAGAAACAAAATAAACAAAGGGAAAACAAAAAGACAACCCAAAAAACAGACTCTTAATGATGGAGAACAAAGAGCATTACCAGAGGGGAGGTGGATGAGGGGATGGGTGAGGTAGGTGAAGGGGATGAAGGAGTGCACTTGTTGTGATGAGCACTGAGTAATGTATAGAAACTATACATAACACTGAAACTAATATAATACTGTATGTTAGCCATACTGGAATTAAAATTAAAAAAATAAAATATTAAAAAATTAAATGTCACATTCAGTTCTGATTAGCATGTTTTTAAAAGCTTATCTGCAAACTGTGAAATAATTAAGAGAGGGCAAAAAAACAGAGAATTGCTAAATCATCTTGACAGTACAAGAGTGGAAAACACAAAACAAAACAAACCACCTCGAATCTTTCTGAAAAAATCCCAAAGTGTTTTGCAGAGAACAATCCCAGTGACTTTTCAAATAAGCAAATTCTTACCCATTTTTTTCCTGCTATGAAAAATTATATTGTTTTCATTTTGAAAACCAAAGGAGAGAGAAGTGACATTTCAAATCTATGTAAAATTGGAAACTTGAAATTATTAAAATTTCTGGAATGACATAAAAAAGTCACTTTTTTATCATCTATTTTCCACCAAATACTTTCCCCCTAAATGACAGACTTCTCAAAGTGCATCATCTACCTGAGACGTATTCCATTTCTCCCTTCTATGCCCAGAACCTTCTTATACTGAAACAACTGGAGCCAAGGTCCAATTAAGCATTAAAAGCTTAATTCTGGCCTCTGGTCTGGGAGACTGGCCACAGGCAAATTGAAAGGTCAAGGTGCTAATGGAAATCCATACTGAAATAAATTCGCTCACTCCTGGACACGACAGTTGGGGGTGGATTCTGCCCCTCATTTGGAAAAAATAAAGGAAGACTGGTTCACTAGTTTAAGACCACTTCATTAGGATACTAGAAGAATTAAAGGTTTAGAGCTTAAACAGGTAAGAGTGCAGGTGAATTTAGACAAGAAAAAGAGAGAGGAACTCTCTGCAGAAACGAAGGTTGAGGCCTGGAAAATGAAAGGTTTACTCATGAGTCAGTGACCAGATCCCTGTTTTGGGACCAAGAGATCAGATTGGAAAGGTAATAACATTATCTAAAACAGTACAACAAAGGGCATTTTTCAGCATTATTTTATTTGATACAGCAATCCACAGAGACAGGGCAGTTACCATGTTCTCTTTATTAAAGACGGAAAGTAAAACTTAGGAAGGGATGACGAAGTCCCATCCAGATGAGTGGCCTGATGGTCCAGGAATCAGGTCTTCCGACCTCTCCAGGCTATGGGATCCATCAGGCTGCAGGCTGCACAGACATGAATTCTTACTTCACTGACTACCTATTTCTTTAAACCTGCTAAGAAGCACTTTCCTGCTCACACAATCCAATTTCAAGTGCAGTGAGCCCTAGGAAATGGCTGTGAGCCATGTGACACTTCCTTCCTTTTAAGCCCAGAAAGGCACACTGGTCCCCAGTACCTGGTTCACTCCTTTCCAGTCTTCCCAAGGCCACAGGGACCTAACCTACCTTCTCTCTTCCCTGCTGTCATCACCTCCACCCCCAGCTGGAAGCTATTAAATAGGCTGCAAACTGTCATCTTCTTTTCTAACCTGTTACCTCTGCAAAACCAGCTCCAGGTTAGAGATGCACTGGCCAGGAACAGGATGACCCTTCCTTCCAGGAGTCTTCAAAACAGGTGTAATTACAGAAGACTCTGGGTCTTCTGTAAGGAGGATCTACAAGAGCCACCCCAATTCATTTCAGGTTTTCATGTGAACTTATTTTCAAAAATTTTAAACATAAGCATGGAAAAGTCAGGCTTAGATTATGCATTATAAAGTCATAAGCAATTTATCAAAAAACTACTACAGAAGGAACCTATTCCCCAAAGTAGAACTTCTTCAGGTAATATTAAACTCCTAACGTGTAAAGTTTTAAATTCTGTAATTTTCATAATATCTACTGTATCTTTTAGGATCAGAATTTAACAGTATGTCATAGGAATCTTTTCAGGTAAACCATGAAGACCTACATTACTCTTGTAAATGACAACATGGTATTCAATGATGTGGCTATATCACAATTTAAGTAATAACTTCATTAATGATGAATCTTGCATTATTGCATTAAAAATTATTATGTAAGTTTATTCTAGAAAACAAAAATAATTACTAAGAATCAATCATAACCCTTAGTCATTTAAATTAAAGCACTAATAAATTTAAATTGCTTTTCAGTAACACCACTAAAAAACAGCAGTATAAAAGTAAGTGGGAAATTTTACTTTTTCGGTTACTTAAATTATAGGATGCTATTATTCATTTTATAATTAGAGAAACCAGAGTTCTGAACCAGATCATATGGCAACTATTCCCGTTAAAAATAACTCTGGGTCAGAGGGAACACTCACATATAAACCAATTTATCCTCTTTTGATACATGCATCTGAATAAGCACACACGAATCAGGAAAAGGAAGAAAAGACTTATTAGAAAGTGATCGGTGAGCACATCTCTGCTCACTGGACAAACTTCACTTACAAGCTTGGACCTTAAAATACTTGATTTTCTGGAACACATCCTTAGGTCTTTTGTAAATGAAAATGCTAGACTAGGGGCACCTGGGTGGCGCAGTCAGTTAAGCGTCCGACTTCAGCCAGGTCACGATCTCGCAGTCTGTGAGTTCGAGCCCCGCGTCAGGCTCTGGGCTGATGGCTCAGAGCCTGGAGCCTGTTTCTGATTCTGTGTCTCCCTCTCTCTCTGCCCCTCCCCCATTCATGCTCTGTCTCTCTCTGTCCCCCAAAAAATAAATAAACGTTGAAAAAAAATTAAAAAAAAAAAAAAGAAAAAGAAAATGCTAGACTAGATAGTCCCATCTTTCATATTAGAATATAATCCTCTCAAGGATATGAGACATGTCTGTTTTTAAAATGTGTTGTCCATACCACAGGAGCTAAAATAACTAGATGATCTAATTGTTCCTTATCAGGTAAAACAGTTTCCAAAGGGAAGAATTCATGCCCCGGGCTGTTCCTGCACACCTGTTAGAAGTGTGGAGTCCCGGACTCTACCTGTACCCAGATCCTTGCTTTCATCACTGGCTGAGTGAATTGGATGAGTTACTTAACCTCTCAGTGCCTCAGTCTCCCTTTATGAAAAATGAAAATAATCACTGCTCCTGCCTCACTGTGAGGATCAAAGAAAGAATTACAGGGGCCCCTGGGTGACTCAGTCGGTTAAGCGGCCGACTTCGGCTCAGGTCATGATCTCGCGGTCCGTGAGTTAGAGCCCCGCGTCGGGCTCTGTGCTGACCGCTCAGAGCCTGGAGCCTGTTTCAGATTCTGTGTCTCCCTCTCTCTCTGACCTTCCCCCGTTCATGCTCTGTCTCTCTCTGTCTCAAAAATAAATAAACGTTAAAAAAAAAATTAAAAAAAAAAAAAAGAATTATACGGAAAGTGTTAAGTGCCCAGCATATGGAAGGAGCTCAGCAAATTTTAATTACTGTTATTGTTATTACTGATACTACATAAGACATTTTTAGATGATTCATGGGTCAACTTATCATTCTAATATTTATGACTTTATATTAATATATTTTGGAAATATTTTAACATATTTGAAAAATAGCTAGCATAGCTGTCAAATCTATGACTTTATAGATATTAAGGCTTAGAACGAGTCCATGTCTTTAAAAAGTGATTTAAAGCTGATGGAAAGAAAAATAGTAAATAAAAAATAGTATATATGGGTAATACACAAAAGTAAAAATCTTCCCAAATTAAAATCTAGGAAATACTGGAACTATATAATGCTTATTTATATAAATTTTTATACTTGAAAAAATTACCTCTTTGCTTTAAATGGCCTTGGGTGTGAGATGACACATATGCAAAAGGTATTATAAGGTATTATATAATCAGTAACAACTGGATCAGATGCTAACAGGGAGATTTCAATTATCAAAAGAGCAACTGACCTCTCTCTCCATAAAAACGAAAAGTGCGTTTACAAGAGGTAGGAAGAAAGAAAATTAGAAGACAGATCATGCACATGTGGAAAAATGTAATGCTAGTGTGGTGTTAAAAAGTGGATTTTTAAAAGAAAATTCATGGAATTTCTAACAGACTACTAGTCTGACACTGTTCTAACAGTGATTAAGGAGGATTAAGAGACTGTTTACTGTGTGCCTCTGGCTGGTGGAGCACTTCCTTGTTTACAGAGGGAGGGCTCCCAAGGGAGGCTTCCAAGGCTCCAGAAGCAGTTGGTGGTCAGCAAGGGTAAGATCATTCTCAGTGCCAATCAGAAAGGGCCTTGGGGGCTTTCTGGTTTCAACCCAGACCTTCAGGCCTCAGCTCTGATTAGGGGCCAGCATTTGAGAAGAGTATACCTATTTTCAGGGAATGAAGCAGGTAATAAAATGGGGGAAGGAAAGCCAGCAGCTTATACAAATGCAGTTCAACCAACACTTTGGGACCAAAGGGTTCTTTCATGACAACAGAAATCTGTACTTTGAAATGTAGATTTCTTTCTTTTCATATTTTGGGGAATAGTCCTTTTTCTTTTCCCTATTTTTTTAAGCCTTCTTCAGTACTTACTAGAGTTCTTGTTGAAAATGCCAGCCTCTCACTGTGCTCAGGGGAACAAGAAGGAGGAGGGATATGAAGAGACTCCCTGGGGTCAGATCTATCAACATCCACTGTACTGGGTGCTTTAACATCTGCTCTGTTCTTTAACTTTGCAAAACCCAAGTGGTCAGAGCCTTTCTGCCCAGGTCAAAAGTCTAAAACAGGAACAGCTTATATACCTTGGGAATCAAGTTAAGGCAAGCCTTAGGAATCAGAGGGATAAACCCCAAGGCAATTAGAAGCTCCTTCTACCATGAGGAAAGTGAGGCATCCAGGCTTCAGAAGCAGAGGCTTGCATTTACCCCCAGGGTCAGGATCATACATGTGCTTCCTTAAATCCTGAGGCCTGAGTACTTGCTTGCCTCACTTTAGTCCCTGTCCAGATTCTAGAATTTTCAAATCCTGAAAGGAATTGGAGTTTATATTTTGTTTTAGTAAGGGAGGCCACTCCCTTACAAGAGTCCTGCCTTAATAAATGATGCTTGATTTTATTGAGCTGGTTAAAATTAAGAAAAAAAAAAAAAAGAGGGACATAAGTAAGAAAAAAGAAAACACTAGATTTCAAAGAAACCAAACCCAATTAAAAAAAATGTCTAGGGGCGCCTGGGTGGCTCAGTCAGTTAAGAGTCTGACTTCGGCTTAGGTCATCATATCGCAGTTTGTGGGTTCGGGCCCCACGTCAGGTTCTGTGCTGACAGCTCAGAGCCTGGAGCCTGCTTTGGATTCTGTGTCTCTTTCTCTCTCTGCCCTTCCCCTGCTTGTGCTCTGTCTCTCTATCAAAAATAAATAAACGTAAAAAAAACCTTTAAAAAAAAATGTCTGAATAGGAATCTAAAGATTATTTTCCTTTTCTTAATAGTCCCCAACAAATAACCCTTTACAGAGCAAAGGCAACTATAATCTGAATTATTTATAGAGGGAATAAACCATTTCTTAAAGTCTTTCTGATTCTTCAGAAAAACTTCCTTTTTGGTCCAACTTTTTATCATCACAAATAAAATAAATGTATTAATTCCCTGACCAATAGGTACCTATTTGCTATAATTCCTACTCTTTTTTTTAAGTTTGTTTAATGTTTGTTTGTTTACTTATTTATTTATTTAGAGGGCGTCTCCACATGGGGGAAGGGCAGGTAAAGAGGGAGAGAGAGAGAGAGTTCTGAGCAGACTCCACACAACCAGTGCAGAGCCCGATATGGTTCTTTTTTTTTTTTTCAACTTTTTTTATTTATTTTTGGGACAGAGAGAGACAGAGCATGAACGGGGGAGGGGCAGAGAGAGGGAGACACAGAATCGGAAACAGGCTCCAGGCTCTGAGCCATCAGCCCAGAGCCTGACGCGGGGCTCGAACTCACGGACCGCGAGATCGTGACCTGGCTGAAGTCGGACGCTTAACCGACTGCGCCACGCAGGCGCCCCAAGCCCGATATGGTTCTTGAACCCACGAACCGTGAGAACGTGTCCTGAGCTGAAATCAAGAGTCACTGAGCCACCCAGGCACCCCTATAATTCTTACTCTTAACTGGGACACTGATGTGTCTCCGACATTTACTCAAGTAAGCTTAAAAGAGAATGGAGCCACACTTTATACCAGTCAAAAGTAAGTGTATGGGTGTTTTGTGATAAAGAATGTTATTAGGCTGGAGCCTAAAGAACTAGATTCAAATCACTGAGTTTTCTTATATATAAATGTAGGAATGGCATTAAATAAGCTCTAAAGTCCTTTATGTAGAAGTCTGTGATCCTATTTTAGGATTAGGTAGCAAGGAATGGGGGCCAAGGACTCCATACAGAGTAAAATTCAGATAGAAATGCTTCATCGAGGTGAGGAGGGGGCAATTCAATTTCTGTTTTCTCTAGTAGCCCTAATTCTTGCTTACTCTTCTTAAAATTCCCAGGCCAAACTGATAAGTATTTATTCCAAGACCAGCTTGAACTGAATAAGAGTAGAAAAACATTACCTCCCAAGATGACATTTCATTCATGCAGTCAATAATTTAGCAAATATTTACCATGCCTCTGCTTTATACAAGGTGCTGTGCAGTGCAGAATGTACAAATGGGCAATCTCTGAACTTTAAAGTTGGTAGGTTGTCCTGCTCAGTAAGGACACACATAAGCAAAAAAATTGGAGAAGTTCCACAGGAAACCTACAAAACCCAGTGGTTGAAGCATAGCTTTCTAGCTTGGAAAGCTGGTCTCCATTTAAAGTTACCTACTCATGGCTCAGTCGATTAAGTGTCTGACTTCGTCTCAGGTCATGATCTCATGGTTCATGGGTTAGAGCCCTTCATGGGGCTCTGTGCTGACAGCTCTGAGCCTGGAGTCTGCTTCAGTTTCTCTCTCTCTCTCTCTGTCTCTCTCTCTGTCTCTGTCTCTCTCTCTCTCTCTACCTCAACCCCACTTGCACTTTGTCTCTCAAAAATTAATAAACGTTAAAAAAAATTTTTTAAAGCTACCTACATAGAAGAGGTTAATTCCCTTCAGTTTCATAATCTATAAAATGGGGATAATAATAGTACTACTTCATAAAGTTGTTGAGAGGATTAAATGAGAAAACAGGCTAAAGCACCTTAAAATAATGCCTGGTACACAGTTAATACCCAGTAAATGTTAGTTGTTATTGTAGTTTTTATTGGAGTTTAGACGATTAAGTGGTTGATTTGACTCCAGAGAAGGAAGAAAAATTTCATAAGGAAGTCATGTTAGAACTGGGCATTGACAGATGGAAACAGGACAGTAGGAAGGAAAAGGAAGGAGAAAAGAGAGGGACAAAACAAAAAGAAATCCTTGGTGTAGCAAGTAGTTCAATTTGGCTGGAGTGGAAAGTTCCTTAACAGACACAGTGGCTGCAACCCCAATCAAAATAGCACCAGCATTCTTCACAGAGCTATAGAACAAACAATTCTAAAGTTTGTATGGAACCACAAAAGACCCTGAATAGCCAAAGTAATGTTCAAAAAGAAAACCAAAGCTGGATGCATCACAATCCCAGACTTTAGCCTGTATTATAGAGCTGTAATCACCAAGACACTATTGTATTGGCACAAAAACAGACACATAGGCCAATGGAATAGAACTAAAAACCCAGAAGTGGGCCCACAAATATACGGCCAACCAATCTTTGACAAAGCAGGATAGAGTATCCAATGGAAAAAAAACAAAAAACAAAAAACAGTCTCTTAGCAAATGGTGCTAGGAGAACTGGACAGCAACATGCAGAAGAATGAACCTGGACCACTTTCTTATACCATACACAAAAATAAATTCAAAATGGATTAAAGACCTAAATGTGAGACAGGAAACCATCAAAATCCTAGATGAGAAAACAGACGGCAACCTCTTTGGCCGCAGCAACTTCTTACTTGACATGTCTCCCAAAGCAAGGGAATAAAAGCAAAAATGAACTATTGGGACCTCATCAAGATAAAAAGCTTTTGCACCACAAAGGAAACAATCAACAAAACTAAAAGGCAACTGACGGACTGGGAGAAGATATTTACAAATGACATATCAGATAAAGGGCTAGCATCAAAAATCTATACAGAACTTACCAACCTCAACAACTGAAAAACAAATAATCCAGTGAAGAAATGGGCAGAAGACATGAATAGACATTTTTCCAACGAAGACATCCAGATGGCAAACAGACACATGAAAAGATGCTCAACATTGCTCATCATCAGAGAAATACAAATCAAAACCACACTGAGATCCCACCTCACACTGGTCAGAGTGACTAAAATTAACAACTCAGGAAACAACAGGGGAACCTCTTGCACTGTTGGTGGGAATGCAAACTGGTGCTGCCACTCTGGAAAACAGTGTGGGGGTTCCTCAAAAAATTAAAAATACAATTACCCTACGACCCAGCAACTGCACTACTAGGAATTTATCCAAAGGATACAGAAGTGTTGATTTGTAGGGGCATATGCACCCCAATGTTTATACCAACTCTATCAACAATAACCAAATCATGGAAAGAGCCCAATGTCCATCAACTGGTAAATGGATTAAGAAGATGTGGTATATGCATACAACGGAATACTATCAACAGTGAAAAAAAGAATGAAATCTTGCCATTTTCAACAATGTGGATGGAACTCGAAGGTATTATGCTACGTGAAATAGGTCAGTCAGAGAAAGACAGATATCACATGATTTTACTCATATGTGGAATTTGAGAAATTTAACAGATGATCATAAGGGAAGGGTAGAAAAGATAAAAACAGAGAGGGAGGCAAACCATTAAGAGACTCTTAAATACAAAGAACAATCTGAGGGTTTATGGGGGAGGGGGTATGGGGGGGGAAAATGGGTGACGGGCATTAAGGAGGGCACTTGTTGGGATGAACACTGGTTGTTATATGGAGGTGATAAATCACTGGAATCCATTCCTGAAGCCAGGACTACATTATATGTTAACTAACTTGAGAGTACATTAAAAAAAAAAAAAAAAAGTAGCTATACAAAGCAATAAAATAAATAAAAAAAATAGAAACAGTGACATGATATGCAGTTCAGAACACCACTGTAGAACTTAATATAAATCGCTTAATTTTTTTCTTTTAATTTCCCTTCATCCCCACTTATGGCCTAGAAATTAACAGTAGTAAAAATTAGACAAAGTGTTATTATTAATATAGATAATGTAGTCAGCATTACATATATGTAATCCTATTCGGGTAGGATTACATCCTATATGGGTACATAAACCAAAGTATCTAAATCCAAAAACCTTATGTATTTTCCCTGAGCCTTTCTGGAAGCAATCTGTCAAGTTTGAAAAAGCACTAATAATTCTTAAGACTAAGAATCAGAAAACACATTCCATGCCAGGTAAAAGTCACTTAACCCTCTGGGCCTCAATCTTCTCTTAATAAAAATGTATATACTACTATTACTTCAGGATGGATGGATAGAAGAAATGCTAGAATGGTGGTAAGGCTATTGTAGGAAGGGAAAAAACTTGCCAACCTCCTTGGGTAGACATAAAACACAAAGGCCACAATTGATGTAAAAGCACTTTACATATCTGATAAATCTTATATAAAACACAAGGAATTTTTCCTGCATACCACATACAGAAAGGCAGGAACTCTGGACCAGAAGGTGGTGGTAAATGATTATATATATATATTATATATTATATATTATATATTATATATTATATATTATAT
>NW_024412413.1:19993049-20030872 GCF_014898765.1 Herpailurus yagouaroundi
TATATATTATATATTATATATTATATATTATATATTATATATTATATATATCTATGTAGAATACATAATATATATAATATATAATATATATATTACATATATATAAATGAAAGTTTTGGGGTTAGATTGACTTAGATCTGAATATGTATATTATATAAATATACTATATGTATAATATATATATAATATATATTAAATATATGTATAATATATATAATATATATAATATATATTAAATATATATATGTGTGTGTGTGTGTGTGTATATATATATATATATATATATATATATATATATATTTATGTTTTGGAGTCAGATTGACTTAGATCTGAATCCTGTCAGGGCCTGTCATACAAGTTCTGTGACCTGAAAGCAAAACAGCCTGAACTACTGTGCTTCTTTCCTGCTATTGCTGAGATTTTACCAAATACACAATGTCAATCCTATAATGGTTTTTCCCCTCACTGCTTCAGCCTCTTACAAGCACCTACAGGATCTAATGACTTACATTTCAAAAATTCTTGTCAGTTTCACCTTATTATTTTAACCCTTACGCCTCCTTTTAGGGCCATTCTGATTTTTTCACTTTTTTTTTTAAGTGTCTGAGATTTCCCCCCACCATCACCATTTTTTTAAAGGCAGTTAAGCCTAAAATTAATTAATCATAATTTTACCTCTTCCATCAAGCCCCTCTTGACCCTCCTAAACATAATCTATTAGACTTGTTTATGTGTCCTGCTCTTTGTAAGTGCTCAACAAATGCTTCTAAAGGTAATAATATTGACAAGTTCACAGTTTAATTGGCAAGTATCAGAAGCATCCAAATGCGGTTAGCCAAATCTAGGCCCAATAAAAACTAAATTTTATTATATATTTTCAGGACATTTTTAATAATAGTGGTATTTTTAATGTGTTGAGTAATATATTTAACTGTTGGGCAAACTACCTTTTTCTACATTTATCTGCAGGTAATGTATTATTTAATTCTCATTGCGTCCTTGTAAAATTGGTTTGGCAAGTATGATTTTCTAATTCACATGTGGGAAAACTGACCAGCAGTTATCTCTATGATGCTGTGGAGCCCCATGAGAACTCAAACCTTCCACTTATAAATCCAGTGCACCAACTCTGGGAAATTCTGCAAACAGACTGCAAAAATGAAAAACTAAAGAAACTTACTTTTTGCAAACAATATGGAAATGAATAACAATGGAAACATCTGCCAAGAACTCATATGTAATAAACATAACCATCAATTGGCAAGATATGTTTAAAATGTAGGCTCCATTAAATATTTTTTTAATGGACGGATAGTATGGAAGGCATAAAATATTTCCATTGTATTCCTGCTATCCAATTTCAACTTGAATTAATTCCCCACAGAACCTATACTCAAATAGGATTATAAAAGGGATTTCACTATTTGGAGAAAAAAGACAAGAAAGCTGTGTCACAGAATGTGCAATGTGATACTTATCTCATGTACTATGCCTTAAAGCTACAAATGGGAGTCAACCCCCTTTGCCTCCTACCCCATCCACACTGAGCCCAAGGGGGCTTCTGATTAACACTTGTCCAAAACCCACGTTATCTACTTTTTTTTTTTTAATTTACTCTTATTTCAGATATATGTCAAATACGCATTGCTAACAAAATCTGTTGGCTTTTGTGACCCCTGGGTCGTGATAATAAGGATTATCGCCTGCTAATAATACCTTAGTTTGTTTTGCAGGTCAATGAGGCAAAGTGGAAGTTACCTCTTGGAAGTAACTTATCTTTGATCAGTGCTACCAGTAATTTCAGGATCACTAGCACAACCGTGAGAAACAGACGATTATAAAAGTGTCCAAAGGGTAACTCCGGCTTGGCCAACCCGACCTCAAGCCCTGGTGCCAGACAGGAAGGACGGAGACTGGGGGCGTTCAGTCCCCAGTGTGCAAAGTAACCGACAGCTTGTCCATCCCACAGCTCGGCGCCGGATGGGATGGAGGCCGGGCAGGCAGGCTTGCTGTGGCCCGGGGGAGGTTGAGTGCATACCGGGTTGAAGCAGTGACCTTGACAACCCCTCCGCCGCCCCGGGAGGCTCGGGGTGGACGCACGGTTAGGGTAGCGGCGCGACAGCCTCCAGGTGGCCCGGGGAGTCTCAGGGCGGACGCAGCGCGGCGCAGTGGCGGTATCCCCCCCACACCCCCCATCCCCCACCCCCGAGGCTCAGCCTCGCGGGGGTCTCCCGGCTCTCCCGGGCACCTCCAGCTGCGGGACGGCGGGGCATCTCGGGCGGGGCTCGGGCGGGGGATAGGGGCTCCCGGGACAGCAGTTGGGGGTCCCTCCTCCGCGGCCGGGCGGGAGGTGGGCCCTACCTCCTCGGTGGCCGTGGGGCAGTAGGAGATAAGCACGAGCGTGGTGAGCAGGTTGATGGCCAGGCCCAGGAGGGTGATGGAGTTGGGAGCCATCCACAGCGGGATCCACTGGAGCAGCCAGGTCCAGTAAACCTGCAGCGGCGGCTCGAGCAGCGAGACGCCCGCCGCGTTGTAGCGGTGCTCCTCCAGCCGCCGCAGCTGCGCCGCACTCAGCGGCTCCGCCAGCGCCTTCAGCCAGCGCGGCGCCGGCCTGGCCCCGGCGCCCGCCGCCATGGCCGCCTGCGGGCCCTGCCGCTTCGAGGGAGCGCGGCCCGTGCCCGGCGCCAGGGCGGGGAGAGGTGAAGGGAGGGGCTTGCGGACCGGGGCCTGTGGCTGCCGGGTGGGACTCTCCGGTCGGGCTCGCTCGACCGAGGTCGAGGTCAGGCGGGGCCGCCTCAGGTCCCGGGGCCCCCGCCCCCAGAGCGGCCCGGCCGCTCGTGCGACCGCGGGGGTGGAGTGAGGGCGGGGCCTTCGGGGAGAGGACCTGGGGGAGGGGTTGGGGAGAGTCCGGCGAGGTGTCAGGGAGGGTTGGACCGGCTCTCGCTGGCCACCAGGTCACCACTAGGGTCCCGCCAACAGTAACTTTCTGGTTGGCGTGCAAGGGCCCTGACTTCCCCAAGGGGCTGATGCACCTGCCTCTAAAGTTCGATTCTTTTCCAAGGATGTCTGGTCGGGCTCCCGTGAGGAAAAACTCCTCGCTAGCTGGGCAGTTAGAGGCTGGTTCCTCTAACCTGTGGTCTTGTGCACAACTCTCTTCTCCTGGTGTGGGTGTGCCCTGGCCTTTGGCTAACTACTGAAGGACGTCGCTGCGTGTGGAGTCTGGCGGGAGGGGAGGGCGGTTGGTTGTGTGAGAACATGATTTTGCACATCTTGGGTCACCGGCCTCATGGCCCCAACTGTCTGTCCAAAAAGAGGTCCTACTTGATAAACGCACCACAAAAACAATTCTTCTTCCAACCCAAAGAACAGGGGCCCTTTAGCTCTATAGAACTCTCGCTGTGGGTTCAAAGACCAAGATATTGAAAGGAAAAATCAGGACTTGAAAAGGCTTGCTAACAAGGGGACTGAATGGTTGAAACTCAAATGCCCTTTTTTCAGAGCATCCAGTACCAGTAATTGGACATTTTTACACGCAGCCTTCTCTGGCGATAGAGGACAGGGATCCAGGCAGCGTCCTCCCACTGTACAGTGGACTGAGCACACTTGCCACACAATGGTAGTTCACCAGCCCCTTACCTCACAATGCACCTCTTTACACAGGGGACATCCTGCCATAAACATTGCACAACCTGAGATAAGCCTCCCTCTTGCCTTTTTTTACTTCCTGGTTCTGATCTTTATGCAATTTTCTAAGGCATAGAACAAGCTCAGAGACTGCTTTCAAGACAGTGTGTTAAGAAACATGTATCAGCAGATGCAGTTTGTCCCGCAGGATTCACATTATGACACCTCGGAGAGGAGTCAGCAAACTAACAGCCCACCACCTGTTTTAGTACAGCCCACGGGCTAAGTATGGTATTAACATTTTTAAATGGCTGAAAAAAATCAAAGGAATTTTTTTGATGCAAAATTATATGAAATTCAAACTTCAGTGTCACAAATAAGGCCACGTTTATGCCTCACATATTGTTTAAACTACTTTCTCACTCAAAAGCCGAGTTCTGTGGTTGTGACAGACACCACACGGGCCTGCAAACCCTGGAATGTTTACAGTCTGGTCCCTCACAGAAAAAAGTTTGGTGACCCCTGCCTTAGGTGTCTATAGACCAAACCATTCATTGGATATATACCTCCTAATCTTTCATGTGAAGAAAAAAGTGCTGAAAAATGCAGGAAAGGAATCAGAATGACAGAGATCCATTTTTAACTATGCTGGTTTTATGTACAGTAAACTTGGAGACATCTGTTTTTTTAATTTATCAATGCCATGAAAAATCCAGGGAGAAATCCTTTTTCACATCAATAAATTTAACTATATTACAGATAATTTCTAGTGCACATCAAAACATCAAAGGAGAATGAAAAGACACAAGCCATAAACAGGAAAAGGTATTTCCCTCAAATAAAATCCACATTGACTACTACCCAGATTATATAAAGAATTCCTAAAATCAACAAGAAACAGAAAAAAAATCAACTGGGCTTATATTCAGATACCTGTAAGAAAAATCCCCAAAACCTGGTGACATAAACAAAATAAGAGTTTATTTCTTTCTCGCATAAAAATCTATAATTGCAGTGGCCTCATGATCATCAGGAACTCAGGCTCTTCTGTCTTTCTCCTCTAACATCCTCTCTGACTTGTACCTTAAGGTCATCACTTGGTTCTGAATGGCCTCTGAAGCTCCACCCATTCTATTTGCATTTCAAGTAGATGGAAAGAGAAAGGGAGTGAAAAAAAAAATAATAATAAGTTGGATACCACTCAGCCGAGCCAGCAAAGTAAGGTGCTTTTCTAAAATTCCAAAACAACACTTCTACATGCATCCCACTAGCCCAGAACTTAATCACGTGGCCTTGAGTGCAAGTATTAGCAAGGAGGAATAGGAAGGGGACAACCATTTTGAAAAATAATTCTGACCCAGGAGTACATCCTAGAGAAATTCTTGCACATGTGTCCTAAGAGATAGGTATAAGAATATTCATCTTTGTACAATAATCAACAACTATAAATACCCTAAATGTCCACCAATACTGAATGGATAAGCTGAGGTATTTTCACACAATTTAATATTATACAGCAAGTTTAATATAGCAGTAGAAAATAAACCATAGCTACACTTATTAACATGAATTGCACAAGTATAATACTGAGAGATGGAAAAAAAGCAAGTTACAGAAAAAATGCACATAATATGATTTATTTAATTCACACAGAGTTCAAAAACATGTATGACTTTGCATTTAGGAATATGTACATATGTGACAAAAGCTATGAAGAAAAGGAAAAAAAAATGATATATAAAATTCCAGAAATGGGATTGTAGAAGGGCACACAGATTGATTCCAAAGTATTGGTAATTATATTAATTAGGATACAAAACCCCATGGTCTAAGTATTTTTCTCTCACCTATTGTCAGGCAATTCTGGGCTGGTATGGCAACTCCAAAGTGTCAGGAACACTGATTCCTTCCATTTTATTAGGACGTGATGGTGATCTGGCTGTGACATCTGTCACCCCATTGATCACCAGGGTTGATTCGGCTTATCTGGCTGGGTAGGCGGGTGTCCCTTTCTTCCCTCGCTGCTCCATGTGCATCCCTCCTGAAGCTGTGCACTCTGTAGAAGAGGACAACCTTCCCCAATACAGGAGGATCATTCTTTGGTCAAGGGTATACGAGTAGTTGCGCTCCCCTGCTAGAACCTCCAAACAAGCTCTAGAGGTCCATTTTATTAGTCTGTCACCCTCAGGATGTTGCCCCTTGTCCTTGTAGTCAAAAATGACTAACCACAAGTTCCAACCAATTCAAACGGGGAAAAAAGAGAAGCTGTGCTCTTTTCCTTGCTAGAGCGTGGCCTAAAATCGTACCTGTTTCTTCTGCTCTTATCCTATTGGCCAAAACTTGGTCACATGGCTATGTGTAGCTGCAAGAAAGGCTAGAAACGTAGTCTTTAGCTGGCTAACCATTTTCCTCGGTAAATAATTTCTGTTATTACTGAAAGGTTGGAAAATGGATATTGAAGGGCCCTTTTGCTATATCAGCCACAATTAAAAAAAAATTTTTTTTTAACGTTTATTTATTTTTGGGACAGAGAGAGTCAGAGCATGAATGGGGGAGGGTCAGAGAGAGGGAGACAGAATCTGAAACAGGCTCCAGGTTCTGAGCTGTCAGCACAGAGCCCGACGCGGGGCTCGAACTCATGGACCACGAGATCGTGACCTGAGCCGAAGTCGTTTGCTCAACCGACTGAGCCACCCAGGCGCCCCTCTCAGCCACAATTTTTAAACTAGGTAGAAGGAACATGGTATTTATTTTATTTATGCTGTATATGTGTAATCATTTTTCTTTGCAAATGTGGAATATTATATCATCAAAAAGGAGTAAAAGTAATAAAAAATTAAAAGCACATTTTCTCTAACACTCATACTCTTAAGCTGCTTTCTACCCATGTTTTTTGGGGAAAATTTTTGGAAATTTCAAATGAATTCAAGACCTATTAAGGCCTACCTGTCTAATGTCAAAGAAAAGTAGATTAGAGATTTCCTATTATTTCACCTCTTGAATCATGGCTTCCTTTGATTATCATGGTTTATCACATAGTGATTGATGTTCACAAGTTTTCCATTTTTGAACTAACATGGTAGCTTACATTTATGAGCTCCAGTGAGGCTCTGTTCTAAGCATCAGGAGTTATTTCATTTAATATTTTAAAAATCCTATGAAGTAGGTATGATTCTCATCGCCATTTGCAGATTTTTGTCATTGGATCCCACTGAGGTTCAATAACTTGCCATGACTGCACAACTAGAAAAGGGGTAAAACCAGGATTCAAGACCACATAGTTTGATTCCAGAGCCTATACTGCTAACCATAGCTAAATGCCACCTACTAAATTACATATATAAATATAGGACTTAGATGGATATTTTTGTCAATATTCAACTGTCCAGTTTCTATATATCATGTAGATTTTATGCCATTCTAGATATTATGTAAAAAATGGTTTTATTTAAATACTGAAACTGATGAAGAATTCCCTTGCTCAGATGCCTTTGGTAAAGTCCAACCTCCCTAGCTTGGCATTTGAAGACTGAATCTACTTTTCCAGTCTTACCTCCCAAATATCTCCTCTAACCTCACTTCCCTTTCTAAGTCTCCTGCTCCAACTTTCATTAGCTGTTGCCAAACACACCCAGCATTTTCTCATGTCCTGATTTTCTCCCTGGGCTTGGGGAGTACCTTCCATCCCTTATTACCCCTAAAACATTGCCCGCCAATCAAGGCTCAGCTTAAATTCCATCTTCTCTGAGATGACCTTGCACATTCTTCCAGTTTGACCTCTCCTGCTTCCACACAACCAGAGCCTTTGTACTTGTATTCCACTCTGTCTTTGGTCACTTACTTATATACCAATCTACCTCTCACCCAGCTTATAGAGTACTAGGATCACATTCCTGCACTGAGTGTGTTCCTCAATACCTGGCACTCAATAGACATCCATGCTTTTAAAAAACTTTTCATTTTGAAATAATTATAGACTCAGAAAGTAGCAAAAATAATACAGAGGGGTCTCTTGTACTCGTCACCTACCCTCCCCCAATGGTAACATCTTAACATATTCACAGTACAATAGGTCCACAAATTTTTACTTGATTGTTTAGCTAAACTGAATTTCTTTCCCAAAAGAGAAAGGATATCTTGGTTTTACTGCTGCTTCTCTTTGTGTATGTAACTTTCACTTACATTTCAAAACTCCTTCCTCAGCATCTCAGCCAACTTCCCACAATAGGTAACATAGTCTCATGTAGTCAGATCAGGTGCATCTGTTGTGATATAACAGCTTCAAAAAGCCACTGATTTCCATTGGTTTGGAAAAAGGCATGGGTTGCAATCAAGAAATCACTGGCTAGGGTTGCCTAGCTGGCTCAGTCTGATAAGCCTCAGACACTTGATTTCGGCTCAGGTCATGATCTTGCCATTAGTGGGTTCACGTCCCCTGTCAGGCTTTGCATTATCAGCGAGGAGCCTGCTTGGGATTCTTTCTCCCTCTCTTTCTGCCCCTCCACGCCTCTCAAAAATAAAAAAAATAAACTTGAAAAAAAAGAAATCACTGGCTAGATTTGGGGTGTAGCAGAATGTTATCATTTAGGGAGTCAAGCTGGGTGTTTAGAGGTTTAGACTCATAGGATGGAGTATTTATAAAGATTAGTATGGTTCTGCAGTTCTTTTTTCATTTACTTGCTTTGATCTAATTTATGTTTTTATAGTTTTGTACTTTGAGACTTTAAAGTCCATGCTTTACAGAACTATGATACCTTACAAAATCCATGAGCAGACATGCAGTGTTTAATAGTAGGTTGCCAAAACCCTTTGCTCTCTTCTTTTACAAATGCTTGATTTCCTGAACGAAATCAGAAAACAATATTTCACAATATAGTCCCTGAGATGTTGTAATTGTGCTTTTTATCTGAAATTGTGAAAGCAATTTAGGATTAAGGAAACTGATTTCCCTCAGAGACAGTTCTTAGCACTCTTTTTTTATATCCTTTAACCTTTTTAATTTGTTAACCTTTTCTGAGTTCACATCCTACTGCTTTAAGATTTTTTCCACAATATGATTTGAGGAGCACTAGTGGGAATGTTCTTCCTCAAAAATTCCTTCTTCAGCAGTCTAGGGTGCCTGAAATCCTAAGAGTTATTCCTGTCTTCCGGTTAGGGCTTTTAGGAGTGACAGGTTAGGTCACATGTCAGTGTTAAGTTAGGTTGTTATCAGGAATACCTTAGGAGGGACACTTTTATCAGACTGACTTTCTTTTGGGCAGGTGAGAGACAATGGCCCAAATAAATATCCATATAAGGAGCTAGAGACAAAGAGGGCTGGAGCCACACCTGTCCTGAAGGAACAGGTACAGGACTCACCTGGAGATCCTGTTACAATAAAGGTTCCGAGTGAGGAGATGTGGAGAGTGCATGGTGCTGAGTTTTCTTTCCTAACATGCTCCCAGATGATGCCCATGCTGCTGGTCACAAGACCACATTTCAAGTGCAACATCCACTCTTAGAAGGCTTGGGTATAGGCATTGCTCTGAAGAAGCCCTTTAAACCCCAGGTGGAAGGGGGCTAGGGCAGAACAAAGAGAGAAAGCACTCAGGGCAGTTAAGGGACAAGAAAAGAAAGACCAGTTTGGCTCACTTAATTCTGTTTAAAGCTGTTTTTTTCCAGGACAAAGAAGAGTTAGATGATAGATATTTAAGATTTTGTATTTTATTTTATATTTCTGATTTTATATTATATATATTACATATATATGTATATATTTATTTAAAACTCATTACATAATGTTCTCACCAGTGGAACTGAGATCCACTTGTTGGTCCCTGGTGAAGGTGTTGGCTGCTGGTTGTTGATGAGGCTTTTCTAAGATTATGCCATGCTTCCAAGAACTGGGACACCTTTAGCTCCCTGACAGTGTGTCTGGAACAACATCCGTTGGAAGATCTGGGAATAAAAAAGTGTTTTGTATTAAAATAAGCTCCTATATCACAGAGAAGAATATAACATGTGCATAAAGTTCAATGGGTAAGCATACAAGGGGTTGTGGTGGTAGTCTCAGGCTATGCTCTCAGGTGCTGTCCAAGGTTTTCTTTTCTTCTGCAAAGAGGAATGGGGAGGGTGGTGGGGGACAGGTTAAGAAACCACTGCTGAGATAATGCCTGTAAAACACAGAAGTAGGTGCTTTTTTTTTTTTTAATTTTTTTTTTATTGTTGATTTTCTCTTTGCCATTTCCCCTTTCTTTAGTTCCTTGCCTTGTGAGGTTATTTCTGGCTTCATTTTTATCTCACTGCTCTTGATTTCCCCTCCCTTGGTGAAAATAATAATGTGTTAGTCAGTTCTCCTTTTCTCCCCCTGGTTTGATGTTGATTCTTGGTCTTGCCCTCCACCAAGCCCCTTCTTGCCATCTCCTGTTGATCTGTCCATCACTCTTGCTTAACTTCCTCAGAGAGTGGAGTTACTACTTTGGTGACACTTTGGTTCAGAGTCCATGCTTGCTATTATGAGGACTCAACAATCATGGAGAAACTTGTCTCACCAAGGAACTCCTACTATTGCTACCTAATGTTTGTTGAACCCTAACTAAGAGCTATTGACAAGTGAATAAAGTCACCCTGTGCAGAGATGCTCTGCCTCTTCTTGGCAGTCTTTGCTACCACCCAACCCGGCTCCAGCTCAGCGGTACCTCCCCAGGGCAGGAATGGGAACTGAATGGACAATGACCCCCCAGTGGACACTCAGGAGTGTGGCTGGGATGACCTGTCCAATGGCACTTCAGGGGATACATTACTTGGGTCTCTAGTGTCTGGAATTTTCCAAATGACCACATGACTCCAAATCAGTTTTGGTTTATTTTGCAACATGGCTTCTTTCCAATTACTCCTTGTCCTAATCATCCAAGAAGGATGCCTTACAGAGTCCAAATAATGGTTCCTTTCCTTGCCACAGTGTTTCTGGTAACCCCTAGTTCTTTTTTATTTATTTATTTTTTCATTAACAAAACAAAACAAAAAAAAGCCGATATACACGCCAATAAAATTGGTATGTAATGTCTTTAAAATGTTTTCTTGGGCTCCAAGACTAGGATGAAGGTGAGAGTTCAGGAATAAGGGAGGGAGCCTCTTGCCTGTGGATAGCTGTGTAAGTGCTTATCTACGAAGAACAGAAAGATGCTTTCTAAAGCTATTGCTTGGGAGTGAAAGAAATTATGGTGGACTATGCGCTTGAGTGCGATGTTTTTTCCTTTCATGACTAGAGTCAGCCAGTGCCCCAAGCCACCCTGAGTGACTTCTCTGGGAGTGTTTAACTGTTTTGCTGCTTCTCTGGTATTTTGTTCCTAGTAATCTACTCCAGAGAGTAGAAAAATATTCAGCTAGGCCATAGGTTCCTCAGACCAGAGCAGTTGGTTGTTCATCAAGTGGTTTGTTTCTCTAGTCCATTCTAAGTTATCAAAGTTTAATAACAAAGGATTTTATAAATATATACATGTAGCAAGCACCTGAATTTTTGGTACAAGGATGGTAATTAATGGCTCAGCTAAAATAAGAACTAAAACATGGGCACCTGGGTGACTCAGTTGGTTAAGCCTCTGACTCTTGATTTTGGGTCAGGTCATGATCCCAGGATCCTAAGATTGAGCCCTGCATCAAGCCTCATTTCAAGCTCTGCACTGAGTGTGGAGTCTGCTTAAGATTCTCTCTCTCTCTCTCTCTCTCTCTCTCCCTCTCTCTCTCTCTCTCCCTCTCTATCTCTCTGCGGCTCAGTCGGTTAAGTGTCCGACTTCGGCTCAGGTCATGATCTCATGGTTCTCGAGTTTGAGCCCTGCATCAGCCTCTGTGCTGACAACTCACAGCTTGGAGCCTGCTTTGGATTCTGTGTCTCCCTCTCTCTTTCTCTCTCTCTCTCTCTGCCACTTTCCTGCTTGCGGTCTGTCTCTCTCACTCTTAAAAATAAATAAACATTAAAAAAATATTTTAAAAAGATTCTCTCTCTCCCTCTGCCCCCTCCCCCCACTTGTACATGCTCTCTGTCTCTAAAATAAAAAAAATAAAAATAAAATAAATAAAATAAATGTGGGGTTCAATCTAGAGTTCAATTAATATCATAGGAGAATTGGTACTGGTATTATTATTTCTGATTCTATTCCTACTTCCAGGAAAAAGAGACCAAACTTGTATTTCTAGAATTCTCTTCTATAAAACTTAAGTGAGGAAGGAGATGGAGGGTCAGACTTGGAGTTTGGTGAGTGGGGAAAGGCTGGAGTGGGAGAGAAATTGGATGGAGATACAGGGAAGGAAACAGAGGTGGTTCAGGGCTGGCTACTCCTTTTATTTTTTTTAAATTAACTTATTTTTTTAAATTTACATCCAAGTTAGTTAACATACGGTGCAATAATGATTTCAGGAGTAGAATCCAGTGATTAATCACCTACATATAACACCCAGTGCTCAACCCAGCAAGTGTCCTCCTTAATACCCCTTGCCCAGTTAGCCCATCCCCCCACCCAAAACCCCTCCAGCAACCCTCAGTTTGTTCTCTGTATTTAAGAGTCTCTTGTGGTTTCTCCCCTTCCCTGTTTTCATATTTTTGCTTCTCTTCCCTTGTGTTCATCTGTTTGTGTCTTAAATTCCACCCATGAGTGAAGTCATATAATATTTCCCTTTCTCTAATTTCACTTAGCATAATACCCTCTAGTTCCATCCACATTGTTGAAAATGGCAAGAAATCATTCCTTTTGAACACCAAATAACATACCACTGTGTGTGTGTGTGTGTGTGTGTGTGTGTGTGTGTGTATACATATATATCACATCTTCTTTATCCATTCATTTGTCAATGGACATTGGGCTCTTCCATACTTTGGCTATTGTCGATAGTGCTGCTGTAAATATTGGGGTACAAGTGCCCCTTCGAAACAGCACTCCTGTATCCTTTGGATAAATACCTAGTAGTGCAATTGCTGGGTCATAGGGTAGTTCTATTTTTAACTTTTTGAGGAACTTCCACACTGTTTTCCTGAGTGACTGCACCAGTTTGTATTCCCACCAGCAGTGCAACAGGTTTGCTCTTTCTCTGCATTGTTGCCAACATCGGTGTTACCTGAGTTGTTAATTTTAGCTATCTGACAGGAGTGAGGTGGTATCTCATTGTGGTTTTGCTTTGTATTTCCCTGATGATGAGCAATGTTGAGCATTTTTTCACGTGTCCGTTAGACATCTGGATGTCTTCTTTGGAAAAATGTCTATTCATGTCTTTTGCCCATTTCTTCACTGGATTATTTGTTTTTGGGGTGTTGACCTTGATAAGCTCTTTATAGATTTGGGATATTAGCCCTTTATCTGATATGTCATTTGCAAATATCTTCTCCCATTCTGTTGGTTGCCTTTTCATTTTGCTGATTGTTTCCTTCACCATGCAGAAGTTTTCATCTTGATGAGGTCCCAACAGTTCATTTTTGCTTTAGTTTCCCTTGCACTGGGAGACATGTCAAGTAAGAAGTTACTGTGGCTGAGGTCAAAGAGGTCTGTGCCTGCTTTTTCCTCTAGGATTTTGATGGCTTCCTCTCTTACGTATAGGTCTTTCATCCATTTTGAGTTTATTTTGTGTGTGGTGTAAGAAAATGGTCCAGGTTCATTCTTCTGCATGTCACTGTCCAGTTTTCCCAACACCATTTGCTGAAGAGACTGTCTTTTTTCCATTGAATATTCTTCCCTGCTTTGTGAAAGATTAGTTGGCCATATGTTTGTGGGTACATTTCTGGGTTCTCTTTTCTCTTCCATTGATCTATGTGTCTGTTTTTGTGACAGTACCATACTGTCTTGATGATTACAGCTTTGTAATACAGCTTGAAGTCTGGAAATGTGGTGCCTCCAGCTTTGGTTTTCTTTTTCAGGATTGCTTTTGCTATTCAGGGTCTTTTGTGGTTCCATACAAATTTTAGAATTGTGTGTTCTAGCTCTGTGAAGAATACTGGTGTTATTTTGATAGGGATTGCACTGAATATGTAGATTGCTTTGGGTTGTATCGACATTTTAACAGTGTTTATTCTTCCAATCCATGAGCATGGAATTTTTTTTTCCATTTTTTGTGTGTCTTCTTCAATTTCTTTCATAAGCTTTTTACAGTTGTCAGTGTGTAGATTTTCCACCTCTTTGGTAAGGTTTATTCCTAGGTATTTTATGGTTTTTGTTGCAATTGTAAATAGGATCGATTCCTTGATTTATCTTTGGGCATCTATTGAGAGGATCATGTGGTTCTCATTCTTTCTTTTATTAATGTGATGTATCACATTGACTTGCAGATATTGAACCAGCCCTACATCCCAGGAATAAATCCCACTTAATTGTGGTAAATAATTCTTTTAATGTATTGCTGGATCCAGTTGGCTAGTATTTTGTTGAGAATTTTTGCATCCACGTTCATCAGGGAAATTGGTCTGTAGTTCTTCTTTTTAGTGGAGTCTGTCTGGTTTTGGAATCAAGGTAATGCTGAGGACTGGCTACTCCTAACTTCTATAGCTCATGTACATAAATATTTAGAAGTTATAAATGAAGCTAATGGATGGTTAATAAACTAGTTGTATTCTCCAGTCTTCATGAGCTGAATCCATAATGACTTGGAAGGCCAGGTTTGAATTGTAGAACTGTCAGATTCTTCCGAGATACTTGCCACAATATGGTGACCCACTGCCAGTCTCCCCACTCTTTACATCCTAGCTCCTTCCAGCACCACACCAGGAGGGTTCTTAGACCCACATGAGCAGATGCCCCACCTCATGCACAAGCTCTAGTCACATCCCCACACCCCTGCCTCCTGGCAAACAGGTGTCTCTGTCCTAACCTTTGAGCCTCAATGTGCATAAACTGGCCATGTGTTTCTTTTTAGGAGGTTTGAACTCAGGGAAAAGGCCCACAAATTCCCTAAAAGTTAGCTTGGGTGCATTTTATAAGGAGGATGTGGTAAGGATTCTAAGTAGGCACATCCCCTTGGCTTTGTGGCCCTCCTGCCCTGTGGAGGGAATTAATGGGTGGAGGAGGGCCAGAGTGAGGCTCTTGAAAGTGTAGAATTCCCTCTTGCCCAGGTCCAAGGCTAGTACTAAGTGGTAGAACTGTCCAGTGTTCCCACAAAGAACATCTTTAAAAGTAGCAGGTAAATAGTGAAACTATGGCCTTAGAGGTCCACACTTATAGCCACACTTGTCCAGGAAGTTCAGAGTCTTTGAGTGGACCATAGTGGGTTGGACACAGACATTCCACCAGTATGGAATAAAATGGAGAGACTTTCCTTCTCTCCATTTTCTAGGCACAGAAAATATTCCAGCTGACCCAGGGCCTGAGGTAGGACCCCCGAACAGGACAGAGAGAATTTCTCAATTTCACTAGGTAGTGGAGAGCTCATCTAGCTAGTGGAGAGCTCATATTTTAATTTGATTTAGAAAAATAAAGTCATGTGGCATGGCCTATACTTCATTCTAGTGTGATACATACATGGATAATAACAAATACATAAACCACATTATCCAACTTCTGAATCCTTATAGGGATCTCTTACACCTGCTGTCTTCCCTGTTTATGTCTTCCCCTTTGTTTACTAGTGTTCTACATTATAAACTCTTTGAAGGCATGAAGTGGATTATTCATCATTGGGTTCTAGCTGAATTCATCACGGTGCCATGTACACATCAGACACTCAATAATTCATTTGTTGAGCTGAATAGAATTTTTCTGAAAGATTAAAAACGAGTGGCTAAGGATATATTACCTTGTTCCAATGTTTCTTGGAACTAATGGGTTTTTCTCCTATTTCTGTATTAATTTAGACGAAACATTCATTAAGCTTTCTTCTAAAGTAAGTAAATAAATATGATCCTTTACAACATTTAATAAATGTTTAGTTTCCAAAAAGAATTCTTGGTAAGTTCCTGTGACATATAATTTTTCTTTAATAAAGTCAAATTCAAACAAAATTAGAACAAAGTTATACGAAAGGTAATAGCAATGACAGCTTCTGACATTTTTTGCTCTTTGTCATTTCAAAATAGACTTTTTCTTCCTTTTTGGAATTTTGTGGTGCATGAGTACCCTTAAAGAGGTCATATGTAGAAAAATAACATTATCTAGTACAAAATATATTTGAGAGCATGAGTCATGACTGGGAACCAATATTTTGTAAGGATACTTTACAGTCACTTTTAGGCAATGTTTATACAAAGCCTAACAAACTTGACCCTGACTTGGCAAAATCAGTCAATGAGTGAATTAGGCAACCAGCTTAGTTGCTGTCCTGGAGTTCAGACCAAGCAGCTGGGCTGCAGGGGCCCACACCAATTAGTTTTGCCAGACAGTTGTTTTTTGGGTTCGCACATAAGGATATGATCTTCTTGACGTTACAGAGATGCCAGGTTTCTTTTACATAAAATATCTTAGTTGATAATGTGTAAATATATTTTCTGATTAAAATGGGTATTTACATTTTAATGGGGTTGCGCACATTACTGCTTCACAATGATTAAGGATATGGGGTAGTAGCCAATATTCTTCACAACCGATAAGGCAGGATCACCAACTCATCAGAACAGAAGAGGCAGCCATTATAGTTTGGACAAGAACCCAAATTTTCTCTTGCTATTCCCAAAGGTACTGCAGCTACCTGAATACACCACTCCTTCCCTTGATGAGACCCACGTCAGCCCAGGAGTGTGATCTCCCCCATACCTCCCAGCTCTAACCTGGAAAGGAAGCAGGGCAGATATTTTAAAATGTTGTCCCAGGATCCTATGGGCCCACCTACAGGTCACAATGTATTTATCTCCTAGGACAAAAGACCAAAAAGAAGAAATGGGGGGCGACGAGGGAATAAACAGTAATGGTGAGGTGACTTACTTACCCTTCACTCCCTTAACTGAAACTTTCTCTAGAACAGCAGGAAGAGTCAAAGGAAGCGCTGAAAAGATGATGCGCTCCTGCAAATGTTTCTCAGCTTCTAGGATTTTGATGGTCTTCATTAGTCTGAATGGATGCCATCAGCAATCTCTAAATCTATAACCGCTCTGTCGTCTGCAGTAACTCTCTGTCACTAGGACTAGCTGTTTTGGCAGGAGCTCTGGTACATTTGGCCTGGAGGCTGTGCCAGAGACAAATGAAGGTCAGGCCTGAGTTTGGTGGCACCTGGCTCCCAGCCTTTTGTCCTCAGTTCTGTTTGCGCACACAACCCCAAGCACATAAAAGAATACTGTGTGATCTCATCATAAGTGCTTCAAACTTATTGTACCATTTATTGAATACAATTTCCCTTCTGTTGAGAAAACTGTGTCTGAGAGACTTTATGAAGTCGTCTTATAGGGAATACAAATGGGAAAAAGCGTACAGATCCACTGGTGTTAAGCAGGATTGTGTGAAATAAACAACCCTGTTTTGCTTAGAAAAATCTGTTAGATCAAGAAAAGAGTGACTTTTCAAGAGAAAGATGGGTTTTCAAGATCTGACCGTGGTATATGGTACTATGTCATTTTATTCTGGAAAAAAGAAAGCATTTACAGCCTACTATTTTAAACTGAAACAACAGCTTTTGCTAATTTTCTAGCTTGCTTTTTTTGTAAAGTACAGTGACCAAGCACAGACAATCATGAGCAAAATGTTGACTTCAAATGAAATTTTGTATGCAATTTTTAATTAAGCAATCCCGTGCAAACATTTTTTTTTCTTTAACATCAGGAGGAAAGAAAACAACCACACTTGGGTGCTGGTGGAAAACAGAAAATGCTTTCTCATTGCAATCAGATTTCAAAGCAGTGGAGTGTAGGGAGGCAGGGCCCAGGCCCTTAGTATTCCTCAGGGTTGCTTGATTGCAAGTCTCGCAAATATGAATCAATTATGTTAGGAGGTACGCCTTGCAAGAGAAGCCTGCAGAAGGAAAGACCACCTAGAGAGGACAAAAAGGAAAAGGCCAAGTCAAAACCGTCTACATGAAAAATTACTGAAATACTACTTCCTGACTAGCTGCCTAGAAATGTGACTAATTATGTTCCAGTTAGTCACAAAGATTCATTCAGTCCTACTGGGAAATCTCCTGCATTTAGTACATTTAGAATTTAAAGCAGTTGGCATCTAGAAGGAAAAGCAAGTTCCCGGCAGATCCATAGCAGTTTCTTGTTCCCTGCTATTATTCCATCTTAGTTTAAATTCCTAACTGGTTTTGGAAAGGATCTATTGCTCTTTTGGGTTTTGGGATTCTTCTATAGATGATTTAAGCCTTCTGGTTGAATGGCAGAGTAGATGTAGACCATGTTATGAATCAGTGAGAAGAACTGTTTTCCTGTTCGTTAATGTTCCTTTTAATTTAGCACAAAGAACTCCAACTCAAGCACAGTGGAGAAGAAAAAAGGAACCACTCCTTTAATTTTGGCTATTTATACACTATCAAAGTGCAAAAATTGGAAAGATTTTGTTAAAAATAGTAAAACGTGTCCAATGCCTTCTGAACGTGAAAAATCCTACTACTATTTCAAACTTACCTTCCATGTGTCTGAATTATATTTATAAAATAAAAGTACCCCTTCACAAGAGAACTCATGAAACTATAAAAATTCATGGTCCTTTAAGGAAGTGCTTCACTACTTGCTAATAAACTCACGTCCAGGCAAAAACAGCATGCCATTTGAACATTCTTAAAACTTCTTTAATGCAAATTTGGGAAAGTCATTCTCCTTTTTTAAAAAAAAAAAATTCAAGTCACATATTGGTAGAAATGATGCCGCTTATGTACATGTCCATTCCTTGATGCAAAGCGTTCAGAATGCTTGGGTATCATTTTCATCAACATTAAATGCATTAATTCATGCTTTACTGCATTCAACAACTTGCTTCATGTCAACAGGAGATTGTTGTGATGAATAAGTACTAGCTGTTAATGTCAAGATACTTAAATACAAATTAAAACTACAAAGTTAGAGATTTTAAATAGTCTATTTTCATTGGATTACAGAATGAAAATCATGCCATACTCCACAGGCTTTGTATGGCTTATGACAGTCATAAGCTTCATATGCCAAAACCATATGAAAGCTTACCTTAGATGATAATATACATTCAAAAATCCTTACTGTGCTACAACTAAGGGAAAGAGAGAAAGAGAGAGAGAAGTTGTAAGCATTAATAAAGTGCTAAAACCAAAGTTGAGTACTTGTTGGATGAAATTATAGTCATGATTATGATGAGGTGATTTCATTAATCCTTAGTCATGTGAAAGATGTAGGAAAATAGAAGCATATGGAGTGAAGGGCAGGGATCCAGTCACTTCAAAAGGAAAATTAATATGTAAAACATTTATTAATATGCACAACAACTTTGCCTGATCAGGTGGCAAAGCCAACTTGATTGTACAGTGAATATTTATGGTAAAAGCTTCCAAACCATTAGCTTAAAAAAAAAAAAACCTACAACATATATATATTGTGTTTTTCAACAAAAGAAAAACAGAGACAAGAGACAAAGCATTAGTGTACATATATATATGTTGAAATGCTAAAAGGCAAAATTATCAAGTAGATAAAAATATTAAACTAGTATATTCTATAATATTGTATTCTGAACTGATTATATATGACTGATCTAAATAAACACAAGGCCTAAACAAACTTAGGGTAGAAAGCTACTCTATGTATAATCTACAAAACCTTAAAGAAAGAGCCCTAATTTGGTCATCTTTTGCAAGCTGACATTATCTCTGGGAATTGTAAACTCAGGCATAGATTTACAACATTAGAGTTTACATCAGGTTGTTTACCCAGTCCCAAAGAACTTCTCAATTCATTATTCCAAATGGGGGTGAATTATACTTGTAGAATAGCACTCATTTATTGTTTAATACATTTAGTAATGGGACCCAAAATTTTCTTTCAAGTTCATAAATATATGAAATAATTTTAGTTCCATGAAAATATCCAAAATGTCCAACAGATGGAGAGGTCATAGACATTCTATTGGTAAATATTTCATTGGAAATCTTAAATATGGAAGTTTCCAAATATTGGATCCAAATATTCTAAATATTTGTGTCCTTTCTTCATCAAAAATGTCTAGAATATTTTTCCTACAACTTAGTAAATTAAAAATGCTCAACATGAATCTAAGGAAACTACAGCAGAAATTATCTTAAAGGAAGATCATATTTCTCTTCATTTAGAAAATGAAAATATTAAAGAAATGTCATTGATTCCCAAGTTTTGATAATCTGATATCTCCAGTGAGGTCATCTTAAAATGTAGCTCTTTGGCTTTATTTATGGGGATGTGTGGTATAGTACTTAGTTTTCTGACAAAACATAGTGCCTACATTAATTAATATCCTTGAATAATTTGGCCTTCCTGTTCATGGCATAAACACTGTATGCCATGAGCTGCTAACAGATACAATGAAAAGCAAATGAGAAAGTCAAGCTTTACATGCAAAGTGCGATTTCATGTAAGAGGAATGGAACAGAAAGTAGAAATATCCAGTGGGATATGAACTTTTAAAACCTGTTGCTGCCCCTCCAGGAAGATTGGTTGTCCAGGGGTATTTAGTCCTTGATATATCACTGTAGAATTAGAATATTTGTACCAGTATTTATTTATTCTCAGTTGACATTCTTACCTTTTTCTTTTTTTTTTTTTTCACAGCTTAACTTGATTCAAGTCACCTATTATCAGATAACAATCTGATGATAAACAATCTTGGGTTTACTCTTAGGACTAAAAGTTTTCACCAATATACCACAGTTGATGCCTTATTATGAACTCATGTACTAGGATACATTCTTTATATTATTAAATTCAGTTACTATATAATTTACTATATAATTACTATAAATGATATATCATCTATCTGTATAGTATTATTTGCTTCTATGGAGGATCTCAAATGTTGAACCATTTATGAAATAATCATTTTACACCATTAGCAACATTCTTTTATTTTCAAAGCATGCAGAAGTAGTACTAGTTTTTTGTTGGATTTTGTTGGATATTGAGACATAAGTACCAACAATACTTTAAAAAAGCTAGGGGTTGAGAAACCAGATATATTTGCAACTCTTAACTTAGTTTGAATTTAGAACTAATAAACAGATAAAAATAATGCTTAAATTTGTAAACACTTTCTCAATAGTCATGTTTGACACTTTGTAAGAATATTATTGTTTTATATTTGAGAGAAAAAAATTTAAAAATTTCTACTTATTCAGTTATCAATCTACTATACTGTATTACTTGAGAATGGACAGAAATCATAGCAGAAAGAATACTTTTTTTTTAAGTTATGAAAAAATTTTTTCAAAAAGTGTCTTTATTTATACTAGATTTAAGACTAAAACCTCTTTTTTAACATTAATACTTTAAGTATTTACTATTTTTTTCTAAAATAGATATTTACAAAGTTATCTTTCTGACTTTTGAATCATAATTTCTTCATTACAGAGAGGTAGAAAAAATAAAGATTTTGGTTATCACAGAAAAGCAATATAACATAATAAGAAAAAGAGAAAAGACATTAGGATCATGTCACCCATTATCTCATAACAGAGACTCTGACAGCTATAGTTTTCATGGTATCCCAAAGTACCATTTGATTGTCAAGAAAAAAACTCCAGTATAAAAATTACACCCAATTACTATAAAAATTGATTAAGATGACAGGTTATTCTGAGACTTTTCTACCACATAAATCCTTATATGTTTCTTGGTTTACATTAGTTGCAGCATTTCTAAAAACTAATATAAATGAAATACATACCTATAAATGGAAAATTTTTAATGAGATTTTAAAAGCAACTGATTATAATACAATAATATGGATATGCTATATTCTCTATGTGCAATATTAAATGCTAAATTAGCAAACTTACCCATATATATATTAGAAGTTTCACAAAATAGTAAACTAATTAAAAATAGTGTAAATTCCTTAATTGTAGCTTCATTAGATGAGCTTTGCACTAGACTTTTTTAAATAAATGGATTATATCATGAAAGTCATATTCCCTTGACTTTACTCATCCTCACCATGCTGTACACATGCTAGCATTCCACTGACATTAATATTCATTTAGTTAACAAGAATTGCAAGAGATGAGAATAAGTCTATTTAAACAAATCAGAGTGGATGCAGAATGTAATAATGTCTTCTGTCCCAGAATTCTCTCTCCCCTTCCTCTGCCACCCCCAAACATTTTAGCACGTAATTTGGATTTTGCAGTAAGGACGATAAATAAATGATTTTCTTCCATTTCAGTTTATACATGAGATCTTTGATGTCATACCTTTCACCTCCAGTTTGCATTCGATCTCCACTGTCCCAAGGTCATTGACAGCTTTGCAGCAGTAAGTGCCTCCATCATAGGGGCTAGGCTTGCGAATCTCCAGAGTACAGACCCCTTGGTTGCTGAACATCCTGTATCTTGGGTCATCCACAATAGCAACTTTGTTTTTCATCCAGGTTATTTTGGGCTGAAGTTAAGATTGAAGAAAATAAGTCAAAATATATCAGTATTTAGCATAATAAATAATAGACCATTAAAGCCAGTGACCAAATTTTAAAGCATGGCTTAGAAAGAAAGTATATCTGAGAAGAATCCACATCTACTTGAGCACTGTTCCTTTCAAATTAAATTCTACATGGTGCTTGGCAAGAAAACAAATGGGCAGGTCGGAAGCAAGCCAGACTTGTTCAGAAGACAGCTCTGGGGCTCTCTTCCCAAATGAATTCAGATGCATTGTAATTTGATCTACAGGTTCCTGATGTCAACTTACCCTGGAGAGTGTATGTTGTTGGGCATTTTTCAGAGAATCCTCATAAGGTGTCACAACTATCTGATTTTCCCACTTCCTTTTCCTGACATTCTTTTCTAATTCTTTAGGGGCTGCTTATGCCTCCTCACCATTTCATCTCTCCTCAAAGAGCTCTATTCATCATCTAGTGGAATGGGTCCACTTCAGATAATGCAAGATCAGTAATGACCAGTCACCCAGGAAGCTGACTCTATTCTCCTTGGCCTCTGAATTACATTCGATCACCCTTGACCCTTCCCTGCCTTCCCATATTCTCTTCTCCCTTTGGTAAATGTACACTCTCCATATTCTCTCTTCTGCCTCTTATATGCTTTTGCCTTGCTCAGACTCTAGAGACTTTCTTTTCTGTCTCCTTCATACCATCATCTTCCTCCCTCCATCCTTCTTTGCCCTTTCTTTCTTTTTTTTTTTTTTAATTTTTTTTTTCAACGTTTATTTATTTTGGGGACAGAGAGAGACAGAGCATGAACGGGGGAGGGGCAGAGAGAGAGGGAGACACAGAATCGGAAACAGGCTCCAGGCTCTGAGCCATCAGCCCAGAGCCCGACGCGGGGCTCGAACTCACGGACCGCGAGATCGTGACCTGGCTGAAGTCGGACGCTTAACCGACTGCGCCACCCAGGCGCCCCCTTCTTTGCCCTTTCAAATGGGAGCATTCACTGAGGCTTACCCCTTGGACTTTGGCTTTTTGATTACTAGTCTCTTTCCTCAATGATATTCCTTTCTATAGTTTCGGCTCCAAGAGATGGAATATAGCACCCCCATGCCTAGGATGAGTCACAGCTCTGGCCTTTCTCTTAAGCTCTGGTGACCTCTCCTCTCCCTCCTGGTCATTCCTGCTTGTATCGACATCACTTCCAACTAAAGATGAATTCAGGATCTTCCTCTCATTCTCAGTGTAACTTCTCCCTTGACTCGTCTATTCCTGCTGATGGTATATGCAGGAATCATACCACTTTGCAATGTTTCCAAATTCTAGGGCACTTTTCCCACAGTGCCACCAGGAAAAAAAATATCTCTATGGGAAACATTCATTAATTCGTTGCTCTTTTCAAATGCCATCAAGAAACCTTAAAACCTTTCTAAATCTCTTCAATCAGATATGATTTCTTCCTTCCTAGGACAGCACATTTTATATTCTGCCTTGCATTACAGTATCGTCATTTGCTTTAATCTATTTTAGAAAATTTGATGAATCAATATTACCACCAGATTTTCCAGGTGAAACAATATTACTTCCATCTCCTTACCTCTCAGTATTTTTTAAAATGGGTGTTTTGGGTTTTCCTAAATAGTCATCTTTTATTTAGTAAAGAAATATAAGCATTTTTTTACTACTGTATTTAAATAGTGGACCTAATTATCCACCAACACCACAATGCTGCACTCTCCTCCCTATCCCAGAAAAAGATACAATAGCACAACTTATATTGTTATTTGCAATTATAATGTGTCTAACATAAAACAAAAAGGGGATTTGGGGGCGCCTGGGTAGCTCAGTCAGTTAAGCATCCAACTTCAGCTCAGGTCATGATCTCACGGTTTGTGGGTTTGAGCCCCGCATCAGGCTCTGTGCTGACAGCTCAGAACCTGGAGCCTACTTTGGATTCTGTGTCTCCCTCTCTTTCTGCCCCTCTCCCGTTCATGCTCAGTCTCTCAAAAATAAATAAAAATGTTAAAAAAAAATTTTAAAACAAAGGGGAATTTGGGACTAATTCTTAAATTTAACTAATGTGATTGAAAAAATGGTACCTTAGGATTTCCTCTCACACTGCAGTTCAGGGTGGCATTGTAACCAGCCACAGCATAGGTGTTAACCAAAGGCTGAGTAAACATGGGTGCCTCCGTGAAATCAAAATCTTCATACACTGGATTTTTGTAGATTTTACCTTAAAAACAAGCATTAGAAAAACACAAATTGGCCTGAGAATATGTCATTCTTGGCATACTTTATTCATGGTTAAAACTCCTCTGAGCTTATAAAAACATGTAAAAATATGGGTGAATTCCACACAACATTCATTCTGAAGTATACAAACGGACAATCGCACTGGGACACAAAGTCAGTACAGTCATCTGAGACTGAAAGAAATACTGAGAAGAATCTGGTATCTGAATATTTTGATCAACAGTATATTTTAATGTAAAGGCAATGAGCAATGAGGACTTTAAGGACAGTGGTTTATGAGGAAATGAAATTCCTATCTCTGATTTTAGCCATCCAGACCCACAGCCCAGAAGTTGGAAAGAAGTCAGAAAGTTTATATTTTTTAAAAAATGCAATATTAAAAATAAAAACAAGGGGCACCCTGGGTTGTTCAATCAGTTAAGCCTCTGATTCTTGATTTTAGCTTAGGTCATAATCTCAGTTTGTGAGATTGAGCCCCACGTTGGGCACTGTGCTGACAGAGTGGAGACTGCTTGGGATGCCCTCTCTCCCTCTCTCTGCCCACCCCCTCTCAAAATACATAAATAAACAGTTAAAAAATAAATAAAAATAAAAATTTTTACTGGTAAAATCAACATTTTAGTCAAACATTTTTACCACAATTTAAAAATATGTGTTTATCAGTTTCTGAATTCCCTTTCACCACATCTCTATAGCCAGTCTTCTTGAGAACATCTAGTCATTGAGAACTGGGGTTTCCAGATGTCCAGTTGTAATATTGTGATTTATAATAAGAAATACATTAAAACCTTGGTTTGCAAGCATAATTCATTCTGGAAACATGCTTGTAATCCAAAGCACTGGTATATCAAAGTGAATTTCAGGAAACATTGGCTTAGTTATGATCATGTGATGACCGGCATCACATACTACTAGCACTGCAAGACAACTCGTTTATCTCATAAAAATACATTAGGAATGTTCGTGTCTTGCGGAACACTCGCAATCCAAGACTTCACTGTAAATATTTGGTCTTCTGGCCCCATTTCTGTCACAGAGCTCCTAAAACCCTTGAAATTTCCTAAGGGAGGAAAGTTATAAAAGGGTCTTTTGTTAAATTAATGAGGTGACCTTTGGACTGAAGGATGGGGACTTGTTGCCAACTGTGATTAGTGGTTTCAAACTTTCAGTCCCTTCCCCAGACCTCCAGGGAAGGGAGAGGGGCTGGAGATTGGATTTAATCCTGGTAGGGAAGCCTCTATAAAACAAAACAAAACAAAACAAAACAAAACAAAACAAAACAAAACAAAACAAAACAAAACCAAAAGGAAACCCCTCACACCCCCACATACTGGAATTGAGTCCAGAACCTCCTTATAGGAGTCCACTGCTAACTCACCATCCTTGGCGATCACAGCACTCTCCTTAGTCATTGTTGCATCCTCACTGAGGCCACACATGTTCTCAGCAAAGACCCGGAAATAATATTCATTTCCTATGACCAGTTCAGTAATGGTAGCATTGGTTCGGTGATAATGCTCAATGACAGTGAACCATTCCTAAAGGAAAAAAAAAATTTTTTTTTGAGAAAAATCATCTAAAAACACACAACTATTCCAACTGTTGATTAGAATAAACAGTGGGGATGTTTTATTAACTGTGAGAAAAATAGCACTGATTTTTATATTGAGAGTACTAACAACGTACATTTAATTTGTTTAACATTTTATAATATACTTATACTTGATTATGTATAATTTAATATTTTTTTAAATCTTTATTTATTTTTTTTTTTTGAGAGAGAGAGAGAGAGAGAGAGAGCGTGAGTCAGGGAAGTGCAGCAAGAGAGGGAGACAGAGAATCCCAAGCAGGTTCCACACTATCAGCACAGAGCCCGATGAGGGACCTTGAACTCACGAACCATGAGATCATGACCTGAGCTGAAAGCAAGAGTCAGATATTTAACCGACTGAGCCACCTAGGCACCCCTATAGTTTAATCTTCATTTACACATTAGATTCATATACCCTAGATGTCAACTCCTACCTTTATATTTTCTTCCTAAGTGTACAGTGTCTGTCACCTATCTTTTGTATAACAACATCTGATTTTAGAATTTTAGTGTAAACAGGGGCGCCTGGGTGGCTCAGTCATTTAAGCGTCCAACTTTGGCTCAGGTCACGATCTTGCGGTTTGTGAGTTCGAGCCCTAAATCAGGCTGTCTGCTGTCAGTGCAGAGCCCAATTTGGATTCTCTGGCCCCCTCTCTCTCTGCCACTCCCCCGCTCTCTCTTTCTCTCCAGAGTAAATTTGAAAAAAAACATTAAAAAGGGATTTTTGTGCAAACATCTATTCTGAAGAAGAGATGATGCTAAATCACTAGAGAAAAATTAATATCACCCAATAAGTTTGCCTAATATTAAAGTAGGTTCTTCTGGGTCTTTGCTCAGATATTAAACCTCTTCCCTGACTGTTCACCCTCCCACCATTCTGTGCTGGTTATACTCTCTCACCTTAACCTGGCTAAGTTTTCTTTGCAGCACTTGCTACCTTAAATGACATTATATATTTACTGTTTTACTTGTTTCCTGTCTACCTCCTCCACTGAAATGGACACAGCACGATGAGAAGAAAACACAACTTTTCTTCTTACCCCTGTATCTCCAGTGCCTATTATAATACCTGGCACATAGTAGGTACTATGCACAAAATAAATGTTTATTGACTACCCGAATGAATGAATGAATGAATGAGAAGCTAAAACAAGTAATTTTCTTTTCAATTTTTCCTCACCATACCAAGAAATATAGTGGTCTCAAAGTTTATCTTGCAACCAGTAGAGAACCACAGATGTTTAGTACCACTAATTGAGAAAATACATTTTTTAGATGTTTTTAAATTTTATTTTTATTTATATTGAGAGACAGAAAGAGAAAGAGAGAGAGAGAGAGAGCATGGGGGAAGGGCAGAGAGAGAGGAGAGAATCACCAGCAGGTTCCGCCCTTCCGCCCTGTCAGAGCCGGACTTGGGGTTGAACCCATGAATCATGAGATCATGACCAAAGCTGAAATCAAGAGTTGGACGCTTAACCAGCTGAGCCACATGCTTTCAGGTGCCCCAAGAAAATACATTTTCTGATAAAAAGTGCATAAAGGAAAAGGATTTTTCTTAGAATTTTTAGGGGCCATCATTATCTCAGTATTTTAGATATATATTTTTTAAGTAGGCTCCATGCCCAGAGTAAGAGCCCAACACAAAGTGGCTTGAACTCACATCCTTGAGATCAAGACCTGAGATGAGATCAGGTATTGGACACTTAACTGACTGAGCCACCCGGGTGGTCCATATTTTGAATATTTTTAGGACACCAGGCAAATGTAGTTATGACTTCCTTTATTCCCAGAGCACTTTATTCCAAAATTTATTCCAGCATTTATTGTATTGCTTTGTCATTTGGTTTTATGATGTTTTACTTCTTGCCTAGATTGTGAGTGCTCCTTTTTTTCCCCACGATCCAGTAGCTAGAACAGTGCTCAACATAAGTGAAGAATAAATTAATGTGTTGGCACACATAATGAAAAAAATGTCTATGAAGTTATGAATGACAACAGGAATTTAAGTGAAGAGTAGCATCTGTAGCCACAATGAGACAATGGTGTGGTATCTCCTGGGAGTTACACTGGACAGACAGAAACACAGGGGTGCAGAGGTTGGGGATCAGTCTCTGTCACCAGTTAGAACTCAGTCAACAGTGAGAAAGTCCGTCCAGGTTCACCTGGACTTGACTGGCTATCCAAGAAGACAAGTTCTTACTGACATCTACTAGTGTAAATGCCTGAAGACTTCCTGTCAATATCATTATGATATTTCACTCTTCCTATGAGAAAGAAGAGGGGCTCGATGCCATTGTGTGCCCAAATATTCATTTATTCATTCATTCACATACAGGTAGGGCAGTAGTACGGTGTAGAGGATGGATTCTGATGCAGGACCACCTAGACTTTAACATTTAAAATGGTGATCTCGAGCAAGTCATTTATCCTTTCTGAGCCTCAGTTTCCTCATCTATTAAATACAGGTAATAATAAATCGTACTCTGACTAGGTTGCCTCTTGAACACACTAATAAGCTCCTTCCCTCTTCAGGAACTTTGCACTTGCTGTTCTCTTCAGAATCTTTCTTTTCTAACTGGTCTCTTTCTATACATGTTATCCAACATTTATTTTACAAGGAGAAAGAGTTGCATGGATATAAATCTGAGTCAGAATCCAGAGTGACTAAATATTTGTTGAACAAATGAATTTATTGAATTCCATTGAGCACTATGTCAGCTGCTTCATACTGTTTTAGCCTCATGATAACCAAGCAAAGTAAATATTCATGTCCTTAAGAGGACCTCATGCCCTGCCCCCCTTTACTTTTGATGAAATGCGATTTTGCTGCTGCTGAACCAGAGATGGCCAGACCTTACCATGCTCTTTTTTTTTTATACAATTAAGTTTCTTTTTTTTTTTATTTATATATGAAATTTATTGTCAAATTCTTACCATGCTCTTCTTATCAGCTTTCTGTATCGTGTACCCTGTGATGGCTGCATTTCCATCATCCTTTGGTGGTATCCATGATAGAGCAACATTCTCTCCCCAGACATCCTCAATCTTCACCAGTTGAGGTGGACCTGGACGGTCTAGAGGACGAATTCATGACATCATTATGAGGTCATTTTCCCTCCCAACATATGCAGTGGTCCCCCACCTTAATGGCTGTTTTGCTTTCAGAGGTTTCCATTACCCCAGGCAACCAAGATCCGGAAGCAGATGCTCCTCCTTCTGATATAGTGTCAGAAAGTCAGTGGTAACCTAATGCTATGTCACAACGCCTGCATCATTCACCTTACTTCATGTCACCATGTAGGCATTTTATCATCTCACACCATCAGAAGAAGGGTGAGTACAGTACAGTGAGATTATTTTGTGAGAGAGATTAACTTTTATTACGGTACATGGTTGTACTTGTTCTGTTTTATTGTTAGTTACTTTTGTTAATCTCTTACTGTGCCTAATTTATAAATTGAATTTTATCATAGGTATGTACGTATAGGACAAAACAGCATATATAGGGTTTGGTACTACTCACAGTTTCAGACGTCTGGGAACCTGTCTCCATCAATAAACAGGACTGCTGTACTTCATTGTAGGAAGATATTTTAAAATGCCCTTCCTTCCCTGCATTTCTACCCACATTTCTTTCACCATTCTTAAACTTTAGGAGAGTGGAATGCACTCCAGCTAAGCTCATCTGGAAACTCTTGACTTTTATCTTCATGGAAAGACAAGGATTTTGAAAGGAAAATTTAAATGAAATTTCAAACCTCATCAACCTTCACTCCAAGAGCAGGCTACTGGCAATGAATCACAAGGCTACACTGCCTAATGGGAAATGTAAGCTGACCCTGGGCTCCAAATCTTAGAGCCCATCTGGGCCAAGCAGCTCTGGCTTTTGGTGCGTGGCACGGAGGCCACAGCCTGTGAGTGGGTTCCTCTGCTGTACCCAAAAGGTGCCTTTAACGTGCATGAATAAAACTTATTTTATCTCTCTGCCAATGTTAAATTTGGAACCAATAAAATAACTAGAATAATAATCATTATTTATTGAACACTTTGAGTGTGCAAGCAATGTCCTGGGCACTTAGAACTACCTGTTAAAGTAACTACATGGCAAAGTGGAAAAGAGAAGTCCTTCTGTGTGTTTCAGAGGGAAGGTGCTCTTCCAGACCTGGAGGCTCCCATTAGAGTGGGGCTTCCATGGGGGTTCCCATTAGAATGGAGCCCAGCCATATCCAAGGGCACAGGGTAGCCTCAGCACTCCCCTCACCTTAACAGAAATCAAGAACGGTTAGCCAGTAGGAAGACAGTACTTAGCTTAAAGGACATGAAATTTCAGCCAACAGGAAGTTTCTCCTTTAGTGAGAAACTCCTAGTTTCAGCAAATTTGCTGAAATATAATAATAAAAATGACTGGACTGGAAACAAGGCTTCTGTAGCTATGCTCTTAGATGCATTTCTTCGCATTGCAAAAATTACAGAACAGTTCAAGTGAGAGGGGCCTATCTGTGAGAGATCCTCCCTCTATTACCCTAACTCTGGACAGAAGTAAGAGCTACACTTATTTATTCATTATTTGGACAGGAGAGTGAGTATCTAGCCCTGTAGGAATAACCAATTAGGTGTTTAACTATTTAGGTACATCTTCCTTACATTTAAAAAAACTCTTCCCTCTCCATTAAAACTGTATTAGTTGAAAAATTTAGGTGTGGTAAGAAACATGTTAAACTATGTTTAGAATCTGCTTTGTTTTTTATGCCAGAATTCAAAACAGGAAATAGTTTCATCATCAAGGAGTTGAGAAACAGAATAAGAGAGAACTGGATTATGAAGCGGTACAGATGGTTTGCACTAAAAAGTACATATATTAATTTTCTTTAACATATATGCCCTAAGTCTCCATGATTAGTTTTTCTAGTAAGAAAAAAGGTATTTTGAAATACACATTTACCAATGTAATTTTAATTCTAAAAAAAGAATTTTATGGAAAGCCATTCTAACACAAATTCTTACTCTTGCCTTAATGACAAGGACAATTAGTACAAATACTGCTTTGATAGAACATTCTTCCAAACCTACCAACGATCTGGATATCGATTGAAGCCGTTTCCACAAATTTTTCCACTTTGACTTGCAGATCATATTTCCCAGAGTGGCTCCTTTCTGCTTTTCTGATAAATATGATTGTATCAGTCTCAGAGTTGCGAATGTTTATTTGATTCTTATCAATTTCTGCACCATCTTTCTTCCAAGTTAATTCTGGCCTTGGTTTTCCCTAAAGATAAAGACAGGAAAAAGTAGAGGGGGAGGGAAAACAGATGGTTTCAAGATTTTTTTTTCAGTGTTACAAAAAAATGACAGTTGCTGATCCCATTTTCGGCAAGGTTGGAGACAGCCTGGTGGTCAGCGACTATGGCAGAAACAGTAATACTCGCATTGCCTGTTCGTTGCATTCTGTGTGCAAGGCACTACATTAGATACATGAGGTTTACTATTTCCTTTCATCTTCCCATCAAGATAATAAATGTCATTATCCTCACTTTTTGGATAAAGGAATTAAGTGACTTGCCTAAGGCCTTGTGACTTAAGTGCTGGAACCAGGTCTTACCGCCAGGTCTCTCTAGCTCCAAAGCCTGTATAACATAGCATAATGGTTAAGAACATGGGCCCTGGAATCTATATTTGGATGCTGACTCTACCTCTTAATAGCTGTGTGACCTTGGGCAAGTTATTTAAACTCTCTCTGCCTCAATTTCCCAAACTGTAAAATGAGAACAATGACAGTACCTATCTCACAGAATAGTTATAAAGACTGAAGTACTTTTAGTATTATTTTTTTCCAATTTCTTTTTTAATGTTTATTTGTTTTTGACAGAGAGAAAGCACAAGCAAGGGAGGTGCAGAGAAAGGGAGACACAGAATCTGAAGCAGCCTCCAGGCTCTGAGCTGTCAGCACAGAGCCTGATGCGGGGCTTGAACTCACGACCTGTGAGATCATGACCTGAGCCCAAGTTGGACGCTTAACTGACTGAGCCACCCAGGTGCCCCAAGACTGAAGTTCCTAAAGCTTCTGCACACTACATACGTACTTTATTATTATCTAAATGTACATGATATTATTTCCACAGCATCGTACCACTCATTTCAGACTTGTCTACAATTCTCTCTCTGCTCTTTCTAGCTGCCGAAACTATGCTTTAACAGAAAGTTTTGGGGGATTATAATCTAATTCAAGAATACATGTTTTGGTTTATATTACAAAGGAACTTCCTAGGATTTCCAAAGACCCAGGCTCACCCTGCAGACAGGAGCCGAAGATTAATTCAGTCAGGTAAGGCATAGCCTTCCTTTGGGCTCCTAACATGGCTTGTTGATAGGTTATGATAAAAAATGTGAGAGACCCACATCAAACCCCTGCCTACAGAGCTTGAAGAATGGTCGGGGTGCTTAGACTTACACGTGGGAAGTGGAGAACAATACTGTTAAAGATAAGGAAAAACAGTTCCAGGTTTCACTTCTGTAAATGTACAATTTGCTTTCACTACTGGGGAAACAAAAACCAGAGTTTTCCGATAATATATGCAGTGGAAAAAAAAAAAAAGGCACTGGAGGAAGTGTCCACAGACATGGACTCTGCTCTTGAAAGTGCCATTTACTTGTGTGACCTTGGGCAAGTCACCTAACTTCTCGGAACATCAGTTTCTTCTCCTGTCAAGTGGTGGTAAGGAAATCTGCCCTTCTTGCCTCACAAGGTATTTCTTAGGATCAAACGAGATGTTCATGAGAACTCTTGAGGTTCCGCAAATAGATGAACATGACACAATGGTCTCATTGCCCCCTTCCTGGCAGCTGAGCAGCCTCTGGGATGCCATACCTGTGAGGTCCCTGTTCTCATGGTCTTTCCTCCCCCCAGACCCAGTCAGAAGTTAGACACACAGACTCCCAAGATGTGGGAATTGGGATTAGCATTAGCAGTAGACATGGTACAAAAACTGGAGATTTTGCAGCCCAGATTCAGCAGCCCCACTCCAGCCCACGTGCCTGCCTAGTGCCAACTCCTGGTTTTATTTGAGGCTGTGCGGGGAGAGAAGTGGGAGGAACCTCGTCAAGCCACCTCCTTCCTCCCCTGCCCTGTTTATACTCATGTCTTCCTTGGCTTTCGTTTTGATTTTGCACACTTTATGTAGAAGGTAATCACTTCTTCGAGCTGCAGGCCCCAGGTGCTGGTGCTGGAATTGGCTGGCTTTTAGCTTGCTTGTCATGGGAGCCCGAGTCTGAATGAGCTGTGTGTGTGTTCAAATGTGTGCAGAGACCTAAATTCTAATTCTAAAGTCTTGCTGTCTGATGTAACAACAACAAGGCTGTTTAAACTAAAGCAAATTAAAATTAAGGAAAACTAAAAATTAATCTTCCCAGTTGCACTGGTTCCAAGTTTCACATTTCAAGTGTTCAATGGCCACATTTGGCTCGTGGCTACCATATTGGACATTGAACCTGTGAAATATTTCCACCATCACAGAAAGTTCCATTGAATAGTGCTGTCTAGGAGACCAGGGAAGATGGCGGTGTAGGAGGACGCTGGGCTCACCGCGCGTCCTGCTGATCACTTAGATTCCACCTACACCTGCCTAAATAACCCAGAAAACCGCCAGAGGATTAGCAGAACGGAGTCGCCGGAGCCAAGCGCAGACGAGAGGCCCACGGAAGAGGGTAGGAAGGGCGGCGAGGCGGTGCGCGCTCCACGGACTGGCGGGAGGGAGCCGGGGCGGAGGGGCGGCTCACCGGCCAAGCAGAGCCCCCGAGTCTGGCTTGCAAAAAGCGGAGGGGCCTGACGGACTGTGTTCCGACAGCAAGCGCGACTTAGCGTCTGGGAGGTCATAAATTAACAGCTCTGCTCAGAAAGCGGGACGGCTGGAGGACAAAGGGAAGGAGAGCTGCTGAGCCCCCGGACGACAGAGCTCAGTTTGGTGGGGAACAAAGGCGCTCGCCAGCGCCATCTCCCCCGCCCACCCCCAGCCAAAATCCCAAAGAGAACCAGTTCCTGCCAGGGAACTTGCTCGCTCTGCGCAAACACCCAACACTGCGCTTCTGCGGAGCCAAACCTCCGGCAGCGGATCTGACTCCTTCCTGCTGCCACAGGGCCCCTCCTGAAGTGGATCACCTAAGGAGAAGCAAGCTAAGCCTGCCCCTCCTGCCCCTGTGCACCTTGCCTACCCACCCCAGCTAAGACGCCAGATCCCCAGCATCACAAGCCTGGCAGTGTGCAAGTAGCCCAGACAGGCCACCCCACCCCACAGTGAATCCCGCCCCTAGGAGAGGGGAAGAGAAGGCACGCACCAGTCTGACTGTGGCCCCAGCAGTGGGCTGGGGGCAGACATCAGGTCTGACTGCGGCTCCGCCCACCAACTCCAGTTATACACCACAGCACAGGGGAAGTGCCCTGCAGGTCCTCACCACGCCAGGGACTATCCAAAATGACCAAGCGGAAGAATTCCCCTCAGAAGAATCTCCAGGAAATAACAACAGCTAATGAGCTGATCAAAAAGGATTTAAATAATATAACAGAAAGTGAATTTAGAATAATAGTCATAAAATTAATCACTGGGCTTGAAAACAGTATAGCTGACAGCAGAGAATCTCTTGCTACAGAGATCAAGGGACTAAGGAACAGTCACGAGGAGCTGAAAAACGCTTTAAACGAAATGCATAACAAAATGGAAACCACCACGGCTCGGATTGAAGAGGCAGAGGAGAGAATAGGTGAACTAGAAGATAAAGTTATGGAAAAAGAGGAAGCTGAGAAAAAGAGAGATAAAAAAATCCAGGAGTATGAGGGGAAAATTGGAGAACTAAGTGATACACTAAAAAGAAATTATATACGCACAATTGGTATCCCAGAGGAGGAAGAGAGAGGGCAAGGTGCTGAAGGGGTACTGGAAGAAATAATAGCTGAGAACTTCCCTGAAGTGGGGAAGGAAAAAGGCATTGAAATCCAAGAGGCACAGAGAACTCCCTTCAGACGTAACTTGAATCGATCTTCTGCACGACATATCATAGTGAAACTGGCAAAATACAAGGATAAAGAGAAAATTCTGAAAGCAGCAAGGGGTAAACGTGCCCTCACATATAAAGGGAGACCTATAAGACTCGTGACTGATCTCTCTTTTGAAACTTGGCAGGCCAGAAAGAGTTGGCACGAGATTTTCAGTTTGCTAGACAGAAAAAATATGCAGCCGAGAATCCTTTATCCAGCAAGCCTGTCATTTAGAATAGAAGGAGAGATAAAGGTCTTCCCAAACAAACAAAAACTGAAGGAATTTGTCACCACTAAACCAGCCCTACAAGAGATCCTAAGGGGGACCCTGTGAGACAAAGTACCAGAGACATCACTACAAGCATAAAACATACAGACATCACAATGACTCTAAACCCATATCTTTCTATAATAACACTGAATGTAAATGGATTAAATGCGCCAACCAAAAGACACAGGGTATCAGAATGGATAAAAAAACAAGACCCATCTATTTGCTGTCTACAAGAGACTCATTTTAGACCTGAGGACACCTTTAGATTGAGAGTGAGGGGATGGAGAACTATTTATCATGCTACTGGAAGCCAAAAGAAAGCTGGAGTAGCCATACTTATATCAGACAAACTAGACTTTAAATTAAAGGCTGTAACAAGAGATGAAGAAGGACATTATATAATAGTGACAGGGTCTATCCATCAGGAAGAGCTAACAATTATAAATGTCTATGCGCCGAATACCGGAGCGCCCAAATATATAAAACAATTACTCATAAACATAAGCAACCTTATTGAGAAGAATGTGGTAATTGCAGGGGACTTTAACACCCCACTTACAGAAATGGATAGATCATCTAGACGCACGGTCAATAAAGAAACAAGGGCCCTGAATGAGACATTGGATCAGATGGACTTGACAGATATATTTAGAACTCTGCATCCCAAAGCAACAGAATATACTTTCTTCTTGAGTGCACATGGAACATTCTCCAAGATAGATCATATACTGGGTCACAAAACAGCCCTTCATAAGTTTACAAGAATTGAAATCATACCATGCATACTTTCAGACCACAATGCTATGAAGCTTGAAATAAACCACAGAAAAAAGTCTGGAAAACCCCCAAAAGCATGGAGGTTAAAGAACACCCTACTAACGAATGAGTGGGTCAACCAGGCAATTAGAGAAGAAATTAAAAAATATATGGAAACAAACAAAAATGAAATTACAACAATCCAAACGCTTTGGGACACAGCGAAGGCAGTCCTGAGAGGAAAATACATTGCAATCCAGGCCTATCTCAAGAAACAAGAAAAATCCCAAATACAAAATCTAACAGCACACTTAAAGGAAATAGAAGCAGAACAGCAAAGGGAGCCTAAACCCAGCAGAAGAAGAGAAATAATAAAGATCAGAGTAGAAATAAACAATATAGAATCTAAAAAAAACAGATTTTTTTAGCAGATCAATGAAACCAAGAGTTGGTTTTTTGAAAAAATAAACAAAATTGACAAACCTCTAGCCAGGCTTCTGAAAAAGAAAAGGGAGATGACCCAAATAGATAAAATCACAAATGAAAATGGAATTATTACAACCAATCCCTCAGAGATACAAACAATTATCAGGGAATACTATGAAAAATTATATGGCAACAAATTGGACAACCTGGAAGAAATGGACAAATTCCTGAACACCCACACTCTTCCAAAACTCAATCAGGAGGAAATAGAAAGCTTGAACAGACCCATCACCAGCGAAGAAATTGAATCGGTTATCAAAAATCTCCCAACAAATAAGAGTCCAGGACCAGATGGCTTCCCAGGGGAGTTCTACCAGACGTTTAAAGCAGAGATAATACCTATCCTTCTCAAGCTATTCCAAGAAATAGAAAGGGAAGGAAAACTTCCAGACTCATTCTATGAAGCCAGTATTACTTTGATTCCTAAACCAGACAGAGACCCAGTAAAAAAAGAGAACTACAGGCCAATATCCCTGATGAATATGGATGCCAAAATTCTCAATAAGATACTAGCAAATCGAATTCAACGGCATATAAAAAGAATTATTCACCATGATCAAGTGGGATTCATTCCTGGGATGCAGGGCTGGTTCAACATTCGCAAATCAATCAACATGATACATCACATGAACAAAAAAAAAGAGAAAAACCATATGATCCTGTCAATCGATGCAGAAAAGGCCTTTGACAAAATCCAGCACCCTTTCTTAATAAAAACCCTTGAGAAAGTCGGGATAGAAGGAACATACTTAAAGATCATAAAAGCCATTTATGAAAAGCCCACAGCTAACATCATCCTCAACGGGGAAAAACTGAGAGCTTTTTCCCTGAGATCAGGAACACGACAGGGATGCCCACTCTCACCGCTGTTGTTTAACACAGTGCTGGAAGTTCTAGCATCAGCAATCAGACAACAAAAGGAAATCAAAGGCATCAAAATTGGCAAAGATGAAGTCAAGCTTTCGCTTTTTGCAGATGACATGATATTATACATGGAAAATCCGATAGACTCCACCAAAAGTCTGCTAGAACTGATCCATGAATTCAGCAAAGTTGCAGGATACAAAATCAATGTACAGAAATCAGTTGCATTCTTATACACTAACAATGAAGCAACAGAAAGACAAATAAAGAAACTGATCCCATTCACAATTGCACCAAGAAGCATAAAATACCTAGGAATAAATCTAACCAAAGATGTAAAGGATCTGTATGCTGAAAACTATAGAAAGCTTATGAAGGTAATTGAAGAAGATTTAAAGAAATGGAAAGACATTCCCTGCTCATGGATTGGAAGAATAAATATTGTCAAAATGTCAATACTACCCAAAGCTATCTACACAT
>NW_024412413.1:20035872-20195974 GCF_014898765.1 Herpailurus yagouaroundi
GTGTGTGTGTGTGTGTGTGTGTGTGTGTGTGTGTGTGTGTGTTTGTGTGTGTTTATGAGACCAAAACTGATTATTATAGGTGAGGCTTGGTCAATCTTGTAAACAATAGAATCTTTTGCTGGAGCCATGATTTAACAGTGTTTGCATCTTTCAGTTAGTGGCATCAAGATTTCAACATTCAGTTATCCCTCTTCCTTTGGTTTCGGGTAATCATGGGAAGTAAGCACATGATGTTTTCCTGAATATTACTCCAAGAGCTTCACTTAAAATGAAGACTAGTTTTATGGATATATAGGACCAGAAAGAATCTTCAAGCATTTCTTGTTTTGGTATCTCCTTGGTGTTTCCTCTCTGCCCCACTGTAGTCCCTGTCTTCAGACCAGTCCAAGCTAGGTGTCATTTATCTCATGCAGAATGAAAATCTATCAGTTTGACAGATTTCTCAACAAGCACGAGATTGTTTAATCACTCCCCAGATCTCTTGCATTATTTATCTACTTTTCCTCTGAGGAAGTCCTGGGTCATCATGAATTTAAGTGCTAGAGTACCTGTCTCTACTTCTTAAACACCCCAGCACTGGAAAGAGAAAATAAGTGCCCCTGAATTATTACCTGGAAAGGTATAACCAGATTGACAGCTTCTCCAACTCTGCGGATATAGGTTTGCTTCAGGTGCCTTGGGATGCGAATCTTTGGAGGCTCTGAGTGAGGGCAGAACAGCATAATTTTGCGATCAGTAGAGTACACTGGAAATAGGCTTACATAAGCATGCTGGCATGAGAGTCACTGGGATATTCTTGTGCTGATGTCTCTACAGTAAAATCTTAGATGTGCCATTGAAAGATTATGTATGGTAATTTTAGTTCTAAATGCTTTCTTCAAGCAGAGATATTTTCACAGTCTGACTCAACAGAACTTATCCTTGACATCCTTGATTTTATAGCAACTTCCTATTTTTACAGTCATTATAAGCCTAAAACAACTTTATAGAAAAACACCAAGTTTTCTCTTAGGATTTTATATATATTTTTCAGTTTCTGACAGCAAATGCGTCCTGCAATGAACATTCCACAAAAGATCCATAGGCACCACATTAGCTGATAGGAGTGCCCACCTTTTCTCACCAGAAAAAAACAAAACAAAGTTTTAGTACCTAGCACTTGTTATTTAGGTAATTCTGTTGGAATTGAATAGTAACTTTCTCCCCATGTGGCTACGAGGTACATAATAGGTGGCCCTAGCCCACTATGTATTAATGTTCATTAATTAAACACCATAAAGATACTAGAGCATGTTGTTGCAAACCCATCAGAAGCAGGAACTCAAAGGCTCATAGGTTCACAGGGATGAGACAGGTGCCAGCACTTGAGGGCTTAGTATGTGGCAGACACTGGACTAAACACTTTTGATGAAGGGACTAATTTAAACCTCAAGGCCACCTTGTAGGATAGGTACTGTTTTACTTTATGATAAAGAAACAGGAGGATAGGAGGTTGAGTAATGTGCCCTTGGTGACACAGCCAGGATTAGAACCTGGAGTTAGCCTTGGGACACCGGGGTGGGTGGCTCAGTCAATTAAGCATCTGACTCTTGATTTTGGCTCAGGTCATGATCTCACAGTTCGAGAGTTTGAGTCCTGCAATGGGTGAGCTCGAGCCTTACTTCAGGTGAACTCAAGCCCCACTTCAGGTGAACATGAACCCCGCTTTGGGTGAGCCATGCTGCGCTCTCTCTCTCTCTCTCTCTCTCTCCCTCTCGCTCATTTGCTCCCTCTCTCAAAAAAAAAAAAAAAAAAAAAAGAACCTAGAGTCAGGCTTAAGTCCTATGCTCTACTTAGAAGCATGAACTTCTGAGTTAGAGATCTGAGTTTGAGTCCTGGATCTGATACATGGTAGTTCTGGTTTCAGACACCTGTTCCATAAAATCAGGATGATGAAAGCACCTAATTTGTACAATTGTTGTGAGGATTAATGGTTGAGAATAGTAGGTGTTCAATAAATTTGAGGAGATGATGATGATGATGATGATGATGATGATGATGATGATGATTACTGATTGTTGGGATTGGAAGAGAATTTGGAGATCGTGTAACTCCCTAACTTTACATATAAGGAAAAGGAGACTCAGCCAGATTCTGTAGTAAACTAAACCATCATCATAATAAAAGCTAACACATATTGAGAGCTTATTATGTGGCAAACACTCTGTAAAGCAGCAACATGGATCAATATATTTAATTCTGATAGCCTCTTGATGTGTCAAGTACTATTATTAAAATTTTTTTTTCAAAGTTTATTTATTTTTGAGACAGAGACAGAGTGTGAGCAGGGGAGGAGCAGAGAGAGAGAGGACGACACAGAATCCAAAGCAGGCTCCAGAGCTTGACATGGGGCTCAAATTCATGAACTGTGAGATTGTTATCTGAGCCGAACTCAGACACTTAACTGACCAAGCCACCCAGGCACTCTTGTCAAATACTATTATTATCTCCATTTTGCAGATGAACAAATTAAGGCTCAGGAAGATCAAGTCTCTTATCTGAGGTCACTAGCTAATAAATGATGGAAACAGGATTCAACTTAAAAAGATTGGCTTCTGAATCTACTAAGAAAATGTATACTCTTCATGCTGTTTTTTAGAAAAATTTTTTAATGTTTATTTATTTTTAAGAGATGGACAGAGAGACAGAGTATGAGTGAGAGAAGGGCAGAGAGAAGGAAACATGGAATCCAAAGCAGACTTCAGGCTCTGAGCTGTCAGCACAGAGCCCAATACGGGGCTTGAACCATGAAATTGTGACCTGAGCCAAAGTCGGACGCTTAACCGACTGAGCCATCCAGACACCCCACTCTTCATGCTTTCTTGCATCCATCCATCCATCCATCCATCCATCCATCCATCCTGTAACTCACTCCCAATTGTCTGTGGCAGACATGGTCTAGAACTTAGATATCCAGGCCCCCAGTCCAGTGTTCTTTCCCCTGGAACGGGAACTCTCAAATGTTTTGGTCTCAGTTTTCTAACATACTCTTAAAAATTATCAAGGGCCCGGGGTGCCTGGGTGGCTCAGTCGGTTGAGCGTCTGACTTTGGCTCAGGTCATGATCTCGCGGTTCCGTGAGTTCAAGCCCCGCGTCGGGCTCTGTGCTGACAGCTCAGAGCCTGGAGCCTGTTTCAGATTCTGTGTCTCCTTCTCTCTCTCTGACCCTCCCCCGTTCATGCTCTCTCTGTCTCAAAAATAAATAAACGTCAAAAAAAAAATTTAGAAAAAGAAAAAAAATTATCAAGGACCCTTCCCAAAAAAGCAATTTCTCAGCTTCTGCTTATGTGGGTTTATCAATATTTACCATATTAGAAATTAAAACTGAACTTTTCAAATATCTAGTTATTAATTTAAAGATAACAACATAAATGACGTTTTAATGGAATTATTTTATATTTTAGCAAATCTATTTAATGTCTGACTTAATAGAGGATATCTGGAGTCTCCTATTTGTTTCTGTGTTCAGTCTGTTGTTGTAATGTGTTGTATTGGCTGAAGTCATTTAAATGAAGAAAATCTGGCTTTGCACAGACAGGAGATATATTTTAATAAACTTTTCAGACAATTATGGATATTCCTTTTTGATCCTACACTAAAACATGATAAATTGTGATTTCTTAAAGGTGAGCTGCAGCGTGGAATCTGAAGCCACTTCAATTAATTTTTCATACTCTGTTACATTAAAATCCACTAATCTATCTTACATTTTTTTTTTAAATTTTTTTAACGTTTATTTATTTTTGAGACAGAGAGAGACAGAGCATGAACAGGGGAGGGTCAGAGAGAGAGGGAGACAACAGAATCCGAAACAGGCTCCAGGCTCTGAGCGGTCAGCGCACAGCCCGACGCGGGGCTCGAACTCACGGACCGCGAGATCATGACCTGAGCCAAAGTCGGACGTCTAACCGACCAAGCCACCCAGGCGCCCCTCTATCTTACATTTTTAATGTAAATCTTACCCATGCATATTTTTAATGGAAAACATCACTTCACCACATTACGTAGATCTTCTAAATGTTGACATATTCCCTTATTCAATATAAAAACTACATTTGTTAATATCACCGCCTATTTCATGAGAAAAAAATTTTTTTCATGAGAAAAGTTTTTAAGTGTTGAGGGCTGTCAAGTCCATGGCGATGGATATGAGTTTCCCAAAATTCCAATTTTTGCTTCAAAGTTCACATTTTTTCATTGAAAGGCTGACAACAAAAACTCTAAGTTGCTTTCTTCACAGTGACAGGCTCATTCCATTTGTTTTCTTAAAAATGCCTGCCAAGTGGCCATTTTTTCAAGTAAAATGGAACTGTGTGAGAAAAGTCACTAGTTCAGCCTCTGGCTCAGTTGTACCAGCCCTCTTTCTACAGACAACCACTGTGCTATAGCACACAGCGTGAGGTCTTTATATATACTTTGCATTTCACTGCCACATAGAGGTAGGAAAAATGTGTACTCTAGGACCAAGGTTTAATAAATGGATAATTTTTATGCTTCAGCAAGAACATGCCAAGGCAAAGCCGGCCGTCTGATTTTAACTCCAAGTGCAAGGTGGTGAGGAAGACGGAAAGAACTAGTCTGGTTCCGTGGCTCTGACTTGACCTGTGCTGAGGCACCTGTGGTTTTACTCGCCATTGCTTTTGCACCGTCAGGGCGGAGGTCAGACGCTGAAAAGGGCAAATAATGCGTTCATCTCACCATGAAGACGGCTCTGGCCTCACAGACCCACTGGTGCCATGTTGCTGAAGTTGGCACCGCTGCATTCACGCTCCCTCCGTGGGAACAGGCAGCCCCGCCAGAGCCGGCTCAGAGCCTGGGGAGGTTAGCTAGCTGGTCCTCATTCCAAGTTACAGACTCTGAGCTGACCTCCACACTGGTAAATAAGAGCTGTTTTGTTCATTTCTAACTCCCAAGAGGCATTTAAAATACATCAAAGGAGAGACAGCAAAATAGGAGGTTTTGAGAAAGAAAGGGGTTAAAAAGCAAAATCAAATAACATGAAATGGAGACAAAATTTTGAAAGCCTTGCCACTTACCTATGATTTCCTTCACCAGGATGGGCTGGGAGTAGTATTTGGGCTCGCTGGCGCCCGCAGCGTTTACAGCCTTCACGCGAACAAAGATCTTTGCATCTGTAGGCAGACCTGTGATGGTGAACTTGGTCTTATCGATCAGATCTGTGTTTGCAACTATCCAATCCTCGGCTAAAATTCATAAAAGAAAAGGACAAGAAGGAGAAATGGTGTTTAGTGAAAAAAAATCATCCTAACTGGTACGGTCGACTCCAAACTAGTATTTTACTTACAATTAAATCAGTTGGAGGAAATATGATTTTGGTATGGACTCACGTTACATGGGTAGGCATTTTTCATATTTAAATGAAAATGGCCTAGAATGGCTAATGTAAGTAACAGGAAGAAGGATAATCAGATTCTGCTATTTCTGAAAAACCTCTTATTCAGGATACTATGATACTAGAGTATCCTGAATTCTTGGGGACAGTCACTATGATTCAGGATACTGAGGTGATACTACAGTATCCTGAATCACAGTACCTGTCCCCAAGAATTTTGTAGCAGTTTTATTCCAATTCAGTTTCATAAGGATTGACATACTCATGACATTTAGCCATCTACATATGTTAAAGTTCAGAAGAACAAGAAAATACTATTCTTACGAATGAGAGACACAAACCTTTATAGTTATATAATCTCCCTGTTTTATCTTGGTTGTTTTTTTCTTATGAGGCACTCATATGTGCATAGGGAGTCTGATAATGCTTCCATTTATGAATATAAGAAGCTAATATCCACGGCAGACAGGAAACACAGCCCTGGAGACAAGGCTTATAAGGTATTGGCATAATTCTTTCACTTCAATCAAAAATGATGATATTTTTAAAAGGTTTTGGTAGCTTTATCTATAACATCAAGAGAATTTGAACCCAGCATTCAAGGGTTGCAAATATTTCAACTTCTGAAAGTTTGCATGCATTATGCCCACAGGGTTGGTTGGGGGAGGCTTGGATCCCACATTATTAGCTCAATGCCTGCCCACCCCCTTGATCTCTAAGGACTTTTTCATGTGTGGGTGGTAGGTGTACTTCATGCTTGGTCATGGAACATTCCCAGAAACTGTATCATATAGTAAGAAAGTTTGAAAGCTTTCATAGAATACTTTACCTGGTAGGTCATATGCAGCCTCCCCATTTTCATCAGACTGTTTTGCTGATGTACCTTTGAGAATCCGTCATTAAAATTAATTAAAGACACCCACTTTCACACCAGAAGAATATCGTATCAGTAGTCAGCATTCTCTGTTAGTAAAGTATGCAAAGTATGCAAAGATATTTGTCTTCAGAGCAGTGACGGAAGAGACCAAACACATTGGGGTGGGGGGGTGGGTAGTTCCTCAGGAGATCCACAGCCTACTGTGTTCAGACTGTGGTTTTTGTCCTGAGGCATCTGCCACAGAGAAGAAGAGGAGACAAGAGGCTGGGCACCTCCAGCTGTGGGAACAAGAGGTAGAAAGGAACAAAGCAAGACCCTGAAGAGAAAGGAGGAGCGGGTCCCGGACTCCATAAGGGAGCAACACACAGTGGAACAGTCTATCTTTTCACCTGTCCCTGCGACCCCAGCCAGGGAGGGTCCTCCCAGGCACCCAGGTAACACAGAACTCCTGCTATGGGGTTCAATCATCACAGTCTGGGAGTGAAGGCACTCAGGATAAAGCCAGTCCTGTCTTCCCAGGCAGCCTCTGGTTGCCATAACAACAAGTTCTGCAGTCAAGAAAACAAATTGAGCATGCCTGGGTCCCTGCGTTCCACGTGACTGGAGGGAATGTTGCTGGCTCATGGGGTGGTTGTGGGCATACCCCCACTGGTTTGGGATGATGCCTTTTCACCTGTTATCAGGAGAGGAGCAGGGGAGTGGAACCCCTTGGAACCTTCTCCTCTCTCTTATCCCATCCCTTCTAGGAGTATCTGGGAAAAGGAGCAGGGAGCCAAAATATCCTGGTGGCTGCAAGGGCATGTGGATGATAAAAATTACTTAAGGACACTGAAAAAGAAATACCTCTTTAAGCCAATGGTCAGGTTGGGAGTCACTGTGCTGATATTTTCATAGTGAAGAGACAGTTGATGAGAAAGTGAAAATAGGAGACAGAAAACGTGCTTGGAATAGTGAAGAACTAGTAAAGGAGAAATTTCAAGAGAAGACAGGACGAAACAAGATCAGAGGGGAACAAAAATAGCCCATCCCTTCACGTTTGAACCACTTTAATTGAGGAAAACAGAGAAAGAAAACGGTGTCCAGGGGATGGGGAAGGAATACGAAAGTTGTTTGATACATGAGGAGAATTTTTAAGAACGAAAAGAAAGAGCTAGAGTGAAGGAAGAAAACAAAGAAGAGTAATGTGCTGCAGGCATTAAAAAAAACAAAAACAAGAGAAAGGCAGAGTCAAAACCAACACACGATCTTATAAAAGAAAGAATTCTCTTACAGAATAAAACCTGACATATCTAAAAGCATTAAACACTACAGAAAATTAGTCTGGAGGACAACAGCCATTAAAAAGAATGAAGAATAGGGCAGCCACATAAAGAAAGAAAAGACTGCGAGAAGAAAGATATACACGTTATGAAAGAACTTCCATAGAAAGCTAATTCCAAAACGTTATGTGGCAAAATATATACATAATAATGACTGTGTACATATACATATGTATATACCCGTATACATATGTATCTACACAGATCACACACAAAATTATGTAAAATACACTTCGTTGTATTTTATCTAAGGTGGGTAACATCAAAATGACAGGCATCTATCATTTTGCTGTATCTTCTTACTTTTTAAACCTAGCAGAAAGAAAAGAGTAAAGAATTTGCTCTGTTTCATACAAACACAAATGTTCGTGCTCAGCAGCCACATCACATGTAAGATGGGGAGATTTTGCTGGTGGGGTGATATAAATAACAGAGTGGAGTACTCATGAGTTTTTGAAATGGGAGAGGAATAGAATGGGAATAAACCATATTCTGAAGTGCTCAAGAATTTACCTTTTTGCATTAGTGACACTACCCCCCTCCTATGCTGGGATGCCTGGGAACTTTCTCATAATGCCCCTACTAGTTTTAGTTAGTGGCTTTCTAAGCCCTGGAGAAATGAAGCAGCGTGCTCTGTGAGCAGAGCACATGTCAATGGAACTGTTACCAGGATGCCTTGTCCCCCCGTCTCTTGTTCCCTCCCAACCAGCACCAGTGGTGGTTTCCAGGGGTGCCCCAATCCAGGGGCCTGGGATTTCCTTTGCCGCAGTTTTCTCTCATAGGAAGTTTCTTCTCCAGAGGTTTTCCTCCTGGGAGGGTGCCTTTGTAGTCACATTCCTCATTTCCCAAATGTGCTCTGTAGTCTCCCTTTCCTTCAGATAAGATCCACATTAAAGTTTGGAGTCCAAAGAGCTTTCTCAGAGGCTAAATCTTGGCCTATCATTTGTGGTGATATGTACAAGCTTCCCCAGTGGGTTGTTTACTTACCTCATCTAGAGTGGAGCCTGAGTTCAAACTGGGACAGTTTTAGACATCCATTTTCAAATCATGACAAGCAGGATACCAAAAACACAACAGGCTTTCAGTGAATTTCACATCATTTTTGGTTTTAGGTACACTCTGGCCCATATTTTCTTGTGTCGTTTTCTCTTTGTCTATTATTTCTATCAACAAGTTTTTTAACTGTTTCTCTTCTCCTTCTAAATTTCAGTGATTACATTTTTATATACTGAGACAAATTCCTGTCACATGTCAAACCTATTGCTTACACCCTCTGGGATTTAATGCTGCCACTGAAAGTTGTTCTTAATTCTCTTCCTCCTCCTCCTCCTCCTCCTCCTCCTCCTGCTTCTCCTTTTCTTCTTCTTCTTCTTCTTCTTCTTCTTCTTCTTCTTCTTCTTCTTCTCCTCCTCCTCCTCCTCCTCCTCCTCCTCCTCCTCCTCCTCCTTCTTTTCTTCTTCTTCTTTAAGGCATGATCAGCAGCTAGCCAAATATATAGTCTCCCTTTATTACCCAGAAGTAGGCAGCTTTTTTGATAGCAGACCTCTACTCTGTATAGGGTTTAGAATGTCCAACTTGCTTCATCTTAACTAGACTTTTATTTTTCTTGGTGCAATTTGACTCCACCAATTCAAGAAGTGGAAATCCCTGAAGTTTTGTCAGAATCCCTTCTTTCTATGTCTTAGACTTATCGTGGTGTCTAATCTGGCCGCCTATCTAGTATATTTTTGAGATCTCCATTTGTTAGCATCAAGTACCAAAAAAGGGCTTAATTTTTATCCATCTTAGAAGGAAGACTTATGCTTGTTGTCATTTTTGGTAGGAAGGAGAAGAGTTCCCCAGAATGATAACAAAAGAAAGGGGGGGTATCTCACCTATTGATGATGGTATTCATTTTAACTACGAGTTGTACTTACTTCCTTCAAAGCAATACTCTAGCACATAGCCATCTAAACCTGCTGCACCAATCTGGTCCGGGGGCCTCCACTTCATTGTGACAGTGGTGTCAGTTACAGAGTCAACGGCCAGAAGTGTAGGAGGGCTGGTTACAGCTTCAAAGATAAAAAACAAAAAAGAAAGAAAGAAAAGAAAGAAACAGAAGAAATGATTAACTATGGTGTTACAGCACAAGCTGTGATAAAAATTAACTAGGATGGGGCACCTGGGTGGCTCAGTCGGTTGAGCAGCCGACCTCGGTTCAGGTCATGATCTCGCGGTCCGTGAGTTCGAGCCCCGCGTCAGGCTCTGTGCTGACAGCTCAGAGCCTGGAGCCTGTTTCAGATTCTGTGTCTCCCTCTCTCTGACCCTCCCCCCGTTCATGCTCTGTCTCTCTCTGTCTCAAAAATAAATAAACGTTTGGGGCGCCTGGGTGGCGCAGTCGGTTAAGCGTCCGACTTCAGCCAGGTCACGATCTCGCGGTCCGTGAGTTCGAGCCCCGTGTCAGGCTCTGGGCTGATGGCTCAGAGCCTGGAGCCTGTTTCCAATTCTGTGTCTCCCTCTCTCTCTGCCCCTCCCCCGTTCATGCTCTGTCTCTCTCTGTTCCAAAAATAAATAAAACGTTGAAAAAAAAATTAAAAAAAAATAATAAATAAACGTTAAAAAAATTTTTTTTTTAAAAATTAACTAGGATATAAATAAAAATATACAGAGAGGCCTATGTCTTAATAAAATTCAGTGAAGACTCCTTGAGGATATGCTGCGTGGAAGGTAAAGATCTGCTAGGCGTGGACAATTTCAGAAAAGCTGCCACACTTTCCCTCCAGTTTGGGAGGTTGGCATGAGAGGCTGGGAGGCCCAAGGAAGTTGAAAAAAGTCAGAGTTTGGGATCTAATGATCCAGAGTAAATTTCCCATAACCCTCTAATTTTAAAGTATAAATCCTGTACTGAATCTTCTTTCTATTTGAAAAAAAAGTAGTACTTCACTACCATAAAAGAGGAAAACATCTTATCTTCTATTTCTTTGCCTTTACTGAGCTGACTTTGTTGGTTCATTAGATAACATTTAAGGTGTGATGGTAAAGCAAAGAGACTAGTTTTCAAGAGTGCTTTGTAGAAGTGGTCTCTGTTTAGTTATAGTGTTTACACATAGGTCCTGAATTATACCTTCAGAAGGACAAATGGGGAGCGGTCATGTGTCAATGGCTCAGCTTTGTGTTTTCAGTGGGAAGCAGCAACCAGATCCACATACAGCTTTCACCGGAATTCTGGTAATAAATTCCAGGGTCTACACTATGAAGACATTCAGTTCTACCAAAGTTGTTTTTCAATTTCTTAGGTGCCCCTAACCACCTCCAACCTCCTGCTCACCCACGACTCTAAGAAGCCTTGTTAGAAGTTGGAGGGAGCAGTCACAAGTCAGGGCAATGATTTCCATGACAGAGACACATCTCCTGACTTACCCAAAGGAACAAAAGGCTTGGAGGGCATACTGGGCTTGGAGATACCAACGGCATTGACTGCAAAGATGCGGACCTCATAAGCTACACCTTCAATCATCTTCTTGGGCTCAAAAGTTGTTTCTTTGCAGAGATCAAAATTTAGCCTCATCCATCTGGAGCTTTGTTTCTTTTTCCTCTCAATAAAGTATCCTGTAGGTGACACGAAATGGAAACTAAGGTTTTTCCATGGCTTCCAAAATTAAACTTTGTCAGATATTAGAATTCATAAAATCTCTAAGTAAAATAGTCAGGTATGCATATATTTTTAAGCCACCTTATTTTACCAGTTGTTTGAGAGAAATTATAGGGAATACAAACATTAACATCATAGGATATAGATAAAAGTAATAGGACTAGAAAAAAATTAAAATTGTACAGGAAGATAAGAGAGAAAAATAAATCACACCTATATAGACCATAGAAATACCATTGTTACAGTTGAGTAATAGATTTGGCTAGGAGTCCAAACAATGTAGGTTAGAAGAGGGAAAACTCACTTTTGTGAGTTTCAAATAGAAAAAATTCTTGTTCCACAGGGAAGGAAATTCTTCTAAGTATTTATCTCTAAAAAAATTTTTTTCATAGACATAATTCTATGGAGCTAGATATTTACTGATTAGAACAACTTAAAGTTAAACCTATAGATGTTGCAAAACTAGATATTAAATGTAGATGTCAAACAAAAAAGGAAACAGTCAGATGATATTCATCAGAGTTATTTTAATCTCAAGTACTTATAAAGAATCCCAAAATATATTTCAATTTGAATGGATATTTAAAGTCAAAGTAGAATAGGTTTTCTTCTACATGCAATATTTTAAAATATGCTCTGTACTAATAAGCATAAAGAGGGCTTCAACCTCAATGGTGGTTTCACAGATTGACCGACATGCAGTTACCTAAGATTGGGGACCCTCCATCATAGACAGGAGGCTCCCAGTTCATGATGCACCAATCATCTCCCACATCTGTCACACTTGGTGCCACTGGAGGATCAGGGATGTCTGTAGCAAACAAAAAATGGAATAGAATAGAATAGGATAGAAAAAGTAAGAGTAAGTGAGAGCACAAGACAAATGTTAATTGGAAAATCAGTTTTTGGTAATAATCGTAGAAGCAGTGTTTTTTCTGAATACTTTTCCACGTTTATCGAAATGCATGTAGTAACTAATTTGGGCAAAAAGTCATGCTCCATATGGGATAAGGGAAGGTGAGCCCAATAAAGATAAATATAATATGTATTCAAGTCCTTTAAACCAGTGTCACAACATTAGAGAGCAAGCCCCATATGGAACTCCAGATACTTGTCCTTTACCTTGAAAACGGTAAACAAGAAATTATTGCATAAATATCAGATGTGATTTCGTGTTGTGTTTTGTTTTGAACTACAAAGTGAACTGTAAATCAGCTGGAAGAATCAAGATGTTGATTGGTAAAAATCCAAGTCAAAAATGGCAAGTTACCATATCTTATTAACAGAATTCAGTGTCTGATAAAGTGACCTTAGTTTCTGGTCCATTTGAAATATGATTCTTAAGGGAGAAATAAAGTGAGATGAAGAGATCATGAGAGCTTGGACCACCAATAATCTGCTGGACTCATTTCACTTGGTTTCAAGCTTAGGAAAAATACACCTAAGTCGTCATCTAAGGACTAAGGCAAATCTTACTCTTCTACAATGATTGTGATGTTGGAAATTGTTTAGTGATTGTTTCAGTGACTTTAAAGGAAACTGAAAGGAATACAACTGTGGAGAGCTAATGACCAGCAACCCCAAACAGTTAACTTTAGTTACACATTCCTGCAATTGGACCTCTGGGCAAGATAAAAGAAGACACGAAGAGAAGAGAAGGGAAGGGAAGGACAGGAAAGAAAAGGAATGGGAAAGGTAGAAAAAGAACAATGGTGATTTATAAAACATAGCTATCTGTGTCTCATTTGTTGACTACCCAGAAGAGTTGAGAGAACCAAGAGCTGGCAAAGTCTACTCTGGATATGGACATGTAAACTTGATTCTAGAAGTTTGTTGACCCAGAGGACTTACCCACAACTTTAATCTTGATGCTTGCATGTGCTTCCCCGGCTTCATTTTTCAGATTTATGTGGTAAACACCAGAGTCATCTCTTTCAGCGACGTCAATAACCAGAGTGCTGCTGTCAGGGTAAGATTCTGCTCTTATCCGGCCACTGCCCTCCATAATAGCCTAAGGAGGAGAGAAACAAAATACGGCATGACCTATATGACAAGGACTATTCCAAAGTACCTTAGAACTTAAGCTGGATGTGGTGCTAAGGCCTAAAATACATGTTCTTAATGTAATCCTCCACCAACCCTAAAGATAAAGGTGTTAACATCCCATATTACAGGAGAAAGCTGTGGCTCAGGGCCACATGGCTAACAATGAGAAGAACTGGGATTTGTCTCCAAAGCCCACTAAGCACGAACCCACCAAAGAGAAAGCTGGAGGACTAAAAATAGGAGTGCAGAAGTGTTATTTTAGTAGAGGAGTCTCTTTGTACATGAAATTAAATATTTAAGAACTAATCATGACTTGCTTATTTATGTGTCTTGAAAATTTAGAAATACTGAAAAGGGTTGAAGAAGACCACAATGCCAGTTTTCCTTACAAGTTATTGAGTACTGATTTTTCCCTTCTAATAGGACAGAATGAATGAATGAATATCTAATTCCCAAAGTAAAGACAGAGTGAGGTTGGGCCTTCCATTATATTTTCTTTCTTTATTTTCTCTTTCTCCTCCTCTTCCTCCTTTTCCTCCTTTTTCTCCTTTTCTTCTACCTCACTTCTTTCCTTCTTTCTTTCTTAAACCAGAAATTTGAAGTAGCATTCCATTTTTCTGATTCCTAGGTCATATTTCCTATATGACAATGAATAGCCAGCATACAAAGAGAAAAAACAGAGAAGGTCAAGGTAATTTAGAAACTGGGTAATTTTCTAATAACTATTAAATTAACTCTTTACTTTTTTGTGTCTGGATTAGGACTCATAAGTCTTCAATAACATAAGATTGTGAGAACAATAAGAATACCTGAGATAGTTTTCATAATTCTTCTGTTTTATAATAGAACAAAATTTTCTCATATTAGCCAAATTCAAATCTTAAGATTGTAAAAGATTTTCTGCTTTATTTTTAATGTGAAAAGAAAATACTTAGGGTGGTGTTGCATTATCTTCTTTAGTTTTCTATATTTTGTTTGCTTGTCTGTTGTGCTATATAATTTACATAGAGTAAAATTCACACTTTTTATACATAGAGTTCTATGAATTCTGACAAATTTGTGTGATTGTGTAACTACCACCACCACAATCAAGATACATACCATTTCCATGATCCCCAACAGTGTCCCCATGTTCCTTCACTGTCAACTCATTCACCCCTACACTCTGGTCCCTGGCAACCACCAATCTGTTATTTATCTCTCTAGTTTTCCTTTTTCCAGAATGTTCATATAACAGACTCAAACAGTATGTAGTCTTTTGGATCTGTCTTCTTTCACTCAGTATGATGCTGTTTAGATTCAACCATGTTGCTACATGTATTACTAGTACCTTCTGTTTTACTGCTGAGTAGTATTCTATTGTATATTCCATGTGCAGTTGGGTTATGCATGTACAAACTGTATGTTTGTACAATTGGACTTTTGGGTTGTTTCCAAGTTTTGACAATTATAAATAAAGCTGTTATAAACATTTATGTACAAGTTTTTGTGTGGACATATGTCTCCATTTCTCTAGGGTAGATAGCTAGGAATTTCACTATAGGATTGTATGGTAAAGTGCATGTTTAACTTTATAAAAAAAAAACTACCAAACTGTTTTCCAAAGTGGGTGGACCATTTTGCATTCCTACCAGTGATGTATGAGAGTTTGATTGTTCCATATCCTTGTATTTGGTATTAGCAGTTTTTTAAAATAATTGTTGTTGTTGAGCTTCTTTCATTGAGCATAATTATTCATCCAAGTTGTTGCATATATCAGTAATTCATTCCTCTTTACTGTTAGTAGTATTCCTTTAATCCTTTTACATTTGTTGAGACTTACTTATGGTCTATCTTAGACATTTTCCATACGCAATTAATTTTTTCTAATGTTTATTATTTTGAGAGAGACAGAGAGGCAGGGAGAGGGAACAAGCTGGGGAGGGGGAGAGTGAGAGGGAGACACAGAATCAGAAGGAGGCTCCAGACTCTGAGCTGTCAGCACAAAGCCCTGTGAACTCACAAACTTTGAGATCATGACCTGAGGCAAAGTTGGACGCTTGACCAACTGAACCATACAGTCGCTCCTCCATATGCAATTTTAAAATAATGCTCATTGTGGGGGCGCCTGGGTGGCTGAGTCGGTCAAGGGTCCGACTTCAGCTCAGGTCATGATCTCATAGTCTGTGAGTTCAAGCCCCACATCGGGCTCTGTGCTGCCAGCTCAGAGCCTAGAGCCTGCTTTAGATTCTGTGTCTCCCTCTCCCTCTGCCCCTCCCCTGCTCATGCTCTCTCTCTGTCTCAAAAATAAATAAAAGCATTAAAAAAAACTATAAAATAATGCCCATTCTGTATGTGTCATTGGAGTATTCTGTAAATGTCAATTAGATCAAGATGGTTGCCAGTATTGTTCACATCTTAAATATCCTTACTGATGGTCTGTCTTCTTGTTTTAGCAACTACTAAGAGAAGAGTATTGAAATCTCTAATTTATCTGTTTTTCTATTGCAATTTTTCTATTGCAATTCTATTATCTTGCTATTTGTTTTCTACTTGCCCTGTTCTTTGTGCCTCTTTTTCTGCCTTCTTTTAGATTAATTAAATATTTTTTGTGATTTCATATTATATCCTTTGTTGGTTTATTAGCTATAACTTTTTGTTCATTATTTTAGTGGTCCCTTTAGGGTTTATGGTATACATCTTTAACTTTTCACAGTCTACTTTCATGCGATATTACAACAATACCTCCCTTTTCACCCTCCTAATTCTTACTTTCCATTCTTCTTTCTTTTTCTTGACCTTATGTTTTTATTGTCATAAATTTTACTTACAGTACAAACAACACAGTATATTATTATTATTTTTGTTTAAACAGTCAATTATCTTTTAAAGAGATTGAAATAATACAAAAAAACTCTTATGTTTATCCACACGGTTATCATTTCTGATGCTCTTTGTTCCTTTGTGAAAATGATTCAACCTGACATTATTTTCCTTATGACTTAAGGACTTCTTTTAGCATTTCTTGTGGTGCAGGTCTGCCAGTGATTATTTCTTTCAGCTTTTATATATCTGAAAATAATTTTATTATGCCTTTGTTTCTGAAATTTTTACTCAGTATAGAATTTAGGTTGATATATTTTTTTAGAATTTATAGAATTTTTTAGAATTCATAGTATTCTAGGTTGACAGTTTTTTCTTTAAAGATGTTGCCTCACTGTCCTCTCACTTGCCTTGCTTCCAGAGAGATCTGCTGTCACTCTTTTCTTTATTTCTGTATATTTAATGTGACTTTTTTCCCTGTCTACTTAAAAACATTTTTTTTTTTGTTAATCATAGGGTTTGATCAATTTGATTTTAATGGGTCTTGGTGTGGTTTTTTCTTTTTTTCTTTATATTTTTTATTTTTGTTATTTATTTATTTAATATAATTTATTATCAAGTTGGTGTGGTTTTATTAATGCTCTTTGTGCTTAGATTTTATTGAGTTTCTTGTATCTGCAATTTTAGTTTTTGTCAAATTTGGAAAATTTTAGCTCTAATTTCTTTACATATTCTTCTGTCCTTCTCTTTGGGGACTCTAATTACACATACATTTCACTGTTTCAAGTTGTTCCAAAGCTTAATGATGCTCTTTTGTTTTTTCCTCCAGAAAACAGAAAAGGAAAAAGCACTCTTCAACTCTTTTTTTTAATTAATAAACTATTTTTGGGGTCAGATTTAGACTCACTGCAAAATTGTGGAAAGTACAGAGAGTTCTCATATAATCCCTCCCCCACACAAACCAACCTCCTCCACAACTGACATCCCACATCAGAGCAGTATATTTCTTATAATCAATGAGCCTACACTGACACATCATTACCATTCAAAGTCTATAGTTTACATTAGGGTTCACTCTTATGTTGTACATCTGTGAGTTTTGCCAAGTCTATAATGACATATGTCCATAATTATAATATCATACGGAATAGTTTTACTGCCCATAACACATTTTATTTTAGGAGCCACAGAATGATACTTGAGCTAGTACTAGTCTACCACCCAATCTTATTTATTATTTTCCTCCTTATTCACTCTGACCCAGTCACACTGGCTTTTCTTCTGTTCCTTCAACACATCAAGCTCATTTTTTCCTCTCTTCTTGTCTTTTGCCCTTGCATTGACTTTACCTGGAAATCTTTTTCCTTTGATCTTTGTATAATGGTTTCTTTGTCATTCATAGAGACTATTGTCATTTACCTTGCAATCACTTGCTAATCATATTACACTGTTTTAAAAAAATCTTCACAGCACTTATTACTATCACAGTGATTTTGTTCAATTGTTTATTTACTAATTCATTATCTATTTCTCTTCCACTTCATTCCCTGACACTTATTAGAGTGAAAAATGGGATCTTTACAGCACATGAAAACATGCCTGGTCACATAGTAGGTAATCAGAAATATGAAAAGTAGATGAATGATGATTATATTTGCCTGAAAACCAGTGATTTTTCTTTTTTAAAAAATTTTTAAGCCTTATTTATTTTTGAGAGAGAGAGAGAGAGCTGTGAACTGTCAGAGAGAGCTGTCACAGCTGCCAGAGCTATGAGAGAGAGCTCTGAACTGTCAGCACAGAGCCCGACACAGGGCTCTAACTCACGATCAGTGAGTTCATGACCTGAGCCGAAGTCGATGCTCAACCAACTGAGTTACCCAGGCGCCCCAAACCAGTGATCTTTCTTAATCCAAGGAATTACATCTATACTGTACCCTTGTACATTTATTTGCTTTCTTCTTTCATTTGACTAATGGAAGGCAGGAGGTGTGGTGGGGTGTGTGTGTGTGTGTGTCTGTGTGTGTACTTAAAACAAACCTTATCGGCTCGGCTCCAAAGGGCTTTGGGAGGTGGTTCTCCGGTGACAGGAATTTCAAGACGAAGCTTGCTTCCTGCTATTACTGTCACTGTATTGTCAGCATCAAGACCATCCAGGATGATCTTAGGAGGATCTAGAATATTAAATATGGCCTTTGTTATCAGACAATCATTTCCATGTGAATATCTGGGCCAGTACTTTGCTAGTGGTAAATATTGGTAGAACCAACGTTTTATCTGGCCAAAAAGAATATAAGAGGAGTCAAAGTAGTTGGTGCCTGGCACCTTGCAAAGCTACTCCATTGTAAGACTTCTTAAGAATCAACTATTATGCTTAGTGACTTACACCAATTCATGTATATCACAGTTTTGAATGTGTTATATTTCCATGGTAAGCAAAAACAAAAAAACAAGAACACAACTCTGCAATGATTTATCTACTCACCAACAACATGAACTTTGGCAGGCAAAGTAACAGAGTAGGCATCTGGTGCAAATACATAATCACCTTCATCCTCAGTAAGAGCATTGGCTATCACTAACTTGTGGATTCTAAGGAAATTAGAAAAACATTTCTAAGAATTTGCAAAGATTTAGATTGTATATGGCCCAACTGAAGAGACACCTGGACTTTATCTGATTAAGAGATAAGCCTATCTCCAGGCTGGAGAGAAAGACAGACCAAGAAACAGAGAGAGAGAGAATATAAATGCGAAGGCTTAATTATCCTATTTATGGATCTTCATCAAATATTCATTTTTGAGTATATGAAATTATTTGTACAAATACAGCCTGATTATTATGCACACAAGAGTCTAATATTCCTTTTTCATCACATAGCTTTAAAAAAAGGCTAAAATACAACATCTCACTAGTGCCATAATTTAAGATTTAAAAAATTACCAAGAACATTCTTGATTTTGGCATTATATGCCAAATCTAAAAGCAGTAGTTCTTAACTTTTTGGGGATCAGCGAATATCTGATGGACACCATTGATCCTTTCTCTGCAGAACAGTATGTATTTTTGTACACACAGACTTGGCTTACAACTTCAGAGGATTTGTGGGACCCCCCTGGAGTACATTCATGATCTTAACCAGATTCACAACCAGGATCCCTAGATCCAAGTTTAAGAACTCTTGCCTTAGATCTTTGCTAGATTCGAGGATATTATGTCTGCCCCCCAAAATTGTGGGAAGGTCATGTGGCACTTATCGGTTAGGGACAGTTAATCCATTTGATTGAATCCATAGGATTCAGTATCATTCCTTTAACCTTCTGCTTATATGGAAAGAATCAGTTGATGGCTTGTTTTTCTTTTGCCCCTTTTTTTTGTTGTTGTTCATTCGTTTGTCATTGTTCTTTCTTTCTTTCTTTTTTTAATTTAATTTTTTAAAATTTACATCCAAATTAGTTAGCATATAGTGCAACAATGATTTCAGGAGTAGATTCCTTAATGCCCCTTACCCATTTAGCCCATCCCCCCCTCCCACACCCCCTCCAGTAACCCCCTGTTTGTTCTCCATATTTATGAGTCTCATGTCTTGTCCCCCTCCCTGTTTTTATATTATTTTTGTTTCCCTTCCCTTATGTTCATCTGTTTTGTCTCTTAAAGTCCTCATATGAGTGAAGTTATGATATTTGTCTTTCTCTGACTAATTTTACTTAGCATAATATTCTCCAGTTCCATCCATGTAGTTGCAAATGGCAAGATTTCATTCTTTTTGATTGCCAAAGTAATTCTCCACTGTATATATATACCACATCTTCTTTATCCATTCATCCATCGATGGACATTTGGGTTCTTTCCATACTTTGGCTATTGTTGATAGTGCTGCTATAAACATTAGGGTGCATGTGCCCATTTGAAACAGCATACCTGTATCCTTTGGATAAATACCTAGTAGTGCAATTGCTGGGTCATAGGGTAGTTCTATTTTTAGTTTTTTGAGGAACCTCCATACTGTTTTCCAGAGTGGCTGCACCAGCTTGCATTCCCAAGTTGATGGCTTTTGAATAGACAAAGTACCATACCATGAGGTGCAGATAAAGGATCACTGGTAGGACATGATATAGAACAGAGAAGTCAGACATTCTTGCTATTTGGAAGCAAAGAACCAGAAGAAGATCCTCTCTTTATGACTACTCTCCAAACTTCCTCACCAAATATATAATTTAGGAAGTAGAGGAAGAGTGCATATTGAGACAAGTTACAGATCGCCTAACTTGCTTACCTTCCTTTGTGAATGACCTTCAGACGGTCACTTTCTTGAACAGGTAGGCCATTTTTAGTCCATTTTCCTGATATGTTTTCAGAGATTTCACACTTCAAGCAGATTTCTTTTCCAATGTTTACAGTTTGATCAGTCAGAGGTGTCAAAATCTTCAGAGGTTTCACTACAGAAACAATATTTATAAGTGCCAAACCCAAACTCCAGACAGGCCAAGACAGTATCTTGTTTTGAAAATGAGAATTTGTTCCAGTGCAATTGATATATTGGGGGACAACCAGAACATAACACAAATTTTGTGTTTGATGATGCATGATTTCATTCATGAAAAAGAGGAAATGGCACCCAGGTGAACTGAGCCAGGTAGAACTGTACAAAATGCACACACGCGTGTGCACACACATACACGTCAAACATCTACCAGCTGCTTGAATTCACCCATGCAATACAAACCATACTCATGCACATCTGAGATTACCAGTGTCCATCCAATTTTAAATAACCTCTTCTCACCATGTCACAGTATCTCAGTAACCACAACACTCCCCACACTGCTTCCACAAGGAAATTTTAGGTCTCATTTAACATAAAGTGCCATATTTATTAACCATTTGGCCTGTGTAAAACTGTGATACTGTTTTTTATTAGGTTCTTATTGTTTTGTTTTAATGTGTGGCTGACAAAACTTTTGAGTGTCATGCCCATAACTTCATTTTGCCCATTAGTTTTGTGGTTTTATTGCATAACTTTGTATAGCATATTGATTTTAGAAATGCATATGTTATATTATAGCAGAACTGACTGTAATTGCTTTAAATGGATACAAATATCTGTCCATGGCTGAAAAAACTGTTTTGGTATTAAAGGAAAATGACCACAACTCCGCGATGCATAAGGAGTGAGTGTAACTGAGATAACTTCTGAATAATTCAGCGATCCTATGAATCATAATTGGACTAAGAAAGAAGTAAGGAAGCAGGATTTCTGCTCTGCATGTGTTACTACCAAACTTCCTGTGAGATTTGCTATCTTAATTTTCATGGCCAGCTGGAAGAGACAGACTCTGCCATTGAGGAGTGACTACTATTTGGAGGTATTTGGGGAAGTACATAAATTCTCTCATGCTTCTGGATCTTAGTAGCAAATGGGTTCTTACAATGTTCTCATTTGATCCCCCTTGGTTTGAGTAACTTCCTTCTCACTCCAAATGTAATTGCAGAATGTTGAATGTTTATTTAATGAATTGATAGCAAATTCACTCATGGGTTACACAAACATTTTCAGGATTTTATATTGTATCTAAGTATTTATCATCTACTTATGTGGTCTTGGGATTACAGTGCTTCTTAACCATTTGGACCATTTCTGTGGCAGGTGATTTTTATACTTCCTTCCCAATCCTGTGTTTTACTATTAAACTGAGTAGTCGATTTCTTTTTCAGAGACCCTGACTGATATGACATAGACACTCAGAATGAATCCAATTTTACATATTTAAAATTGCCGCCAGTAGAAATAAAATAGATAGAAACTTTCCTAAAATTGAATTAACAAATGCAACACCAGTAGATACGCAACTTGGAAGATACCCAAGGAGATCTTACTTACAGTCAACACTAAGTTTAGCAGATGATTGTCCTCCCGTTGTCATTACAGAATATTCTGCACTGTCAGCCTTCGTTGCTCCCTCTATGATCAAAATATGTTTTTTGCCCTCAACTTTAATTCGATATCTTGATTTTGGACCAGGAATAATCTCCTCACCATTCTTAAACCTGAGTTTAAATAGATTATAAAAAGTTTTATAAAAGACCCTTCAGGAAATGGACCTTATTGGTCTTGGTTTTGTTTTTTTTGTTTGTTTGTTTTTGTTTTTGCTATATCCTGGTATCTAAGAACTATTTGTTGAATTAAAGAATGTACGATCACTCCATCAAATGGATTAATAATGTAACAAGGATTGTCTAAAAAATTACATTAAAAGAACATAAGCTCTTTCTTCTCATTCAAAATCAGTTGAATATGCTACGAGAGAATAATACTCTTCCACTCACTAATAAGAATTGTATCACTTAATATGTTTTAAATTTTTTTAATGTTTATTTTTCAGAGAGAGAGAGAGACAGAGAGAGAGAGAGAGACAGAGAGGCAGAGAGAGGGAGACATAGAATCTGCAGCAGACTCCAGGCTCTGAGATGTGAGCACAGAGCCCGAGACAGGACCAACCATGAGATCATGACTTGAGCCAAAGTTGGATGGTTAACTGGCTAGGCCATCCAGGCGCCCCTCACTTAACATTTTTTAAAGATAGCTATGATTATAGATTAGAATGAACAATCTACTCTGTACCAATTACCACAGATTCATGCTGTGTAATTTACTATACTTTTCAACAAAGCATTTAATTTTATTATGGATCTCTTAGTTTTAATTTTGATGTTACTCACATAGAACTTGCGAAAACACTCTTTAACTGGACAAAAAAATGCTTTTATTTTTTAAAATAATTGGTGATTCTTAGCCTAAAACATTTTTCTGAGGTACTATAAAAATAAGGTAACTAGGGAAAATATATAATACTTTTTCATGTAAGTTGCCAGTGTGGCATGGTGAGAGTAAGCAACTTTTGGAACTTAGGAGCATCCATGGGATTTGGAGTCAAACAGATCTGGACAACCATGAGCTATCCATTTCTTACTAAGTGCCTACTTCCCTACATTTACCAGTCTAATTTTCTGGATCATTTTCTAGTTTCATAGGTGAAAAAACTCCCAGCATCTTTGTAGTTTTAGTTACCATTTCTACTAACACAAATGAGGTTGTGAATTTTTTCATATGTGTAAAAGCCATTTCCTGTTCTCCAATCTATAAAAGCATATTTTAAAAAATCTATTAAAAATGGACAGACCTCAGGAAAGTTACTTACCATTTCACATTAGCATCATCTTCCGACACCTCACATTCTAATTCCACTCTTTCCCCGCAGTAAGCATTCATATCTTCCAGCTGTTTGGTTACCATAATTGGAGGCTCTGTTTAAAAAAAAAAAAAAAAAAAGGAGAATCAGAATCATTAAATGCTTGAAATCTGCTCATGACCACAGATTTGTTCACAGATAAAAGACCAACAGTAAGAAAGTATCATCTACCATAGGGTTATGGTTAGATGGTGGTAGATAGTTGGCAGGTGGTTTTTTGTTTTGTTTTGTTTTATATCTTTGTTGGCAAAATAAATAGTTAGCAGCCCTGGGTAAGTTTTCCCAATTTTCTCAGACTCTTCAAATCAAATCAATTATTGTTCTGGAGAGCAGACAAAACATGTATCAAATATCCTTCCTTTGGCAAATAAGAAACCACGTGGTAGACATTTGTGATGGAAGATCTGGTGGTTCTGGTTGGAGCTCTGATTGCAGAGCTCTCTGTATTCAGAGGGCTTCATCTACACCCTCCAGCTCTTTTCACAATGTTTTAGTAAAAGATTGTCTTCAGCACCCTCGGTGTCAACCATTGATTCCCTTTCACTAATAAAACTGATTTTGAGAGAAGTGTATTTGCAATCAGCTGAATGTGTGAAATGAGGATTATTCAGTAAAGTTTGTTGGGTTTCAGAAGCTATAACTAGAATAATTATACTGTTTGCTTGAGTCAAAAACATGAGGTATTTAGACTCACCAGTCTTCCCCCCCCCTCAGCTTTTCTAGTCTTCAACAAACTTAAAGATTAATTAGGATACGTAATAATGGCCAGTGTAGAGGAGCTTCCATGCAGAGCCAGTCTGTCCCCAAGCAAACCCATTTCTAGGCGTGCTGTTACCTGTGCCCTAGAGCTCAAGAGCTTACCTGTCCCACTCATTTTGATAACTACCCCTGAGAGAAGGAGTGCCAAAGGTTGTTGAAGACTACAGTAAGAGATTGCACTTTACCTCGCACAAACAGCTCGGTGGAACATTTCTCATCACCAGCTGTCACATAATACTCTGAATCATCCGTTAGCGCACAGTTATTGATAAACATGATTCTTTCACATCCTTTATGCTCAAAGATGTATCTGTTTGAAATGGGAGGGAGATAACAGTCTGTGAACTTGATTTTATTTTTTTATTACCAGCAAATTTGGCTTGTAATTCAGCAATGTTTGAAAGTCAAGGATATAATTATGATCTGCCATTTATGTAGCATATCTTACATAGTTAACAGAAAATGTGAAAACTGTTGTTAGCTTCATAATGCACACTGTAATACATATTCATATTTACACATAATATTTAACATCTGTATTTTTATAGAAGTTTTATTTCATATATAAATTAGTACTCACATATTTGCTTTTTAATTTTTTTAACCCATTGTTGGAAAGTAGGATTGGCTAAGGTTGTCAGAGAGATTTTGAACTCTGTAAATTTTTTTAAATGACCAATTCATCTAGTTTATTTTTTTAAAGTTTATTTATTTATTTTTGAGAGAGAGAATGTGGGGGAGGGGGGAGAGAGAGAGAGAGAGGGAGAGAGAGAACATGGCAGAGGGACAGAGAGATCAGGGGAGGGACAGAGAGATAGGGAGAGAATCCTAAGCAGGCTCCACACTGTCGGTGTAGACCCTGAGGCAGGGCTTGATCCCATGAACTGCTGCAAGATCATGACTTGAGCGGAGATCAAAAGTCGGATGTTTAACCCACTGAGCCACTCAGGCACCACCCCCACCCCTGCTGATTCATCTAGTTTACAGGTGGACAGGGACTCAACCTTACTCATTGATTCCTTGATTCCATTTATGGCTTAGTGCAGTGACACAATAGATTTTGTTAGGTGAATAAGTGATTATACAATTTAAGCAATAATGTGAACTTAATCACTGTTACAGGCAGTAATTTTTTAGAACGTGATGTTCTTTTAAATGAGCTTAAGAACTAGTATTATCATATCACAGTAACAATCTACTAAAAAAGAACTTGAGCATTTGGAGGCAAAAAACTAAAAGCCAGGAATATCACAAAATTTAATTGTCTGTGATCTGGATTATGGATGAGTATATTAGAGCATTATAACAAACTAAAGAAAAAGTTCTTATTTGGAAAATCTTCTAATTGAAGACTTCAAGAATAAAGCATTACACAACATTTTATAGATAAAAATAACCGATTAAAATTATGTTTTTGGTAAATTCAAGCCGCTTTCAAGAGATTTTTATCAGACACAAACATTATTATCACAAAGTCACTCTGTAGGCATGACCACATTAAGAAATTGGAAACCACCTAATTGCACTCCAGAAGTGACAGATTTTCAGGATTAAAGTCTTTTTATAAATGTGCATGTGGCTCCTGTTAACTTAAAAAAATATATTGGAGTTGAAAATCTCTCAGGCTGAGAAGGATCTGTGTAAAGTAGTTTCATAATAGACTAGCAATACCATCAGACATCAGGGATTAGTCTGTTTCCTTCATTTGAGAGAGGGCCAAGAAATAAAATACAGGCTTTAGATGCTCTTTTGGAAAAACAAAAGTTCTCTAATTATAAGGTGTGATTCCCAGCTGGTAGGCCAAATATATATTTCAAAATTTTCAAAATTTTCTTTTAAAAATTGGGAGAAGTTTTGACAGTGCTCTGAAATAATCAGATATAACCTATATTGACACAAAACTGGAACTGAAATAACTCAAAATAGTTTGTATAGAATTAAAACATAAAACAAAGTTTTATTTAGATAGCACTGTAATCTTAATGGCTCCAAAACACATGAAAAGTTTTTACTCCCCCTCCATGTGATTTTGCATTAAAAAGGTATAACAAAAGCATGTTTTTATTCATAGAAAATTAAGTCAAACTACTGTTTGATTTATGTAGCTATCACTGATTATTTGCAAAGCCCACTTACTTTGTACTGGGTCGAATCTCTTGACCATTTTTATACCATTTCACCTCCAACTTTGGGTCTGCCAGTTCCACAACAAACCTTACTCTGCCTCCTTTATCAACCTGATATGCAGGGTCAAGAATTTTTGCAAAAGCTGGTAGAGAGAAAAAGCAAAACTATGTCAATATGTGCATACATATGCTGTGAATTTAAATAGTCGATGTATGTATAAGAACCTAAAACTAAATGAAAAATGGATACTCAAAGTAGAAATAAATTAGGAACCTTCCAAATTATCCTCTATATTTTAGAATTCTGTGTTGATTTATATATCATAAGATGACTTAGCAATTTGAAGAGAACCCACATGTTTTTGAAAGAAACATAAGAGTATTGAAGAGCCTTTAAAAATGACTGTCCTGGTATTGAGGAGGGCACCTGTTGGGATGAGCCCTGGCTGTTGTATGGAAACCAACTGGACAATAAATTTAATATTAAAAAAATGACTGTCCTAACTCTTCAGGAAATTATAAAGGATCCAGATGAAAGTGAACTCGAAGAATATGCCTATTCTAGCATGATTCCTATCAGGATTATTGGCATTATCTCTGTACTTCTTATATGTCACAGTTTTTTAACACAGAATTTATGAGATAAATTCAATGACTCATAAGATGAAACTGAATGCCTTTGACTAATTGAAATAGTAGACTTACCAAAGTTTTGTACTGTGGAAACTTGTCCAAATAGTGACACATATTAAATACTTCATACATATATGGTTAGGAACTCAGGACTTCAAAACATTTTAAATAACATAGAACATAGTAGTTTTTAAAAAAGATTATCTTTGAAAAGTCCTAAGCAGAAATTAACTTCTTTTTAAATTTCATAGTTTTTGGGGCGCCTGGGTGGCTCAGTCAGTTAAGCGTCCGACTTCACTCAGGTCATGATCTCACAGTTTCTGAGTTCGAGTCCCGTGTCTCGCTCTGTGCTGACAGCTCGGAGCCTGGAGCCTGCTTTGGATTCTGTGTCTCCCTCTCTCTGCCCCTCCCCTGCTTGTGCTCTGTCTCTCTGTGTCTCTCAAAAATAAATAAACATTAAAAAATTAAAAAAAATAAATTTAATAGTTTTTCCCTGATTTTAAAGATAATACTCATTTAGACAGTTTGGAAAATACGTACACCCGTGGAATGCGTCATAGAATTTTTCTGCTTCTGTTTCCATCATTGAGACTTTGCCATAGTATTGCTTAAACTCACTTCCTCATATTTTAACATGATATAATAAATACTAGCTTTAAAAAAGTTATTTATCATATACCTCATGACATCAATTCAGAGCTAATGGCAAGAATTAGGCCAGTGTGGGGGAAAAGAGATATCAGCTGGCTCTATACTTTGGCATTTGACATGTTTGTGATGACTATATCATCTCAGATACCTCTCAAGAATTAAACTTCTGAAGGTTTTGAAGTTTTGAAATAGTGGGAATGGCTGACTTATGTAAACAAAGCAAAAAACAAAACACTTCTATATTTCTCTGGGTCCATTTCTCACCCAGTTTACAGGGAGGTTTAGAAATAAAGGGCAGATTTTTTAAAAGAAATGGCAAGAGACTTTAAATTCTGCTTGGACATCCAGGTTGGGTGCCTAAATAAATAAACAAATTCGATTTGGACATTAACAAACAGTAAACAATAATAGGATTGATATGTTACCTTGATGTGTCACAAAACGGATAACTGACCATGACCAAATGTAGGAAACTTTGAAGAGCTTATGATCAGTTTAAAATGTGTCGCTCTTGTTTTTCTTTCTGTAAATTTTAAATTTCAACATCTCAAAGTATTTTTTAAGAGATATTTAAAACCACAACAAAATCCATTCACTTCAGATCTCAAGGGAGCAGCATAGCTGTTTTACAACCGCACTGGGTGTGAGAAGTGAATTCCCCAGTCCCCATTTAATGGGTGGAAGAATATGATGGCAAAACAAAGAGACATCGAATCTACTGTAAGTAATAATCAAGAATTTCAGAGTGAGGGAGATATGGAGTCTGGAGAAAGGGCCACTGAGAAATTCCCAGTGAGAAGGAAGATATTTATTGTTCTGTTACACGCTGTATGAGGTACTTGTAAAGTCAATCTCCGTTACCTTAAGTGTTCACTAGCTACCTGCTACCCTCATAGCTACTGATGTGCAGAGCAGTGAACTCCTCCGCCCAAAGCCAAAGGTAAGAAGTGTAACCCCTGCAAATTCCGCCCCATCTATCCCCGCCCCAAACCAGAGAGAGACAGGAAGCATCCCTGCAGGGGGTTCGCCATCATTTCTTTGGTCCGCTTTGGATGCTGGCCCCGCTGCCACCTCCCCCAGGAGAGCTCACCTGCGCTCTTCTTCTCCACTCTGCGCATGCGCTTGAGCCGCCTGAGCATGCCGCGCAGGTCGGTGATGCCGTACTGGAAGGCGATCTTCTCATACTCGTTGGGGTTCGCATTCTTCAGCAGCTCCCACACGTCTACCTCGGGTTCTTCCTCCTGAGGCTTCACCTCCCTAACCGGGGAGAACCATTGCCTAGTTTAGTAGCCGCCCACCGGCCCCGAAGCACAAGAAAGGCTGGAGTATAGTACCGATTTGTCGGTTCAGTGTTAAAAGTCCCCCTTTTTAGGGGCGCCTGGGTGGCGCAGTCGGTTAAGCGTCCGACTTCAGCCAGGTCACGATCTCGCGGTCCGTGAGTTCGAGCCCCGCGTCGGGCTCTGGGCTGATGGCTCAGAGCCTGGAGCCTGTTTCCGATTCTGTGTCTCCCTCTCTCTCTGCCCCTCGCCCGTTCATGCTCTGTCTCTCTCTGTCCCAAAAATAAATAAACGTTGGAAAAAAAAAATTAAAAAAAAAAAGTCCCCCTTTTTAAAGACTGAGTACTTAAAGGCCGCGGTCTCAAGGAAACTTCCATATAGTTAAAGATCAGGTGTGTGAGCTTATATTGACGCTCTCGCTTTCCTAGTTAACAATACAATATTAGGGAGAGAGAAAGGTATCAGGAAGTGTTCTGAAGATGTTTTTACTTATTTTCAACTTGAAAGTTTAAAGAGAAGGTGAGATTTTGAGGAACTTAAGATCAGTTGGCATCTAGGCTATAGGCAACTGCAATAATTCGGAAAAGTGGATTAAGAATGAGAAGATTTAAATATTGGTCTATAAAAGAAAAATGATCTCTTTCTCCCTTCATTGTATACATTCTAGCTTATATGTGAAGACAGTACATACAAATAAGTATTTCAAATCTTAGGATTTTGCAAATTGCATTTTCCTACCATATTAGTAAATGTGTACACTAACCATTTTTTGCTGTTTTATATACAGAAAAAAAATTTGACACTGCCAGAATGTTTTTTTTGTTTTTTTCTTAAATATGATTTTTGTGGATACATTCACTTTTTTAAATATTTTTTTTTTTTTCTAAATTGGCAGGAGAAAAGGAAAATGAGGCCAAAAATGCTCTCATATCTCGTCTTAAAGCACTGTCTTGAAATTTTTTGAAAGCAGGTTGGGTATGAATTATAAAAATGTAAGTGTTAAACTTTTATTTTTTTTTAATTTTTTAATGTTTATTTATTTTCGAGAGACAGAGCACAAGTTGGGGAGAGGCAGAGAGAGAGAGGGAGACCACAGGCTCCAGGCTCTGAGCTGTCAGTACAGAGCTAACACGGGACTCAAACCCACGAACCTCAAGATCATGACTTAAGCCAAGGTCAGACACTTAACCGGCTGAACCACTCAGGCACCCCTAAATGTTAAACTTTTAAAGCAAATGGCTAAGATCCCATGAACAAAGGGAAAATAACTTCTTAGTGTAATTATCAAAATTATGATCCCAAATTTTGATCACTGACTAAAGAACATACAGAAAATATAAAGGACACGCACGATATGAGATTTAAAGTACACTTGTCTGTCCTTATTTTAAAACCAATAAATGAAAGAAAAAATCAAGCATAAACACTAGTTTAAAAGCAAAATGTAACTTAAATTGATTTCCTTTGTTGGCTAAATAATCCTGATTTTTTTAAAAAATTTTTTTTCAACGTTTATTTATTTTTGGGACAGAGAGAGACAGAGCATGAACGGGGGAGGGGCAGAGAGAGAGGGAGACACAGACCCCGACGCGGGGCTCGAACTCACGGACCGCGAGATCGTGACCTGGCTGAAGTCGGACGCTTAACCGACTGCGCCACCCAGGCGCCCCTAAATAATCCTGATTTTTAAAGAAAGAATTAGTTGACTGTTTTTATCAGGTTAATTTGGAAATGTTACAGTGACTACTTACTGTGAATAATGCTGGTTTGGGTATGATTTTTCAGGAAAACTGGTCAACACATCTTAAACACCAGTGAGAAAACAGATTCTTGCTATCATGTTAGCAAATGATGGGTTACATGTGTTTGCATTGTCACATTAATTACACCTGTTTCTGTACTTTTTGAGAAAATACTGGATTGTAATCATAGGGAAGGAGAGGAGAATATAAATATTAACATAGAATTTAGGGTGGCGTTAGGCAAGGATGACTTCTAAATATCTAATTTACATTGTCGTGTAAGTCTTTTTGCCCAGTGGAGGAGGATGCTGAGGCAAATCTCCTGGAAAGTGGAAGGAAGTGGGAGGTCATTGGCCTGTCAGTAACCTTTATGGGAAGGACCAGATAACACCATTAGGGAAATGTGCCTCTTACAAGCTCAATACGCAAGTATTATTTTCATATGTCACTGAGATAATAACTACACACTCTATTAACACAGATAAATTGAAAAGCTTAAGAAAATTGTCCTGAAGTTGGAATATTGGTAATAATTTGCCAGATCTACTAGGTTTACTGTCTGAAAGCAGTCTAAATTTCAAATACATCCTTTAAATATTTTGTAGAAAGTCTTGGAAAACTGCAATTAAAATGTGTCTGTGTACCTATGTATAGTTTTTGTATGTGTTTCTTCAACCACTTTATTAGTGCTCTATTTTCTTTTGTATTCCAGCCTAAATAGTCCCCTCACTGTAAAAAATATGCCATATTACATTGTGTTAAATTTGTATTTCAACCAAGAAGAATTACATCCACATTTCGAGTATCCTCCCAACACTGGTAAAAGGATTTAAAGATACCAAACTAGATTAAAATAGCAAGAAGAACAAGTCAAATACTAAGACATACCTGGATCCATGATGTGAATATTTATATAAGGGAAGCCAGTATAAACATCATTGTTGTCAGTGTGATTTCTTAAGTCAGTTTTGTTGGTAGATTCATAAAACCAATCATCCTCACCATTTTTTTTTCATTAAAACACCAAAATATACCTTGCTCTACTATCTTCTTAATCTTAGCAAACTTGGTATCCACAAACCAGTAACCTCTTTCCTAGTCCATCTTTTTCTATTACTTAATTCAATTCCAAATTGCAAAGAGAAGTATTCATTATTTTTTACTTGAATGTGAAGTCAAGGCTTCTACCTGTAGCATTACCTTAACTCATCCAGAATAGATCTTTACTTACCATGGTGGCTGTGCATGGCCCTATCTGCATGGTTATATTAAATTACAGTAGGAGAGAAATTCATCTTCTATAGGCACTACTGATTCCTTTTCAAGCATTGGGATAGACCTATATAACATTCACAGTACTTTCATCTACATCAAAATTTCTATAACTTGATGGTCCTAGTAAAGTACAAAGCAATCATAGAAATTTTATGTAGAATAAAACTTTTAAGTATACTTGAAAGTTTTTTTCTATATAAAATTTCTATGATTGCTTTGTACTTTACTAGGACCATCAAGTATATATATACTTGAAAGTTTTATTCTATATAAATTTCTATATATATATATAAATATATATTTATATATAAATATATATTTATATTCTATATAAAATTTCTATATATATATACTTGAAAGTTTTCTTCTATATAAAATTTCTATAATTGCTATATATATATATATATATATATATAATATCCCATAACAAGATTTTGCCTAATAGATTTATTCCAATTTAGCTAATGTCTATTTGAAATACTCCAGTTTTGTTCAGGTCAAGGAGATCTTTTGTTGTAGAGGGATGTTGTAGAGAGATATAAAGATATTTATTTTGATAGGGATTTTGCCACACACTCTTGGAGTAGAAATGGTGTCATTGCCACAATGAAAACAAATGCAATTCACAAATTAGTAGGAAAACACAATGATTTCTAAAGTTATAATGGTGATTAGTATAGTATATTAAATGAATATAGTCAGGCTAACAATTTAATTATGAGTCAAAATCATAATTAGGGGATGTAAAGAAAGTGAGAACTGGAGACATGTTTGCTGCCCATTTTGTCTTCAGTAATTTTGATCATTAATTAGATTTCTTTGACTCTACAAACTACTAGTAGTCATTCTTTTTTCTTTCTTTTTTCCTTTTTAATCAGAGCATGGTGTTTAATCTATTGTATTACATCTTGATTGATTGATACGTGTGTGTGTGTGTATTATGTCTTTTTATGAATAAAGGCTCTTCAAAGGAAAATGTCACATTTTTGGTGGGAGTGAATATTTGACACCTACTATGAGCCAGCTTTTTACATTTGATTCAAGTAGTTTTTGTTCTCCACGTTTACAGATGTGGAAAACAAATCTCAGAGAGGACATGTAATTTGACCAGTCGTGCAGTTTGTAACTGGGAGAGTTGAGACCCACATCCATATTTTTACCACCACCTTTTCATTCCCACAAATGTGTATTACAGCCCTTTCTGCATTCCAGGCACTGGAAGGCACTGGCACACAGAAGGCACTAAGGAAGCACTTAGTGTTTTCCTGGTTGAGTAAATGATTGCAGGAGGAAAAAAAAAATCTCTTGTCTTCCTACAGTGTCAATTTGTATTATAAACTGAAGCACCAACTTCCAAAGTAGATTCAGTGTGGTATTTCTTATATGGAATGAGCTGCCTCAGAGGAAAACGTGGATTTAGGTCCCTGCCCTGTCTCTAGCTGTATGACTTGGGGTAAGTTACTTGATAGGTCTGGTCTTTGATTTCTCACCTGTAAAGTGAGGAAGGGTAAGTTTCACTTAGGGTCACTTCATATACTATTGCTTTAAATAAATTTGGGGAATTAATAGATATTATTGAGACTAATGATTATTTGAAGTAGCCAAAGAGGGAAAGGTATATTTGATACTGCCAACGTCTCTTGATTGGCTAATATCCACTGGTAATTAATAAATTACCAATATTTATTAAATTATTAAATATTAACAATACTGTTAATATTTATGTTCTCAACCTCAACTTTTAGACCTGGGGGAATTTTTCATTCATAAGGACTTGAATAAAGCCATCCAACTAAACTGAGAACAGACACAAGTCCATTTTATTCTACTTGTAATTTGTTGTGAAGTGTATTTATACACATTTCTTTAGTAACCATAGAAAGCACTAAAAGTAATAAAAAGTGAACCTGAAAAGTTAATGAAAACTGATATCAATATTATATATTATTAATTTAGAATCATAGTTTTATGATTTATTTGCACATTTGGTAGGTAAATAAAATCTCAGCAAATATCAATTTCTTTTAGTTGTGCTATAATAAATATCTGAATATGTATAGCTTTATACAAAACACATACATAATACATTATATGATTATGTATATGCATATATGGGGAGAAATCCTATAAAATCATTATGTACTGAATATCCATAATGAAATCTATAATTTTTATTGTAAGAGAACAACGTTAGGGAGTGTGACTGATAATACTAAACATTTATTTCCATTTTACTAATTTATTTTATCTCTAAAATGCATATTTTTTGACTTCTAAACATTTTTAAAATAAGGATGTATCCTATAATCAATAGTGTGTCATAATAAACACCTTGGAGCAATGTTTTCATTGCTTGCTGATTTATAAAACACATATATTAAAATGAATGGTGTCTTAGATTTGATGAAATACAATCACAAATACTATTTTAAAATAGGTCTTCCTTTAAAAACATTATATATATATACACACACATATATATATACATATATATATATATATATATATATATACACACACACACATACACCTGCAGACTTTTACCAAAATTGTGAAACTGAACTGATTTTTTGGTAAAATATCAAAGGCAGGAGAATAGAGGCTCTAGTTATTTGATCATGCTTGAAATGATAGAAATTATTAGAGAAATCAGAAGCTTCTAGGTATTTAAGTCTTCTGCCTCAGTTTTCAGATCTCCTCATCCCCAACTAAGAAAACATGTGAAACTCATGAAAGATTTAAAAAGAAGGTTAAAAAGCATCAACTAAAATCTTTAGCAGATTAGTATGCAGTGGTTTCTCTGTCTCTTTCTTAGTTGACTCTGTGTTATATTCTATAAGCGAAACACGTTTTAAGAAATGAGAAATTCTTCGAAAAACATCCACTTTAAACTTGACTTCTCTCAGTGAGTGTCTAAAAGATTTCCAGGCCACAGCGCCTCACTCCATCGCTCGGTTCTCACCTACGTTTCAGGAGACCACTAAAGTCAAGCTCCCCTGCATCCTCTTGACCTTCTCCACTGTCATTAACAACAAAAAAAAAAGCAAATCTGGGTTTAATGCTGAGACATATACACAACAGTTTCCCCCAAACACTCTACATATAACGTATATGCAATTTTGTACTGGCACACAAGTCATGGGACTAAATCAACACAAACTATTTCTTTTCACACAAGTGACATTTTAAGTTTTGGGGTATGTACTTGTGGAAAAGTAAACATGAAGAGCTTGTGTTACTCTATGATTTCAGAAGACGCATTTTTGTAGATTGCATATATAAAACTGCTTGGATTTGTGTTAAAACAGAGTAACACAAATGCACTTAAGCCAAGCAACACAAAGTACTTTGTTTTTCCAAGTTTGGGGGCTGTAGAAACATACCTGTGTAAAAAGCAAAGGACTTTTGCTGATCTCTGTTATTGATGTCAGAGATTGGCTTGGAGAACGAAGTATACCAGTGTCAAATATATAAGTACAGAGCTTATATTCAAAGGTAACTTCTTTGTGTCCATCAATAGTTGAATCAGATAATGTGATACCAACATAACAAAAATGGAACTAGTGCAGAGCTTTTTAAAAGATGCATTCCTTTCTGTTTTAAAGGGAAATCATTATAAACTTTTCATTTTCTTATTGATATTTATACCTTTTCAAATGTATTTTTCAAAAATTTGACTTTAAATTATTGATGATCCCTTTACTAGGAATACTTTCCTATAGAGAAATGCATCTTAAATTAGGCATGCAGCCACCTCCATGATTTCATAGAAACTCTAAATAGAAGCTATGGAGCTGACATTTAAATGGCACTACATATTTACTTACATGTTTAATTTTTTAATGAAGATTTTGTTTCCTGCTCTTTACAAATGTTAGTTATGGTTTCTAAGAAAAGAGTCTGCGGGTTTAAAAACAGTGTGTATAACACGTAAGTTATAAGAATTAAACTCAAATAATGTGTTCCCAAAATTTATTTAATAGCAGGTATTTAGAGAAGACCTTTTGAAGAAAACACATTTCTATTCTTTTAAAGCACAAAACTTAGTAGATTATGTCTCCCTCTCTTAGAACTATGCTCATAGGATGAGCATAGTTTTAGACCTACGCATTTGCTGATCATGGAGAAAGGGAAGGTGGAAGGAAAGTAATAGGATTCAAACTTATGACTTAAAAAAAATAACAACTTATTGATCAGGTAACATTAAATATATTTTAAGTAATTAAAATTTTCATTTATTCATAATTTAGGAGAGAAATATGACTTTTATTAACAGACTAAATCATTGCTTTATGATAGGTTGGGATGATTTTCCTTATCAACAAAACTAAGTGGATTCAGTCTTAAGAAGAACAAAATATTTGCTCTCATTAATGAACTTACACTATGGAAAAATTAAATACAGAGAGTAAGATAATGTCTGGAAGGGGCTAGTTACATTTCCTGTAGACTGGAACTTTTTTTGTTTTTCATTTTTCTTCCATGTCCCCAACCCCCAATTTTTCAGCCTTGGCAGTTGCAAAATAAATCCAATGGGTATCTATATTTTGCCTTTCTACAGTATTCTTTATTCTAGTGGACTCAGTGGTCTTTCATTTAATAATCCAATATTTAAATAGTGCTAACTTCAATAAGTCACTACTTAATTGTGGAGAATGGCTCCATAAGCAATTTCTAGATGAAAAGAAATATAAATAAAAGTTTTCTGACATCACTCAACTGATGCTATATCATTATACATCTTTCTTGGACATTTGGTGGAAAATAATGTAATTAAGGACAAAGTCACACGTGAAGAGACTAAAAGTGTGTTTTCAAAAAAATAGGAGCTTCACTATGACCAGAATAATCTAAAAAATGATCAGTATACATCTGATTTGAAATTAAACCTACAGCTTTTCTAGAACACTAACCTTTGGATACATAGTATGTTTGACTAGAGTGAAGAGGTGCTCTCATCTGGAAGACAAGAGTGTGGAGGAAGGGAATATGTGTTTGAAAACCCTGCACTTGCATGGTATACCAAAGCTACCTACATTCCCCTTTTGAAGTTACCTTCTCTTGAAAGCAGATCTGATGTCAATGTTTGGAGTAGTCCCAGTAGATTCTTTGAAAGGAAAGAAAACAATAAAATAAATACCCATTAAGAAGGCAATTTTGTGCTCAGTTCCTTTCCAGGCTGTGGGAATTCCTCAGATGGAAGGAACGCCAGGTGGAGTGGGGGATGTCTCTCCTCCTGGATGGCTGAGCTGCTGAGGCATCATACCTCATCCTCCCTCACACAGAATTGATGTGGGGACTACAGGAGGTACCATATCTAGCTGTCATTCTACCTGCCTTTCCACTAGAATTACCTGAAGAATTAAAAAAAAAAAAAAATCATCTTCTTGATCTCCTTGCTGGAGATTTTGATTCACCAGATAAGGGACAGACACCCAGAAATTAATACTCTTCAAAATCCCTTCAGGTGATTCTCAGAGATTCCTGGCCAGGTTGAAGAGGCCCTGCTCAGGACCAGATTCCCACTTGATACAGAAATCTCTACAGCACGTCCATGATCACCCAGGCTTTACTTGGCGTCTCCTGAAATGGGGTTTCATACTCTTTCCAGGCTGTGTACATAGCTTTAATGAAAGAACTCATGCTGAAGTTAAGTAAAAAAAAATTTTTTTTTCACCTCCTCATAACTCCTACCTTTAGATTCTAATTTGTCTGAAACACTTTGGTGTGACAGCACTTCCCCTATTTATCTGTTATGGATGCCTGGCCTCGTTCACACCATATTCAGCTGATTAGGGTGTGGTTTCTGGGTTCTTCATCCTGCTGGGTACCTTACTCCAGAAGAGAACCAGGTTGATGTATGGTACCCATGGCCAAAGACATTACTCTAAATGTGGAACAAGTAGCATGTTGCGAGAGTAGTGTTATTTTCTAAGCCTAGATCCTATTCCACTTGTTATATCACAGTATTAAATTACACCAGCTTTGTTTCTTGTGGCTTTATCACACTTTGGATTCATCTTAAGTTTATGATCTTTGCCGCCAAGTCACCTTTCTGTTTGTATACTTATAGAAGTGGTTTTTTCCTAATCTACATGCACACATTTACATTTACCCTATTAAATTCACTCTGGGCAGCACACAGAACATATGGATGGAGAAATTCCCCATCTGACATTAGTCCTTAGAAGAGAAATCCTCCCTTCCACCTGGGTATCCTGACATCCTTGGTACCATATGAAATTATCCCCCAAACTTGAGTGGGAATAAGTTGACCCAATGAAAGAGGCACATTCAGTAGAAGAACAAATGGCATCACCCCTTATCCAGAAGATTGAAGGAATACAGATAGCATGGACAAGAGGTACCTAGCAGTAAAATCCCCTGAAACTCCATTTTTAAATTGCTTCATAACAATTTAACTCAGCAGGCTTGCTGAGACTACCACAATCAGAAACACACACAGTTTGAAAGAAAACTTTATTTTCAAAATCTCATAGTATTAAATGACCCTCTTCTCCTCTATCCCCTCACATCCCATGGGGGAAAAAAACACATCTATCCAGACAAGAAGACTTTCTTACCATGTACTTCAAGATCAAATGTGCAGCTGTCAAACTTATCCTTATAGGTGACCTCACACCTGTAGTTTCCTGCATAGTTCTCTTTGGCCTTGATGATCTGCATCTCAAATGTGTACATCTGCAACAAAATGCATCCGGCATATTTCAGCCCCACCTTGCCAATGGACAGAAGCTATCACATCTCAGGTATTTTTGAAATTCCTCAGCATTGGCTTAATGTTTTTTTATCTGGGAGCTCCAGCACAGTGCTGTCAACATAGGAGGGGGTCAATGTGCTCCCCAGCCTCTGGCACAGCAGGGCAACCAGGCTCAAGTATAGGCACTAGGAGTGGTAACTCTAGAGAATTTTCTGGGGCTGAAATCTCTCAAAGCTGAACCTCAAAATGACACAGAAGGAATGACCGAACTGAACCCTGTGCCAGGAGATAAGGGCCATACCCGGGTTTGCCTTTCGAAGGTTTCCTTCAGCTGAAGGTGCTTCCCAGCTTTGCTGGCCAGATCCATCCATTTCCCTTTGAACCATTTGATGGTGGGTTTTCTAAGAAGGTCTTCAGCCTTGACTTTGGCTATAAAGGTGATATTTTCACCTAGAAAAAGCACAAGCAATTCAGACTGTGGCATAAAAAGTGCCATTAGTTTTGCTCTCAGCTGGAAGGAGTTACACAGGATTGCCCTGCAGAGGCTGTGATGTGACTGGTGCCCTGATTTTTTATGCATGCCCTAGGAGTTCTTAGGGTACTCCAACTTGTTCTGTTTTTGAAGTTATGAGGCAGAAAAGGAGAAATGGGTTAATAAGGAAGTAATTTTTGTTTGGCTTTATCATGTATAAATGAAATAAAAATGGAAAGCCTCACAAATGTATGGATTTTTTCCATCCTCTTTATTAGGCAAGATGATGGGAAGTCTGGATTTACATGACTAAATGTGACTAAATAAAATTGATCTTTTCAAAATAAAACTACTTATCCATTTGTATTGATTTTTGGGCCCTAAGGACATAAAAATTCTAGACTAGCATCCAGCCAAGCACTTTGGTGTCTTCTAGAAATACAAGGGGAACAAATATTTCCATCCACATGCAATGTACTTCTATATTCTAGACCTGAAAGAGGTCATTTTAGAATATAACCAGTCAGCTAGGTGGCTCATTTGTTCTGATCACAATATATTCCTTATAAAAACTTACTTTGTGAAAATTCCTGACCACTAGGTCCTAACTTACCACCCTGTTTATTTCCTTCATGGCACTTGGCTTTTGTGATTATCTGTTTGTTTAATTTCTCATTGTCTGTTCCTCCCATTAAGACTGTAAGTTCTGGGGCACCTAGGTGGCTCAGTTGGTTAGGAATCTGACTCTCAATTTTGGCCTAGGTCATGGTCTCACGGTTTGTTATGTGGAGCCCTGCCTTGGAATCTGTGTTGATGGTGCTGAGCCTGCTTGGGATTCTCTCTCTCTCTTTCTCTCTCTGCCCCTGCTACACTTTCTCTCTCTATCAAAATAAATAAATAAATTTTTAAAAAGATTGTAAGTTCTGAATTCTCACATGTTATACTAGTATTCAGGACAGTGTCTAAAACAGGAGGTGTGTAATCAATATTTTTGGAATGAATGTCTCCAAAGTGAACCCTCTATCCCACTAGTTTCTGCTGAGATACTACTTGTTATCATATGGTGTGTATGCAGATTTGTAATCATCTTATGGAATGAGTATGCCTCAATGACAGCAAAACTGGCTCAGAGCTTTAAGATACACCAGACATTGTTCAAAGCACCTCACAGGTAGTATCCCCATTTTACAGATGAGGAAAGTGATTTGAACCCAATCTGACTCCTGAGTCTAGGAACTCAACAACTATGTGCTAAAGGTTCCTAAAATGATAGCTTTCACTCTCCATTTCAGGTTAGAAAAATGAGAATCTAGTATATAAATATGATAGAATAGTATTCAGCCATAAAAAGGAATGAAGTACTGACTCATGCTACAGCTTGGATGGACCTTGGAAACATTATGCTATTGGAAAGAAGCCAGCCACAAAAGGTCACATATTGTGTGATACCATTTACACCAAATATCCAGAGCAGGGAAATCCATAGAGACAAAGCAGATTAGCCAGGGGCTGGGGAGGGGTAGGGGACGGAGAATGGTCAGTAACTACTTAGTGGGGTACATGGTTTCTGTTTGGGGTGATGAAAATGTTGAGATAGAGGTGGTGGTTGCACAGCACTGAGTGTACGAACGGCCACTGGTTGTTCACTTTAAAATGGTAAATTTCATGTGGTGTGAATTTCACCTCCATTTCAACAGGAAAGCAAGATTTAATGCTTGGCACTCACCAACTTTCACTGATCCTGTTTGAGGCTTCTCCACGAAGAGGGTGGACAGCTGGGAATTGGCGTTCTGCTTGTCTTGTTCCTCCGTAGCAGGCGATTCGCCAAGAGACCATTCTATTGAGAAGAAAGAAAGGAAAGGATCATTTCAGGGCCAGATCCTTCTTAGGCAGACTTACCTGGGTTTGTCGTTCTTGTCAATGCTGAAGCTTTTCTTTGTCTAATAAACCTGGATAAATATAACATCATTCTTTCCATCCATCTCCCCTGGAGCCATCAGTAGAGTGACAGATTCCCATTCTTACAAAGGGTGCCTCTTCCATATAGAACATTTTCTAATTCCTAGAAATAGTAAAACTTTTCAGGTAGGTTGTTACTTTGTGTTTGTTGGCAGCCAGAGTTTCCCCGTCCTGTCTGTCCCCTAACAGATAAATAATGATGGGAAGTATATTAAAGCAGAACTGTGTCATAATAGGTGAATGACTATAATGTGCCACGTCCATACAACAACAGAACTGGAAAAGACTAAAGGAAAAAAATCACTTTGCTGGTCAACTGAGAAGGGCTAGGGCCAGACCTAGCCTGATATTTCTAGATTCCTTGCTTTTATATGATTAGATGATTCCACTGGATTTGCATAAATGAGGCGGTAGTTTGACAATTAAGTAACGGATCATGACCAGCAGGCACAAGTTCCAAGAATACTAGGTGCATCCTGCAAAGGGGGAAAAACAGAAAAAGAAAAATCAACTCTGAGGCTTTCCCATGAAGAGAGAGAAGCTGAAAGTGAAGTTGAAGTTTATTTTCATTTTTTAGGTTGCACTCCAAGTGCTAGGCTGGTATTAATCAGTGGTCAACTCCAGCAAGAAGGGCAGGAGAGAGAACTGTAGACATCCCTTCCCTCTGTCTCCAAAAGCTAAACGCAGAGAAGTTCAGTTTCAGCCACTTAGTAACTGGAAAAAAAAAAAATGCATGGGTTGCCAACTCTCTGTTAATGTTTCTTGAAAAGAAGGAAATGTACATTTAGTTATTTTAGTTTTCAGGTATCAGTCATGCTATCCTTAGAAATCATCATTTTCACAATGAAGTTATACAATGTAGTTACATGATTACGTGTGTGTGTGTGTGCGTGTGCGTGTGAATGTCTGTGATATTCATGGTAAGAATGAATTATGGCCATTCATATTTGGAATAAGAGAGCAGGAATTTGTATTGTTTTGTTCCTTTGTATACCCACAAGTGCCTGCAAAAGTGCCTGTCCCTTTAGAGGCCCACAGTGGGATTGTAGTGAGCCCTTAACACGAATTTGTCGAGTGAATGTACGACCTCACAAAATTGTAGTGACTGCTGACAAGATACATTTGGAGGTTTTTACAAACTGTAATAAAGTTCTAGAGAAGTGTGAATTATTCTCTAACTTTAGCATATCCCAAATATGGAGATTTTCAGTTTCTTGATCTCTTTGTATTTGCTAAATGTTAAAAAATGATATCTACAATAAAACAAACAAATCTGTGATATGTGTGGCTAAATTCCTGTATGTGTGTGTGTGTGTGTGTGTCATGCAAAATTAATCATTTCTCAATACATTAGTTTTCTTGTAAGAAGATTTGTAATAAAATATTGCTTTTTTAAAAAAGCTACAAACAGAATAAAACAAAGATTAGAATTAAAACAGCTTCAAGAAATGAGGTCATTAGTGACTATATTAGGATGGGGTCGGGACGCCTTACTGCAGGCGAGCGCTCACCTGAATCTTTTCTTTCCAGGGCCCGACTACCCACACCTGAAAGGAAAGTGTGATTCGGATGATACAAGGGCAAGGGGTGAAAATGGACAGCTGACTCCAACCTTCTTGGATTCCCCTAAACCCTGTCTTTCCTCATGATGGGGGAAAAAAACTAGAAATCGTCTTGGGGAAAAAAAAAATAGAAGTCAGCTTGTTTGGAAGATTAGTAGAAGAACAATAATAAAATAAAAGAATTCAAATATCTAAAGAACAGGGAACAAGGACATATAGCTGGAAATGAAAGAAAAACATTTTTGTCCTTAAAATTCATACCCAACATTTACTAATCTTATTTATTTCACAAAGAAAGTTTCCTTTCATTTAAAAAAAAAAATCACCATTAAAGCCCAAGTTTTCCCTGCTAGTGTTGGCAGAGGCAAACGCTGGTGACCCCGCTTTGCACACTGTCTCATCAAGGTTCTCTGCCTTTTCTTTTTCTTTATTGTCAATTAACAATAAATTACAAAGTGGGGGTAAGGAGTTGGAATCATCCTAACCTGGAGGCACGGCACTAGGCGTGGAGGCTTCCTCTTCATCTGAAACAAGAAATAGGAAGAAAAAGTCAAGAAGAAAAGGACTTTGTCCTGCAAAAGAGAAGTCTCCTGCAAAAAGAGAAGGCTGAAAAAAGAGAGAACACACAAAACACCCTGAACTGATGAGTCAGCCTTAAAAGACTCGGTACCTGAAAGATTAAACTCAGTATTACAGACCAAAGAGAAAAGTAAATAAATAAAAGCGTGAGAGAATAGAGCAATCCAGTGAAAGTGTAGATTAAGAAATGGAGCTCTGTGCAAAAATTTCATGTGACTGTAGGTTAGGAAAAAAATTAATGCTAAAAATTGAACCTTGACAAAATCAACAACACACGTGTTTTAGAGTTCTTATTTTGTAACTAAAGTCAGTGTCAGATACAATTTGCATGCCACAGTCATTTGAACATAAGCATAAAAAAAGCATAAAAAAGAGAATTTGTTCTCTCCTGCCCCCCAAAACCTTGTGACTAATTCCCCTTTTATATTTAGGAGACAAAAGACAGCACTAACTACATTAATTAAGATAAATCAGTTTGTCATACTTACTAAGTTTACCAATATTTATTTTAGGAACTTCATGAGCATTTCCTCATGATTATATTGGTATTGGCCAAATGCTGTGTAATTAAAAAAAAATATTTATGAAAACACATTTGTAAAATTCAAAACAAAATTGCTTTAGAGTGTTCATGTGCAGAGGCACTGAATATTCTCCTTTTCTAAACTGAATTTCAAAGGGTCTATATAATTTTAGATGCTTAAATAGGCATTCAGTGTTATCTGAACCTCTGCCCCTCCTTTCTCGAAGCCTAAAAACTAATGTCGGTGTAAACAATAATAATCTTTGTACTTAAACACTAGAATAATTGTGAATTTCAAAACAAACTTATGACTATATAAAATAGGATACAGAAAATACATGTACATGGCTGTTAATTTTAAAGTGCTTAAAAATTCCTAGGGGCGCCTGGGTGGCGCAGTCGGTTAAGCGTCCGACTTCAGCCAGGTCATGATCTCGCGGTCCGGGAGTTCGAGCCCCGCGTCAGGCTCTGGGCTGATGGCTCAGAGCCTGGAGCCTGTTTCCGATTCTGTGTCTCCCTCTCTCTCTGCCCCTCCCCCGTTCATGCTCTGTCTCTCTCTGTCCCAAAAATAAATAAACGTTGAAAAAAAAATTTAAAAAAAATAATAAAGTGCTTAAAAATTCCTGACAAAAGGTAAAATAGCACATTTTTATATAATAGATCATAATTATAATATATAATATTATATATAATTATACATAATATAGACTATTAGAATATTTACTACAAAGATTATTTACTAGCCTGAGATTTCTTTTCTAAAACTGCCGAACAGGAATATGTTTTATTACTTTTTACAAAATAACTAATGTAATATGTCAAGAAACTTGATGTCATGTCTTCAAAATACAAGAGGGGATTCACTGAACACTGGGATTTGGGATTCTTCAGAGGAAACTTTCTGGGGTCAAAAAAGCTTGGAAAATGCTAAGCTAAATAAAGTCAAATGTATTTTATTATATTGTATGGATGTGCTCTTACTGAGGGGTATCGCAGACTTCTGTATGCTAATGGACACTGGCACTGAGGGGTGGAGACAAAAATGATACAGCAGTTAGCCCTTCCCAAATTTTGTTCACTTTTCAATCCTTTTCTCCTGGAACATCCATTAACATTCCACAAAACCGTGCATTTGGGGAGGTATAGGTATTTCTGAGCTATTCCAGAAGATTGTTTGATAATCAAAATTTTACATAACCAAAAATAAAATACCTTGAGATTTTTCTGTACCGTTTGTCATGCATTTAATTCATTATTTAGTATTCTATTCTTGTAACCTATTCGAAGGCTTTTATTTACTGAAGTATGTAAAGGATCTTGAGTTAAAGTCCTGTCAAAATTCTTAAAAAAAAAATTTTTTTTTAATGTTTATTTTTGACAGGGAGAGAGAGACAGAGCATGAGCAGGGGAGGGGCAGAGAGAGAGGGAGACACAGAATCCAAAGTAGGCTCCAGGCTCTCTGAGCTGTCAGCACAGAGCCCGACGCGGGCCCTGAACTCACAGTTCGTGAGATCATGACCAGACCCGAAGTCGAACACTCAACTGACTGAGCCACCCAGGTGCCCCAGTCCTGTCAAAATTCTTGAAAATGAAGTTTTAAAACTGAACCAAATCCTGGGAAGGAGCTTCTTTAACTAGAAACTAGAAGCTGGAACCATTTTGAGTCAAATGAACATTTTATACAGGTTTTTGTGGTTGCTAGTTTGCTTTGTGCACTGTGCATAGTGAATTAATTGTTTAGAATGCAAAATAATTGAGAAAAGAATATTTACATACTTGCATAAAATGAAAGTGAAAAGAGAAGCCATTTGTTGAGCAGAAATTTGATGGGCAGTAGTTTCAGAGTCTTCTAAATGTTAAAACTAATCGGAGGGACATTCACAATTGTTTTAGACTATTAAGGCACCACATATTAAAGCAGTGCTTCAAAGTATCATGAAATGATACTCTGGATGATCCCACATTACTTCCAAACATCAATTACTTCCCAACTGGCACTTCATTGTACATAAATGTTCACCTTTACTGAAGTTCTAGAAAATATAATTGACAAGGGGCAAATTTTATGATTCCCTCCTTTCAAAAGTAGCTTTGGTCCTGGCATCCCATAGATTGGAGAATGTAGTTAAGATGCTGGATCCTCATCTTAAATTCTAAAAAAGGTGCCTGCTTGAATTTGGTTGAATTGGATGAGAATGAAAGATCTAATTTTCTTATTTACTATGGAAAAACAGGTTCTACTGCTAGAAGGGAAACAAAATGTCCAACTGTTCTGGGTTGTGCCTAGTTCCACAACACATATATTAAAGCCAAGGCATCGTACAAAGAACATTTTCAAACAAAACAGAACAAAAAATACAATACATAAGTCATATTTTCTTTTTTTCTATTTAAAAGTCACTATAGTGACGATGAAAAACATCTGTTTTGGGGTCTTCAGAATACGGCATATCTGAAGACCACAGACCAGAACACCAGACACTCTCCCCTAGCTTACGGAAGGGAGATTTACCAGCACAGAATTTTACTTGTCCTTAGGTCATGGGAAAATAGCACTTTTTGTAAAACCATAAAAACGGTTCTTTAAATAACTGAAGTTCCCAGAGAAGAGGGCCTGGAAAGTAGAGGAAAAACTCTGTCTCATATTACAAGCTTGGGATTTTAGGGGGACACATGTAAAATCTGGAATGCAGGGAGAGAACTCTAGAGATTATAGAATATATAGATTCTTATGATTCTACACATTCTCTTTGGCATAAAATAATTTCTACCTATGGTTGATATAAATTGCCTTTTTAAATTAATTTTTAAGTCATATAAAACTTGGGACAATTGATGAGATTTTTAAAAAGACCAAAAAGCACATGAAATTAAAGTATATGTGACTCTCAACAAACCTCACTTAACCACTTAACCTTGTTTGATTGCGACCAAGTTCTGAATTCCTCAAGCATAGTAATCAGTTGTGGAAAACATTGGCTCATGTTACCAAATTAACCACAGCAGCAACAACAATCATGTATGTAAGGAAATAATATCAACAGCTGACATGAATTCATCATGTTTGGAGGCATTTGATTAATTGATCACATTTTCTTTTTTTTAATTAAAAAATTTTTTTTATTACATTTCTTTAGTTTTGAGAGGCAGAGAAAGAGCGTGAGTGGGAGAGGGGCAGAGTGAGAGGGAGACACAGAATCCAAAGTAGGCTCCAGGCTCTGAGCTGTCAGCACAGAGCCCAATGCGGGGCTCGAACCCACAAACTGTGAGATCATGACCTGAACTGAAGCCGGACGCTCAACTTACTGAGCCATCCTGGAACTCCTTTTTAAAATTTTTTTAACCTTTATTTATTTTTGAGAGAGAAAGAGAAACAGAGCACAAGCGGGGGAGGGGCAGAGAGAGAGGAAGACACAGAATAAGAAGCAGGCTCCGGGCTCTGAGCTGTCAGCATGGAGCCCACCATGGTGCACGAAGCCACAAGCCTTGAGATCATGACCTGAGCTGAAGTCAGATGCTTAACTGTCTGAACCACCCAGGCACCTACGATCATATTTTCTTAATGAAAAGGCACATGCCTTCATACCTTGATAGTTCTTATTTTTTCAATGTTTATTTATTTATTTTTGAGAGAGAGAGAAAGCATGAGCAGGGGAGGAGCAGAGAGAGAGGGAGAGAGAAAGAATCCCAAGCCGGCTCCACACTCAGGGCAGAGCCTGAATTGGGCCTCAAGATCAGGATCTGAGCAGAATCAAGAGTTGGACCCTAGACCAACTGAGCCACCCAGGCATCCCTTGCACCTTGATACTTCTAAAGTCAAGATTCAACCTACAGTAAATATATACATTTATTGAGTCTTTTTCTTTTCCAAATCTATTAAATCAATGTTGTATCTTATAATGGCTGTGTCATAAAATTGAAATGTGTGGTGATAGTAGTACTTTTTCTTCTCATTTTTTTTAAAGTTTATTTATTTTTTGAGAGAGAGAGAGAGTGGGGGAGGGACAGAGAGGGAGGGAGAGAGAGAATCCCAAGCAGACTCTGTGCTATCAGCCCCAAAACAGGGCTCAAACTCATGAACCAGGAGATCATGACCTGAGCTGAAGTCAAGAGTCCAATGCTTAACCAATTGAGCCACCCAGGCACCCCAGTGATATTAGTTTTTAACAAAGATCATTACAAAGAAGTAATGTAATTAGAAAGCATAAAGTACATTGGATGGTTGGTTGTCTGATACCTAAAGGTAAAATGACACAAAAAAATGTTAGCATGTGAATTAAAAACACCAGAACAATGCTATTGCAGAAAAGGGATCTAAATGAAGACAAAAAATTGGAATCACTCTTTGAATTTAAAAAAAGGATCACATCATTTAGGAGAAAACTTGCTAGAGCTTGCGCTGGTTCACTTCCTCATTTGCCAGCCACACTCATGCCAAATGAAAGGCTCTTCATCTCAAGTTATGTGAGATCTTTAATATGCACAAGGTTCATTCATGATAGTTTATGGGATAATATTGAAGTTAATGCCTGGAAAAAAGAAATTAAGTCTTTATTCACTTGCAGTGATTACCAAAAGCGAATATTTTTCTGAAAGAAAAATAAAAAGAGGGAGTAAATATCCCATTTGGGCTTACCAAAATATATCAAGACGCAAAAATTAAAAAAAAAATTGTTTTTAAATGCCCGAACTTAGGTATTGAAGTGAATAATGATTTTCAAAGTAGTCTCTGATTCTAATGCTCTGGCACATCTGGAATCACTCCCAAGACCAGCTTTGAACTTCCCGTGGGATCAGGTGTTAAGTTGGAGATGAGACCCAATCTCATTACCCTGTGTTCACGTGTACAAGGTTGACTGGCCAAAAAAAAGTATGATCCCACTTGGTCACCAACATTATTCTCTACACGTGGCCCTCCATGACAATTGTCTGTTTCCAAAACTGAAAGCCACTGTCCTCTGCTGATGGGTGCTCTCCCCTCCAAAGCTCCCTAAAGTTGGCTCCAGGAGAACAGGACCCAGCAGCCAGACCCATGCCTGGCACAGAGCCGACACTTAGTGAAAACTTGCTGAATAAATGGACATTGGAATAAAAGACAGATCTTTTGGCCCCACTGAGCATGTCGAAAAGAACCTGTACCTAGCACCCCATTGATTTGCCATCTGTGTTATTCTGAAAGAATTCTAAGCCATAGCAGCATTGTTTTTAAAAAGACATTGCTTCCCAGTATGATCACTCTAAAAGGGATTTGTGCATCTAATTTCTGGTATTGCTGCTTGGTTACACACATTTATATATTGTCATCTTTATTGTTTCAATTCCAGGACAAAGTTATCAGTATTAGGGAACAGGGTAGCTGGATGGACAACTCCAGAGGCAAGCAAGCAAATAAACAAACAAATATTAAAACCCCTTCCTGGGAAATCAGCTATTTCCCAGACAGAGACTCTTAGTAAATGTGAAAGAGTTGGCAAATCTAACCTCAAACACTACTTGTAAGATTGATAGAGGAATGAAGCAACATTCTGCGGCTATCAAAAAATTTTCAGAACGTTTCCAGATTGTTCCAGAAAGATCCAGGCAACCTGAGAAAAATATTAAGTCTACACAGCTGTGCAAAATTTTCTTAGTAGTGACAGTCTTGGAGCTACTAACTGAATATACTTCAACTAATTAGATAGAAGACTAAGTGCTGAGAATGCACTAATATCCAGGAGTGGCCATTCTCAATGGTTTTAAGTGAGTTGGCCTCACAGTAAAAATCATCCATCTCTTCTGGGGATGCATAGCACCAGTGTCTCATCCCGAATCTCACTGACTCAAGAGTGTGGGGATGTTCATACTCCTGCCCAGCAAACACGGTAAGTGGAAATAAAAATCTATCCAGGGTACCACTGTCTATATGACCAAATAGCTAAGCCTGCCTGGAAATTCAATTGTTCTTTCATTCTACAAGTATTTATTAGGAGATTGCCGTGTGCAGCTCTCTGCCAAACACTGGAAGAAATGAACTAAGGGGACCAAAGAAGTGTTAGGACATGGTGCCTGACTGTCAAAAAATTTGAAACCTGTTAGGGGAAGGACTGAACCACTAATACGTGATTAAGTTGAGAAAAGAGTGATTTGATGCCAGAGGCCATAGGTCCAAGAGGAATCAGGAGGAGGAAGGGCAGATGAAAGACAGCTAAGACAGTCCAGGAAAGCTGCACAGAGGAGTGAAACCTGAATTGACGGGTTAAAAAACAATGAGATGAACTGAGGGCTGAGGGAGGGTGAAGGGCAGATAGGGACATTCTAGTCAAGGCTGAAGAAAAGGTCTGCTACACCCGTCAATTCTGTTTATGCTTATGCAAACCTTCTTTCTCAACTAGGGAAATACATAAAGCGGTGATTACTGTGTCTACCTTTTACATAGCATTTTCTTTGAAATTTCCCTCTCCTTGATGAAAGTAAGTAATAGTTCAAGAGGACTGTGTATTAGAAAATAACTTCCATCCATCTACCTTCTTTATTTAGGGATGTCACTTTCTATCCTAAACTGATTTGCTTCCTAGTCATGGAGAGCAAATAGAACCATGGCCGTTTATGTGGCTGGGAGCATGACTGCATGTGGCCATGGGCTTGCTTAATTCTGCAAATGTTAGAAAAAGTGCTGCTAATTTCAAAATTCCCTAGTCATCTGGTCTAGCTCTTTCATCATACTGGGTTCTGTGTTTAGAGAAGAGTTTTTGTTGATTAGTTGACTGGCTGATTGGTTGATTTTAACTCATAGGAAGGCATTTTCTCATTTAAGCATACAAATATAATGATGACTTTTCACATTAAGGGTCAGGCACAGGCTTTGTTTAAACATCGACAGCTTGCCCTCTGGTATTATATCATCTACTTTGTTGGTTCAGCCTTACAGCTTGGTCCACCCACCTTTCTAAATTTGGAAACAGAGGGGTATGCCACTGGCCTTGTAGAGAATAATGTTTCAATAGCTTCAGCCAGGATGTCTAAACATCCTTGAACCCTTCTCATGGAAGGAGTTCTAGAAGTTTGCACTGTCTGCATTCCATAAGCAAATAACCTTCAGACTGTAGCCCATGTGGCCAGGATTACTATTCATGTTACTATCCATGGGTGCCACTGAAGGTCAAGGACAAAAGCACCAACATTATGTGTTCATTTATGATATTGTCAATTCAAGTTAACTGAAGAAAAGAGGTCCAATGTACTGAAAGAAAAAAGCATTTTACTAATGTATAGGAGACAATAATACCATAGGAATTAGGTAATGAAATATGACAGTAAGAACAAAGAAATACTTAGCATGCTTTTGAGTAGTGTCCAAAAAAAAAAAAAAAAAGAAATATTGCAATCAAGAAATAATTCGTTATTCCAAAATTTAAACTGTGTTATTCGATCCACAAATAAAAGAGGAACTTTTAAAAATGATGATACAAACATATAGGCAGAATTCTCTAATCTATATCTGTGAAAACTTTCTTTTGTAGAAGGGTAATGCTCCTTAGCTTAGGACAGTTGGTCCTTCCTCCACGGAGAGACAAAGGAATGAATATTTCATGGATCCACAGTAGTAAGTAGTACATGATAAAGATTATTCACTTTCTAAGACTGGACTATCTTCATATAAAGTAAAAATAGAATAATATTACAATCATAAATGAGTTTCCAATTCAATAAGGATCAACATAATGTTTGCTTAAGGTTGTACTGTCAATATATTTAAACCATCATATAAATCTATGCAAATATACAATGTTACAAAATGAGATGCTAGCCTTAAAAAATTGCTAGTGAAACTTGGAACAGTTCATCAGTAACACGAAAATATTCCATTTAAAAAAAATGTGTAATCCAGATAACTTTCCAAACTGGCACAATCCCAAGAATACCAGATAACTCTTTTCCTTCACATGCACATGGTAACTTGGAAACTACCGATTGATTTGCTGGCATCTCAACAAATGCTTGTGATATTTTTATCACTGTTGTTTTTCTTTTAGAAAGGTGTATCATGAAAACTGATCAAAGCACCCTTCATTATGCTGACTGGTCATGCAGGTAAGATGCAGAAGAACTCTAAACCACACCGATGAAAGGTAATGTGGAGAAGTTCTATAGGACCGCTATGGCAGTCATTACTGACCTCTTTCTACTGACCTCCTTTTGTTGAATTCAGCCTCACTTCCCCTCCCCCTTAACTCACCTTTTGTTGGTGTAGTTCCGGCCTCTTTCTGTTTATTTGGTTCTGTATGGAAAGTACAAGCACATTTTTAAACGTGTCTCAAAGAAAGCATTTAATTGTGTGATGAGCAATGGGGTGGAGGGTGGGAAAGAAGAAATTAATGACAACAGTACAGGTCATAAATGACACCACATATTTACTTATTACACTATACATGAGTTATGGATTTGGGAATTTATAATGTAGAATCCCATGAAGCTTAATAAAAGCAATGAATAACTCTGATCACTTTTGAAAAAAGTATACATAGGGACATGCAATACAGATTTTGTTAAAATATACTTAGCTATGCTGAGACTATGTTAAATGTGCTTATGTAGAAGTGAGTATAAAATGTGGGTCACTTCATTTTAGACCCCAAAAGGGACTGACTTTTTAAGGAAGTTTGACCCACGTAGTGATTCTAATTGTTTGGACTTCGAGATGATATAATAGTAATAAGCCGGGGTATACAATCTATAATTATACAATAGTTTCAAAGCAAATATTTTGGTGCATATACTAATTTTCTAGGTTGAATGGAGAGGCAATAATCAATGCAACATGAGAGCAGTAACATCCAATTTCATCAGCTGAGGCAGACCATCTAGCTTGCTTCTCTCCATCCAGAATTATATTAGTTTAGATATTTGCAAATATGTCTGACTTGTGATATATGTGAGAAAAGAATTATTTTAAGCATGGATTCTTTTTTTTTTTTTCTGGATGGGTGAAGTAGAGGTCTGAATCTTAGTTAACTAATAACTACTTTAACAGTTTGGGAGGAGACTTGCGTTAGCAACAGGAAGTCAGTATTGTGTGATGAATATGAAATATGCCTATGCCATAATAAGGGGAACTTTAGAGCAGCCCAGTGACTTCAACAGATCTGAAGAACAGAAGGGAGACGTTATGTCTTCAATGGCCTGTAGGTTTTCAGTGTACTCAATATTGGCAAAAATAAATTTTTATTTGCAAGGAGAAAACACACCAAAGAAGAAGATCCTAAGAAGAATGTCACACATCTATACTGGCTAAAAGAAAACTAAATTGAGATCGTCCCTATTTGAACTCACGTGGCACTGAGCTTCGTTCATTCATTTTGACACATGACAATATTCTTCTACACTGGTTAAGGGTTTTGAGTGTGTGAATCTTGTATTCTTAGCCGGGCAAAGGGGCTCCTGTGGACAGTCAAATTTCTCAAAGTGGCTTCCTGAAAATGATCTCCAGATGGAAGAGTTTCATAATCACCTTTCAAATTTCCATGCAAAAAAATCACCAGCAACTGAGGCCTTTTCAGTTTCTGCTTTCACCTAGACTGGGTTGGTCTACAGTGACTTCTCACCCCTTGACTTCACACCACATTGTCAATTCAAGAAACCTGCATTAAATCACTTTCTGCCTTGTGAGATTCTCACAGTATTTCCTCGTGTTTCAATTTAGTGGTTGTATTATATTTGGTGGTTCTCCAGGCTGTATTTTATTTTCTATGTGGTTGTAAGCAAACTGAATTCAAGATAATGTTTTCTTCTTAGAGTTCCAATATTGTTCTTTTCCTTAGGTCTATGTGAACGTAAAAGCAGGCTCCACCTGTTGTGTGAAATAGTAATGCCCACTGTTGCTGGGCATCACATCTACCTGCCAAGGGGTTCACTGGAACTCTTTTTTTTTTTATGTTTATTTATTCTTGAGAGAGAGAGTGTGTGAGCAGGGGAGGGGCAGAGAGAGGGAGGAAGACATGGAATCTGAAGCAGGCTCCAGGCTCTGAGCTGTCAGCACAGAGCCCAACACTGAGCTTGAACTCCTGAACCACCAGATCATGACCTGAGCTGAAGCTGGATGTTTAACCAACTGAGCCACCCAGATGCCCCTTGCTGGAACTCTTTATTCCTGTTTTTTTGTTGTTGTTGTTGTTGTCACCAGGGGGACAACAGAGTACTATGAAGTGGAGGCGTTGAGCCTCAGAGGCCACCGAACTGTCCTGGAAACTGTTTCTTGAGGAGTTGATGGTGACGTAGTTCACAAGAAAGATGTGGGCTTTGTTTGGCTTTAGCTATATGTGAAAAAGCTCTGCAAATCCTTCATCCCCTCAGAGGCCCAGGCTCCACAACGCTAAAACGTGCGCATGACAACAACTTTGGCATAACTAGAAGGGTCTCCGTAAGTGTATGATGTGCCATCCAAATCAGATTAATGTGAGAGGACTATACAAACACAATATATTATCATTATTATTATAAACCTGTTACAACTGTGGTCATCCAATTTCTCTGGAGGAGTTAGATTAAAACTCACAGTTTCAATGGAGGCCAGATCATGCTGGGATGGAGGTTCTGTATTTGCAGCCCAGACGTGTGAAGTAGTGTTTTTACTCACCTGGGGGTGGGGCTGGGGCTGGAGCTGGGGCTGGGGCTGGAGCTGGGGCTGGGGCAGGCACTTCATTTTCTAGAAATGAAAAGAATAATGGAAGTATTAGTCTCACTTCTCCGGGAGAAAAGCTACTTTCCACAGCCCCAGGCTGTGCTCAACTCCAGGCAGTTAATCACCTGCACTGACAAGAGGGACAGAGCAGGAAAAGCATCAACCTGTGACCAAGACACACTGCCTTTTGGTATATGGTGTGAGGTAAGGATCTAAATGGAATTCTATAGATTTCCAGGAGGACTAAATGGAATTCTATAGATTTCCAGGAGGTGAGTTTGAGCCCCACCTTAAGTAAGTAGAGATTACTTAAAATTAAAGTCTTTTTTTTAAAAAAGCAACAACAAAACAAAATTAAAAAAAAAACCCAGTTTGGTCTAACAGTCATCACTATGTGCAGTCTAGACAGGCTGGAATGAGTATATCAAGAATGAACTACACCTCAAAAAAATCAGAAAGGAGCAACACAGGCTGTTAGGATGCATTGATATATTTTTTCATCACTAATTTTTTTGTGTTGGGTATAAACTTAAATTAAAAAAAATAACTATTTTCATTCAAATGACCATAAGTAAATATATTATCATTTACTAAAGAGAGAGAAAAATATAAAACCAAAAGAGATAAGCATATACGCTTATAGCAAAAGCTAACATGGCAGGATACAATGTAGTTTGAAGATATAACAAGTGTCCTTTAGATGGCATCAAGGGACATGCTTTAGTTTCTTCACCACATCATGGAAAGGATCTGTGGTGCCAGTGTTAGCCAGAAGACAAAACCCTTGGTAAAAGCCTTTTATTTTCAGAGATCTGAGTGCAGATGGAAATCTAATGTTGACCTCTTGGCTTTGCGTGAGTTGTTGCAGCACACGGATATCAGAATACTCAGAGCAAGAGCCCAACTTCTTTGGCACACTATCTTTTGGACAGGGTCATTGTCACCCAATGCCCAAGAACATCTTCCTGGCTCTCCCTGCAGACAAATTTCTCTGTCCTCTGGTCTCTTTTTCCCATAGCTGCAGGGATTACTTAATGACACAACTGTGTTTCATCCTGTTATTCTCTCTAGAGGGTCTCGGTTATCTCTTTCGTGAGGTCTACACTCTTCAAGTTCATATTCAAAGCCATTGCCAGTGGACACTTCCTCCCTCCCTCTTTTTAAGCGCACCCCGGTGACCCCTCTGTTCTAGAGCTGGTTTCTCGTTTCAACTTCTGACCTGTCTGCCACCAAGAAGACGATGATGGTCTTCTCCCTGACAGATCTTTGATTATTCTCTGCATGTGATTTTATCAGATAGACCTTGGTTCAAATCCTGACTCTCCGCCTTATTAGTTGTGTAATCTGGGACAATTCCTTAATCTCTGTCAATTTTGGTGTCCTCATCTGTGAAATAACAATAATAAGGTGGTAATCTATGCAAACTGCAAGCAAAGTTCCTGCCTATAGGTAGAGCTCTATAATTTACAACTATAACTACCATCATTATTTTGTCAATCTTTTTCTATCTTGACATTTCTCTTAAGATTCCCAGAGCTAATTATTCCCTTCTTCTCCCCTCCCTTATTCTCTTTGCATTCTGGACCACATGATAATACACACTTTATTCACTAATTATTTTTTAACTATTTTCCACTTATCTCAGTATATATGTGTTTCTTTTCCCTCCCAACTGAACAAGAACAGAGACTTTTTTCATTCCTTTCCCACCTCCCTGGGACCTCATTTTATTGTTGGAAATACATTAAATGCATAGTGAATTGACAAAAAAGAATTCGAAGGGCTTCATTGGTTATCACATTGACCATGCTAAACAAAGGCCAATTTTTGTAAGGGAAGCTGTGATTACTCAAAATCCTGATTTGGAAGTAAGGCCAAGGGTGAATTCTAAACAAATAAATAAAGGAGAATTATCTTGGACACTGAAACCGTAAATGTATTCTGAATGTGAATTGTCCATTTCCATTGTGTCTGTGGCCCCAGTGCTCTATGTAAAAGCCCCAAGATCGAAACAAAATGAGAATTTAAAAGGCTTAGTTCAACTTCCAACAAATCCACAGAATTTCAGTCATTAACAACCGACTATATCATACTAGAGAACTATAGAAATACTATAGGATATTAATACTGATATTTTTAGGATGTTTTCAGGAAATGGAAGTAGGAAAATGCATGCCTGTCTGGCATGGAGGTAGAGCCAGAACTTTTCCTTCTTAAAATCATAGAAACCCTGGGGCGCCTGGGTGGCGCAGTCGGTTAAGCATCCGACTTCAACCAGGTCACGATCGCACGGTCCGTGAGTTCGAGCCCTGCGTCGGGCTCTGGGCTGATGGCTCAGAGCCTGGAGCCTGTTTCCGATTCTGTGTCTCCCTCTCTCTCTGCCCCTCGCCCGTTCATGCTCTGTCTCTCTCTGTCCCAAAAATAAATAAACGTTGAAAATCATAGAAACCCTGTTACTATATAGCCATTGGAGGAATAAATAAATAACAACCACTTACAGGCACCAACTGCATGAAGGACATAGTGTATATTAATTCTTTTAATCTTTACAACTCTATCAAATCAGTACTTTTTTAAAAAAATATTTTTAAGTTTATTTATTTATTTATATATAGAGAGAAAGAGCATGAGCAGGGGAAGGGCAGAGAGAGAGGGAGAAAGAGAATCCCGAGGAGGCTCTGCACTGCCAGTACAGAGCCTGACATGGGGTTCAAACTCACGAACCATGAGATCATGAATGAAATCAAGAGTTGGATGCTTAACCAACTAAGTCACCCAGGTGACCCTGAAATCAGTACTTTAATTATCCCCATTTTGCAGATGGCAACTGAGGCAAGGTCCTACAGCCCATGAAGGATGGAGGCAAGCTCTGCCCCACCAGGTGCAGTCAGGTCTGCCTGACTCAGAACCTGGGCTCCCCAAGATGGGGCTGCACTTCCCTTCTCAGCTGCTCAGACTTGTGGAGGCAGAAGTGGATTGATGGACTTTTCAGAAATATTACTGCATTTTTCCTACTGAATTGACTGGACTTATTGTTATGGCCACATAACCTCATATGGATGCTGTCCTTTCTGTAGGAGTGGAATATGCCTCAATTTCCTTATCTATGCAATAGAAATAATAGCATAACCTATCTTAAGAGTTATTGACAGAAACAGATGAATTCCTACAGGGGTAAATACCATATATGCAATCTCTCTTTTTGTGGCTATCATCATTATTGTAATAATTTTACTCTGACACAACTGTGAGAATGACACTCATGCCTTTCCACACATGCCACTTGCTAGGGATTTGCCTTATTTCTAGGTCTGTGGCTGCATCATGTCAGAACATGTTTGGAATTGGGGTGGGGGCTGAGGAAGCATCTGGGAACTGAGCAGAGGTTGTAGGGACCATGCTCTTCTACTGTGCAGTGGTAATAATAATTGATTTTGATGAAAATTACATACATTGTAGAGTTTGTTTAATGTAGATACATTGACCAATCAGTCAATCAATCTTGGTAGGACAGAAAGGATGAAAAGATGAACCCTCCATAGTTTTCCAAGCCTTTGAAACAAAGAATTCCCGCTGTCCTAAACCTAGAGAAATGGAGAACCGGGTGTAGTGAAGGTCAAGCAGCGAAGGAATTGGACTGGAAATGCATAGTTGCAGGTGAGTCTCAGGACCTGAGGTATCTCCTTTGCCTTAAAAGAGCTGCTAATGCATCTCTCTTACTCCAAGTCATATTTTGTCACTGACAGGTTCTGTGGTGCCCAGCTTTGCCCACCCCTCTAAAAGCCATTTGCATGTTCCCAGATTCATTAACTGCCTTTATAACAATCACTCATTCACAACAATTTCCACGGTACTCACTGAATGGGGACCATAGGAAGAAGGGCCCACCCAACCAGAACTCATTAAGCATAAATCCAACATAAATCTCACAAGAGTAGGCATTTATAAGAGAGGCAAAGATGAGGTGCCAGTGTTTAAGAAGCTCACAGGTAAAGGAACTACCCTTTTCTATCAAGTTAGTGACCAAACCAAGTGGCTTTGCTCTCTCTCAGAACATTCGAGACTCAACACCTCTACAGTCTGTCTGGTGCTTCTGAAATTGCTGTGTGGATATGAATCACCTGGGGATTTGGTCAAGTGCAGATTCTGATTCTGGGGGTCAGCGGCAGGCTTCAAGTGTCTGCATTTCTAACAGGCTCCCAGCTGATACTGATGCTGTCGGTCCACAACCCACACTTTGAGTAAGAAGTCTCAGACTGTGTCCTAAATATCACCTAATTCTGTCCCATTTCAAATGTGATTATGAATGTAAGGGGTTACCATACATGGGCACTTTTCCTCTCTCTTTGATCACAAGCTTCTTGAGGACAAGGCCTGTCTCCTCCTCCTTTTCAAATTCTGCACAGCAGGTGCTCTATAAATATAGTTGATTGGCAGCCTGTTCAGTACGGCACAAAAGCCCCTTCTCCTCGCTGCCAAGATATCAAGAACCGTCCGCTGGCACTCCAAGGGCAGCTTTCTTCATCTGCACTACCCACAGGGAACACTATGTCTCCCATTGGCGACCCTCCTACTGGCTGAATGCTGTGAGGCATTCACCCAACCCCGTCATTTCTTAACAAGGGCAGGAGAGCAATTAGGCTAGACTTTTGGCCCTCAGTGCCGGTACAACCTTGGCCTTTCTAAGGAATTCCCGCTCTCAAAATCTGGGTTGCATTTCTTAGCACATAACCCTCAATCAGCCATGCTAACTCCACGGTCAACTAGCTTAGCCCTGTCCTAACTGTCAGGAGGCACTTGGCCTTGGGAGACTCTCCAAATCTTTAGCTTTGGAGCAAGGGTTATTTATTGAAGTGAGGCCCTTCTCTACTTCTGCTAATTCAAAAACCAAAAGGCAAATTTTTCAGAACTTTTCTGCCAGGTGAATAAAGTAGGATTTTTGTCCATCTCTTTCATCCTCCCCCGTTGTCTTGATTAGGAAACATACAGACAGGATGTAACTTTTTTTTAAATAAAAGGAAGAAACTTGGAAACCCAGAAAGTAATAAGTCCAAGGAAATATAATATATATATTTATAAATATATATATTTATAAATATATACATATATATTTATAAATATATATATATTTAATGTTTATTCACCTTTGAAGGAGTAAGAGACAGAGCAGGAGCAGGGGAGGGGCAGAGGGAGACATAGGATGCAAAGCAGGCTCCAGGTTCTGAGCTGTCAGCACAGAACTCTACGTGGGGCTCAAACCCATGAGCTGTGAGATTGTGACTTGAACCGAAGTCAGACACTTAATCGACTGAGCCAACCAGGCACCCCAAAATGTTTTTGTGGACAACATAAAAATTAATTAGATTCTGAACCAGCAACTAAAGTTACCTCGTGCTTCCTTAGGCAAGGACGGCTGTTCTTTGATCCTTTCTAGTTCACAGATATAGACTTACCCTCCCTCTGCAACACTGAAGCGTTTTCAAAGGGCTTGATCTATTTATGGTGGATTTTTCCTATGACCACCTACTGTAAGAAGCACAGGTATGCCACCAATGGCATGTCTGCACAGCGAGTGCCAGGGCACTCTAACTGACGGGCACTGGTGGCAGCTGCTAAACACACAGCCCGTATGTGGCCTCTGGGGTCTGCTGAAAGACCAGGAACCCAGAAGCTCCATAAATGGTCTGCTTTCTCCGATGCAATCCATTCCTGTTTTCTACAATCAAGGGTTCCATGGTCAGTAAATTAAGGGGGGAAAAAAACCAACTCAGGTCTTAGGAGGCATTAACTGACCTGCCTCTCTCTATGTATGTGTCTCTACACCAAAATGATATAAACATCCCAGCTCTCTCCTTCCCATGGGCTCACTGACTCAGATAATACATTGTGTGGCTTCTTTAAAAATGTTTTATGGGCTCTCAGGTGCAGTTTAATTTAGCCTTTTGATAGCATGGAGAACACAATTACATCCTGTGAATATGTTGCAGAGGCATAGAAAAGACAGGAAGAACATGTAATAACACTTGTTATGTTATCATCGAGTGGTAGAATTACAGGTCTTTTTTTGTGGCTTTCCTTTTGTCACTTTTTTGGATAAAATAATTGTGCTAAAACCATCCTTTGGTAATTTTCTGTGCGGGAGAAAATTGTTATGTTGTTCCTCATTATGTATTCTCAAAGTCACATTCTTGGTTTGAAATAAAATATGTGAATGCGGGGCGCCTGGGTGGCGCAGTCGGTTAAGCGTCCAACTTCAGCCAGGTCACGATCTCGCGGTCCGTGAGTTCGAGCCCGCGTCGGGCTCTGGGCTGGTGGCTCTGAGCCTGGAGCCTGTTTCCGATTCTGTGTCTCCCTCTCTCTCTGCCCCTCCCCCGTTCATGCTCTGTCTCTCTCTGTCCCAAAATAAATAAAAACGTTGAAAAAAAATTTAAAAAAAAAATATGTGAATGCTTTATATGTTGTAAGCATCGTGGTGAATGAGGCTTTATCTGGCCGACTTCTGTTTTGTCATGTTTGGTAGTATAGCAAATTATCTTTCTTCCCAGGTTAAATATATAAACATTGTCAGGTATATCCCCTGGTGATAGTGGGATCTGACACTGTGTGCATGTTGCAGCCTATGCCCAGCACAATGGAAACTGCTTTAGTATAAAATATTATTTGTATGGAGGTGTTCATAATACTTAGAGAAGTTTTAATTATATGAATTATAACTGTCACCATAACTATCAGCAAACACAATGACGATGCCTTTGGTACTGGCCATATTCCTTAAGCATCAGAATCTAGGTTTGAGAAATAAATTAATGTTTAATCTAACGTTTTTACAGTTAGATGCTTAATTTGTTCCCTATTATATTCATTATAGGCTGTGGGTGTGGATATCTTATACCTTGGTATTTAGGGATTTGGGATTAGACATTTTTTAGAGGCAATTCTTTATTGGTTTATAATAGTGATTCTTAGAGTATGATCTGGGATCCTTGAGAGCACCTGAGACATTTCTGGGGAGTCCACAAGGTCACAACTATTTTCATAATAATACTAAGACATTATTTGCCTTTTTCATTCATATTCTCTCACAAATATGCAAAGGATATATAATGTGTGATGACATCAACTCTCTGACAACTAATAGAACATGTGCTGTGTATTTTTATCTCTTAAAAATTTATCAGTTTTAATTTCTAATACAGTATATATTGATAGATATAATGTGTGTAGGCTTTTTAGTTTCTCAATAGTTATTAAGTGCCAATGTATCTGAGACCACAAAGTTTGAGAAACATTTAGAATTTATGATAAATCTTCTTAAAAAATTATTTTGTGTGTGGACACTTAAAAAAATAAACTTATGTCATATGCCTCATTCAGGAAAAATCTGTAGCCTTGATGAATTAAATGAATGAAGCAGTCAAAATAAAAACTATAAATTGGTTTGGTGGGCTTAAATATAACTTATTTTCCTATGTGTACAATAATGGAGACAATAATAGAGACAAAATACTGTCTGGTAATACCTCCCCTATTCAGAATTCAGCTATCTAGCAACCTCACTTATCCAGAGAACAGCTGCTGACCAGTCAATTTAAAAGGGTGTCCAAAGAGCGAAATGGATTTGTTTCAAGTTTCTCAAGCCCTGGGCACTAAAAGCCTAAGTGCTTGATTCACAAGAGAGCCCACCCAGGTCCTTAACAAGCCTGGGAATTGGGACTCTGGTGAGGCAGGCCAGGGGTGGGATTTAAGGAGGCACTCACTCACAAGTGCCAACTCGACCCTTGCATGACTCTGAGAGTGCGTGCCTCCTTAAACGTGATGCCCTAGGTGCCTTGTGGACACTCCACAGTGTAGCCCCACTCAGGGGGATTCCAGAATCCCCCTGGGGTCCACAGAAAAGAGAGGGGGACAGCTTAAAATACTGCCTGACAAGAGTAATAAAAGAAGATAGTGGACTTCTAGCAAGGGATGAAACAGGAGAGCTATGGAAAATTGCATTCAAAATGCAAATAATATGATTCTAATTAATACAAAAGCAAATAATTTGGGCTCTCAAGGCGTCACGTGGCACAATAACTGACATCTATAACTTAAGACAAAGTTATTTCCACTGTACTTTGGTTTCTTTAATTAATTAATTAATTAATTTATTTATTTATTTTTGAGAGAGACAGAGAGAATGAGAGCAGGGAGGGGCAGAGAGAAAGGGAGAATTTCAAGGAGGCCCTGGCTGTCAGCACAGAGCCTGATGTGGAGCTCGAACTCATGAACCATGAGATCATGACCTAGACTAAATCAAGAGTTGGACAATCACCTGAGCCACCCAGGCACCCTTGTACTTTGTTTTTAAAAGTAAGAAGTAGGGGCACCTGAGTGGCTCAGTTGGTTAAGCATCTGACTCTTGATTTTGGCTCAGGTCATGATCTCACATTTCTGTGAGCTAGCAGCACAGAGCCTGCTTGGGATTCTCTCTCTTCTCTGCCCCTACCCTGTGCATGCATGCATGCATGCATGCACACTCTCTCTTTCAAAATAAATAAAAATTAAAAAAAAAAAAAAAGCAAGGAGTAAAATGTTACATTGAAGGCATGTTTCTATCCAAATTGGTTGAAATAATACTGTTTGAGAACAAAATAAACTCTGAGATTCCAAGGAGACCAGCTATTCAGAATGCTTCAGTCAATTAAATCCATATTCATTTACTGTGGCTAAATATTGCCAAAAAATGTATTCTAAGGTTCTGAATACATGAAGTCTACTTGTGCATCAGGTATGCAAATTTTCAATGACTCATTATTCAGCTTGATGGAATTTCCCTGAACCCACAGGATTTTTTCCCCTTTCCTTGTAGAATTGTTATTTTTTATAAGATTTTAATTTTAAGTAATCTCTACACACAGTGTGGGGCTTGAACCCACAACCCTGAAGTCAAGAGTTGGCAGCTCTTCCGACTGAGACAGCCAGGTGCCCCCTCACCCCCACCCCAACCTCCAGTCAGGTTGGTCTTATGTCTTTCTAATTATGCATGTTTCAACTTCGGAATGTCATTCCACACAGGAAAAGAATTGAAATAGGGTTAGAATTGCACAGCAACAAATAGCTTCTCACTGTTAACATGGGGCTGGATTAAAATGAAGCCTTTTGCTAAGATCTGATGACTTGTTTCTTTAGCGTGATTCTTACCATATTTGAAGTAAGAGTCAAACGGGGGTTGAGTGGCATAGATGGGGTGGAGGTGGTGTGGGAAAATCTTTACTCAAATTGAAAAAGTTTAAAAATTTAGCACAGGTCACAAGGAAATTATTGCAAAAGTGATTCAAATTGTTAACAATTTCCCCTTTTAGTCCCTTATTCTGCCTCTCCCGGGGGTCTGTTCCTGGGCAGACCATCACCACAATCACAGCATTCTCATGTGGTTATTCGGTTATCAGATAAATCCCTTAAAGGCCTTGCCCCAACGCATTGCTGGGCCTCCGATTGGGTGACTTTTTAAAAATAGAGGAAGGACAGGCCTGATGCCAGGTGGGGTCATAAAAATAAAATTCCACAGCAGTAAACACAGTGGCACTCAATCAATCACAACCATATGTGGTCATGGAGAGTTCTTTATGTGACTATCTCAGAAATACTCAGACCTGGAAGACCCCACCTGCTAAACGCACCCCTGTGGGGAGAGAAATCTTAATGTTCCACAAACCCAAGCCTTTCAGCCGTTGGTGGCGGATATAGTTACATGTTCAACTGCACAGGGTGACTCTTTCAACTAAGTGGGAAAGGCCATGCTCCCACGACGGAACAGTGGAGAAACAACTGGTTATCTTCGTCTGCTTAACAACTGGAGACCCCTAAGTGGACATGATATATTTCAGTGGGAACACAACATAGGCTCTGGAGTAGAGACCTCTTATTTTATCTGGGCTTCTGTGGGTGAAAACTAAGATGATTCACCCCAAGTTAAAAAAGGAAATTCTCATGGCAGTGGCAGTGATGGCTATGATAACAGCAACTTCTTTGGAAGATATTATAAATATTAACAATAGTTATTAAATAAATATTAAGGAGAGGAGCAGGGTTATTATGTACCTTACAGTGGTTGTTCCATGTTGGTGGAAATGCCCTCAAAGTTTATGTTAAGGGTAAGGCATTTAACACTTTATGCCAGATTTTGAGTTCGCTGTTTTAGAAGGAAAATACTTAAGTTCTTACATGGTAGGTCCTATTCTGAGCTTTTTACTTTATTTATCTTATTTCCTTCATGCAAAGACCTAATGGGTCGGGTACTATTATTATTCACATTTCACAGAGGAGGAAACTGAAGCATATGAAGTGTAACTAACTCAATACATGGTACAGCTGGAACTTGAACAGCCTAGAATGTTCTATGAATAGTATACCTTGTTTATGTTACTGTGTTTAATAATGACTATGACTTAATATGCATAAGGGAAAAGCCAAAATACTATGCAGAATAATTCTAAATCCATCTAACCTTAAAAAATGAGAAATGAAAAGAAAGAAGTATACAAATATATTATTTTTAAGTTACAAGTAGAGCATTCTGTTGCAAGATATATAAAATTTTATAAAATGCAGAAGGTAATATCTGATACAAGCAAAGAATTCTGAGGAGTTTGAAAAGAGATTTGATACTGTTTACAGGAAGAATTGGATGATTTTGGAGAAAAAGAAAAACATTTTCTAGCCTAGGTTCTTGCAAATATCTATAGCACAAGTCAAAGAAAATGAATAAAACAAAAGTAAAGATCTAACATCTGACATATTAAACATAACTTTAGGTCTTATATTGATGTGCCAAACTGGCCCATAAAAAAGATTCCTGAGGGACCGTAAAAGGGCAAAAGACTTATCAAAGTGGATTTCAGACTTGAAAGGCATAATAGAAGCCAGATTACAGTTGGCTTTTTATGAACTCATTTTTAGAGAGAGAAATAAGCATGTAACGAAATGATCCTGGTTTGCCAAATCGACCACTTCACTCCCCAATCTGAAGGAATCTAAGACTTTACTCTGGAAATGCATAAATAATACACTGCCAATAATATAGAAATGGAAAACCCATAAATAATCTGCACCACGAATGGGAACATCCTGAAATTTGGCTTTCTGTCTATCTGCGTAGCTGTCCAAAACAAATGTACTTCTTATAAATTAAAACTGGGCCTAGCCACACAAAGTAGAGCACATGATATTGTCCCTTTGATGGTTTGGGACTGTTTTTATAAAAAGCTGTGGGGACAGAAGCCCTGTTCTCTCTGGTTATGAGACGCTTTGCATACTTACAGGAAATTCATTGATAAAGTCTTCTTTTTTCACAGTTTCATATTCCTTAATCACTATGCTTTCAAATTTTCGGAAACTGCTCTTGAATAAACGACTACTTCATAATTACCCCAACTAGGAACACTGTAATTCAGTAACTGCCTTTCCACATATTTATTGGGTTTTCCTCGGGTTTAATAGGCTGGACCAACAAGGACTCCAGAAAAGACAGCTGTTCCTATCAAGAGCTGATATGGGATAAAAACCAAGAAAGGAGACATGGCCGTATCCCCTCAGGTACACACATAAAATGGGTTTTGATTTTTTGATTTTTGATTTCTAGGGCTTTAATTCTGTTCTTTATTATCTAACACACCCAAGTGTGTCTAGAGATGAGATCTAGAATTACCAGAAATCACAGGCTGCCAAGAGTATATTGTGTCTCTTAATATAGGTTTCAAAGACAAATTAAGGAGGAGTGCAGATAAAAATAGTAATTATTAACAATAATAAAAATTCTTCTCCGTGTGTGCCTAAAGAGCCTACAAATACATGTTAGAGAAAATAATTATAAGAAATTTCTGCAAAAATAACAAAAATGCTTTTGCTTTTTAGGGCTGTAAAAACCACAGAACTTATTTTCTTTCACAACAACTCTCTAAAATTTTAAAAAGGGATATATTTACTTACAAAAGTATGGCAAAAACATTGTTTTCATATTTGCTCAAGTTTTTTAGAAAGACCGCTTGTTTATTTATTATTATGCCTGTGCATTTCTTAAAAGTGACTTCAGCCAGGGTGGTTTCTTCACCATTCATGTAGGATCGGGGATACTTTGAAATGGCTATAAGTAAGGAAAGTGTGAATTGTGTGCCCATAAGGGGCCTAAAATAAAATGTTTCAAGGCCATGTCTCGGGTCCAAAATAAAGGGAGTCATTGAGGGAACAGAGGCTTGCAAATGCTTTCCTTTTTCTCTTTCACTTGGGACCCTCAGACCCACTGAAGAGCCCAGCCTTTTTCTTTGCTCATTTTCAGGAACTCCCTTACAGCTGACTTTGTTGTACTTTGAAAGACCCGGAGAAGACATCTTCAGATTTACTGGATGAGAAACAAGGATACAACTTGTTTTTTCCAAAGTTTTTTTAAAGCGATATATTTAGGGCACTTGAGAGGAAAGAATTGGCCAGTCCTTTATTTATCTTCCTAACAGGTGCAGCCCGGGCAGTCATAAAAGCAGGCTACTGAAAAAGAATGATTTTGCCAAGTATTAAGCTTCTCTGGTGTGCATGCTTTTGTCCCAGAGTATTCCTTCCAACAGCAGAGAGCTCAGATCTACACCACTCCTCTCCTGTACAGAATGGCAAAGTTTTGTCAGGGGGAAAAATATCGTGACATTCATTTATACAACTTCTTCATTCCTCATCCAAATCTTCAACTTGACCTAAATGAACCATTTCAGATTTGGAGGAAAATAGTCGCCCTTGATAAAATAGCTCCTCCCTCTGCTCCCGTTCTTTCCCTTCCTTCTTACAAATTAACTTTTCCCCAATTTGAATGAAAGGTAATATTCTATACATAAGGTGACTTCTCCCAAAACAAATTTATTTTGGTGTTTGAAATAGGCCTTCTAGTCTCATGCAGGTGGAAACTGAAGGTCAAGGAGTAAATATGAGAGGAGGTTGGCCATCACCAGGGCACCTTTTCTGATGATGACTAAGCTTTGGGCGATGCTGAGAAATAAGCAAGAGGTGATGAATCCTGCTCTACATTCAGATAGATTTGGGGCAGAACTTTAAGATGTGATGAAATCTCTAGGGACCAAGAAAAAAAGATAAAGCAAAGGAAAAACTTCTATGGACTGAAAGAAAGTTATTCTCCTTTACCACGTTCCCATCCATTCCTACTGAGAAAGGTCAAGATAGTTTTGACAGATAGATCCTGTATGTTGATATAACCAAAGAGTCTGTAGCAACAATGCCATACCTTTGATTCCTGGAGTTATCAGAATGGTCCCTTAAAGTTATGGCCATAAATGAACCTATGTTTTGTCATGTTTGAGTTTTCAAGAAGAGATTTGACATGGAAGGTGAGAAAGCTATAGTGTCTTTCCCAAAGCTTTTTGAATCATACCCAGGCAACAAGGAGAACTTTTGCCTTTTTTCTATGAGTTAAGTACATGAAATACAATAGGGCCTGGTATATCACATAACAAAGAGTGAAATTGGTGTTAAGGCCTCAGATAATTTTTCTAGGTCCTGTAGATTCTGATAGTTAACAATTGTCTAAGTATATTAAAGAACCAGATTTTAATGATCACATACTATAGAGATAAAATTCTGATGAAATCATTTTATGGGTTTAAAAGCCATTCATGGCATTTTTAAAATATTAGAGGTTCTACCACAGAAGTATTTTCTAATTTCTAATTAGAAATTTTCAAGTTTCATGTTGATAAAGTCACTCCTTGAAGGAAAAGAGAAATTTCCAGTGAAAAGTGATTCTTTTACACATTAAATGCTCAGAGGCAATTAATCATGAGGGCTTTTAGAATAGATACCATGTTGTATATGTCTCTGAAATCCCAGAGACTAGCTTACAGTAAGTGCTCAATTAATAGTTGGTGCATAAATACATGTATCAGAAACTCTGGGAGATTCCCACAAATCTGAAACTTCCATCCACATCCTGTTACTATTTGATTGGAATAACTAGGCCTCAGGTTCTGCATGAATCCCAAGCAAAAGATAGCCCTTTTATCTGGAACTGACAGTAAAAATACTATAGTTGTCTAATGAATAAATATACAATTGATGAAGGTGGAGAGGAGGGCAATAGGAAATGGTTACTCCTTAAAAATAACGTTTTCCTGGGGCAACTGGATGGCTCAGTCAGTTAAGCGTCTAACTCTTGATCTCAGCTCAGGTCATGATCTCGTGGTTCGCGAGTTCAAGCCCCATGTAGGGCTCTGGGCTGACAGTGCAGAGCCTGCTTGGGATTTTACCTCTCTTTGTCCCTCTGCCATTCCCCAACTCACACATTCTATCTCTCTCTCAAAATAAATAACTAAAGTTAACAAAAAAAATAATGCTTTCTTTCTCCAGAAGGGGTTACTGAGCCAATCCAGAATGTTTTCAAGAATCTAAATCAGAACTGTTGACTAATTACTTCCATTAGACTTCCTCCTTGAGGTCCAAAGTTACACCTGTCCTTCCTCCACCTCCTTAGAAGATTTTAGTTCTCCCAAGACCCAACATGAAGCTCCCAGAATTTGGTCACTGTAGGTTGGGAGGCAGTTAAGAGAGATATCTTTTACACATTCAGATGCTGAAAACTCAGCCTCTTTTGAGGAGTTACTGCATCCTCCTGGATCCTAGGTTCATGTGTCCTATCAAGAGTCACAGCAAGTGGTCATGTCCTTCTTGGGCATGGTTCTCCCAGGTGGAGAGAAGATGTAAGATTTATAGGAGCTGGAGGAACCTGTCCCTTGGAAGTGTTTCTGCAGATAGTTTAAAGTGACTCTGAAGAGTTGGTTTGGTGGCAGGTTTTATTCTTGAGGCTATCTTTCAGAGGGATCCAAGCGGATGGAACAAAACCAACCCCAGGGAAAATGAAGTAAGTTAGGAGGAGGTACAAGGACCAGAATAGTTCCTGAATTGCCATACATCTTACTCTTTAATGTAAGTAATATGAAAGTGCAATGATTTCACCAGGAAAATTATGTAAGGTGCAGTTCCTTTAAGAACCCATTCTGCTGGTAAGGAAACGGAAAAAATCCCTGCACTTCCTTAAAGGATTTTAAATACATCAGTAACCCTCTTTTTATCCCCACTCCCCACCATCCAAATTTAAACTAACCGCAGAATCTATGAGTATAAAATTACTGTCCGGGGGGGGGGGATAAAAAGAGGGTTCCGGGGGGGGGGGGACTCTTACACAGAATATCAACCGTGCATTTATAGCAAAAGAAGATCATGGGGACCTTGGCATCTGTATTGATTTATTCAAAAAGAAAAAATAAATATTTGGGGGGAGGGGGGAATGCTGAAGTTAAAGATAGATCTTCCTTTTTGTAGCTCTAAAATTTCATGGTCTCTAAAAGCGGAGTGGGTCAGATTGAGTTGTAAAACCAGACCAAAAGTAAAACTTTATCACGTCTAGCAACCAACGTAATTTGATTGGCTTTATAAGCTCTACAGTCTGTCATCTTATTTATTAGTTTTTCAGCTTGTCATTTTCAATTGAGCATTAAAATAACACATGCAAATTTATCCACTAAATGCAAGATAATTAAAACAATATTCTGTCCTTAGCCAGGAAACATAGAATGCATTTCATCCAAATAAGCCTTGAAGAGGCTAGTCAAGTGACAGATCAAATAAAAAGGACACTTAATACACATGTAAATCATTTGCATTACAAATAAGACACTTTAGCAGGGGTTGGACTCACTGCCTGGTAGTTGGGATTAAGTTCCCATATTAATGCATGCATTTGGTGTGGTTATTTCGGGTGGAAGACTTCATCCATCAATGCCTCCACCACTAAGTAAAGCCAACCTGTAAACTGATCACCACAGCCTGTCAACACTGGTTACTTAATTACATAAAGAAAATATATTTCAAAGACTTTTGATAATTTGGTTAGTATTTCAATTTTAGGCCCCATGTCTAGCATCTTTTTCAAGGTTCTTCAAAACAATGACTAAAAGCAGTTTTAAGAATTAAAAGTGAAAATACTGAATACTATTTTTATGCTTCTGCTCATCTTTTTTTTTTTTTTTTGCTTTTATTTGCAGAAGTCAAAAATAAACTCCTGAAACCAATACTGCACTGTATGTTAACTAACTCAAATTTTAAATTAAAAAAGAAAAAAATGCAAAAACTAGAAAAACAAAATAAAATAAAATGAGCAGTGTTTTTAAAAAAAAGATGTCAAAAATAAAGATTTGGTAAGCACTAATGAAGACTAATATGAATGAAATAATATTTTAAAAAGACATTTCCATTAAAAATTAAGCTTCCTGTACTTGTGCTGTTAATTTGTGTTTTTCATTAGTCATTTTAGTAATTTCTAATTCTAATTTATTTATGTTACTAATTAGTAGTTCTTAAATATTGATTTTTTTTTATAAAAGGGAGAAACTTTATTAGAGGAAGCATTTCTTCTAATGAAGAATCTTATCCTATTTTCAGTGTAATTATCCTTAAAAGGCTACTTATTAAGAATATGTCTATAAGAAAAACCATTGAAGAACATAATGTAGCAGCGATATTCAAAGACATTCTCTTTTACCCAGTTGTCTCATTTTCTTTGCATGCAAGAATTTAATAATATAATAAGTAAGAAACTCCAAAAGCACTGATAAAAAAATAGCTGCATCTGTATATCTGTATATTTTAAATGTCTTCACATGAAAAAACATATAGCAAATCTGGAGATATTTGTTGCAAATTATTTTTTAAAATCTGATCAAATTTATTAACTAAGAAAGCATTACAAGCTTCTCCCACCACCCACAAATTGCAAATACATGGTGAGCATGGTGCTCGTATTCACCATGAGCAATTAACATCCTTAAATTACACTTTGAGGATACCTTTCAACTGAATGATAAAATTATAATTTGATCATTTTAGTCACTATCCCTTCATAAGCCATCTTTCTCAGATATTTTTGAATTCATTATACTCTTCCTATATTTTTCCTCTGGTCTGTGTACTGTAAAGGATCTTTTCCTTAAATCACAGTGATTCTATATCTTATAGTCTGTTTAAGAAACTGGGTATTTGTTTGAAAATAAATACCCAAATGAGCATACTGTATTCAAAAGTACAACAAAGAGATTTATGGATGAGTCTTACCCTCTTTCTTAGTGGGTTCTGGCATGACCACAATAAAACGTTATTCTCCAAAAGTTTGTTCCCCTCCGATACTAGTTGACAGAAACCCCACAGACAGTGAGAGATGGTGCAGGTCAGCGTGACAAGCAGTTGGGGAGAAGTCCAGTGCTTTTATACTGTGTCTGCACAGCAATCACGTTGGCACCGCCCTTTCTTCAACACAAGGATGCTGGAACTTGACAGCTATGAGGACCTTTCTCACATCTGTTGTCTGCACTCTGCTCTCTCGCCTACTGGAAGGAATCTCCTGTCCATCTCGTGTGGCTCTGAGAACACCTCTAACTTTCTAAATTCAGCTGCAGCTCCAAGTTCCTTCTTACTCTTGTCTTTCTGTCTGATGAGGCATGTGTCAAGTCAGGAGTACAGAATGTTTGCTGGATGATAAAAAATTAAATTAAAAATCATAATATGCCAATTCAACATATACCTTAATTTTCATTAAGATTATAAGGAAAAAAATCTCTGTGTTCAGATGACAATGTTTATGCTCCCATTGGCTTTTTGTATTCATCAGTTCTTAATTATTGGTGTTAATTTTCTTTCTCATTTTTTCAGTAATATGTTAATATTAATTTGTCAAGCCAAATTTCTATACTGAAAATCCTGCCTTATTTTTTGTTTTTGCAAGAATAGCAAGTGTTTCTGTTGGGATATACTTAGCATTTTCCTTTTTTCAAGAAATGTCCTGAAAAAAAATACCGGGCATATAAAAGAATGAAATAATGATACATGCTACAACATGGGGAAGCTTGAGAACACTATACTAAGTGAGAGAAGCTAGGTGCATAAGACCACAGTATACAATTCCACTGATATAAAATGCCCATGTTAGGCAAATCCAGAGTCAGAAAGTCAATTAGTGGTTGACTTTTTTCCAGGGGCTGAAGGGAGCTGGAATTGGGAGTCATTGATCATGGATGTGGAATTTCTTTGGGGGGTGATGAAAATGTGTTCTAGAGTTAGATAGTAGTGATGGTTGTATAACTTTGTGAATGTGTTAAAAACCACGGAATTGTTCACTTAAAAATATATGGGCCATGAGAAAATACAGTTAGATAGACCTATAGCCATTGTTTTGTTTCAAGGTGGCCAACAGACACACAAATGTAACCTCAGATATTGGCAAACTATATCAGATTTGGCCACTTTCTCCCAAAACTCTCATGGAACTGACAAAGAAGTATGAACTACCACATGGTCAAACTAAAAAAGACACCTTGCTTTCTTTGTCCACATGTGTGACACCTCAGAGACCAAGACTAAAATTAGTTCATGTGGAAAGACGACTGTTCACGTATCTTTATTGGTATGTGTTTTTGAGATTATTTTCGAGGGACTTTGATTGATTTGTACTGAACCAGCCACACTGTCTCGTTTAATTTCCCTTGTGGCTGAGAGCGCAGCTGGTCAGACTTAGCTCTACCAAACTCTGTGCCAAGCTAACTTTTCATATAAGGATGGAAACTCAACTTAGAACTCAATAGCATCATGCTTTAGCTATGTGGTGGGGAGGGGGAGGGAAGCCAGTTAAGAAGGTCAATGAACATCTTCTATAAAGAAAGCCTTTTTTCAACCACATAGTGAGACTGAGCACATTGTTTTGCTTTTCTAAAATATTCCCTTGCTTTTAGATGCTAAACAGCTGAATGCCAGCCAGAAAACAGACAATTTGGTAATATAAAGCTAGATATTCCTTGAAAGGAAAAGTAACCTTTTTTTGTCCTGAGTCTTCATGAGAGTATCAATTAACAGATGAAACAAATGAAAGAGGCTAGAATCTGAAGTCAGTTCCTTGGGTTCTATTTTTCGACCCATCATCAACCAGCTGAGTTACTCTAAGAATGTCAAGTGGCCTTTCTAGGCCTCAGTTTCCTTTTGTGTAAAATGAGGGACTAGAAAAAATGACCTCTGAAGCCCCTTCTAGGTTTAACGTCTTGATTCTATATGAGTAGTCCCTAAAAAAGAATCTTTTATTTTTCAGTATTCCCAGCACACTGGACACCACATGTAAAATGGACATAAGGACAAAGTGTCATATTGCAGAAGAATGTCTATAGTGATGGGCAGATTTCACGCGTGCCACAAGAGAGGTGCCATGCCATCATTGGCTTTGGCAGGAACTCCATTGGGTTTTTAATGCACTGATCATTTTACTGAAGTGAACAAATGCCAGGAAATATTGCAACCCATGGAGAAAATATTTTATGACCTGAAAAACTTTTTGGTAATATAGGACTTGATTGTAAAAAGACAAAAAATTATTGGAGGAATTGGAAGACACATTCTAGGATAAATGCCATCTATAAGATGGTTGAAGTAAGATTTAAGTTAGAATAACAAGTAGATATGTGTAATTTTTCCAGGACTATATTGTTTTAGGAACACATAACCCCTGTTTTGGATCTTGTATATCCATTTAGTAGGTTACAGACTTCATCTCCAACATCACTCTCAGGAAGTGGGGAAAATAGTCAACAAGGCTCTTTTTTTCATTTGTTAAATGCTTTATTGGGTTTTTCCTTTTTTATTATTTAGTGTTATATTTGGGTGAATGTAGCCCTAAAATAACAACAGTTAAATCAAGATAGAACTTTCTTGCTCACACAAAATAAGTCTAAAAGTAACTAATTTAGAGTCATTATAGGGGCTCCACAGTGTCATCAGGATTCCAGGCTCCTTCTTCCTGCTCCACCATCCTCCAGGTAACTTCATGGCTTACTGTGGCTGCAAGTACTCTAGCTATTACGTTCACATTCCAGGCAGCATTAAAAAAAAAAAAAAAAAAAAAAAGGACTCAATTTTCCATTTTAATAAGACTTCTTTGAAGTTCCATACAAAACATCTAATACCTATCATTGGCCACAACTTGATTATATGGCCACATTTGGCTACAAAAGAAGCTGGGAAATGTAGTCCTTTATTCTTGGTTACAATGGAGTTCTGTTACTGAAGAGAATGAAGCGAAGGAGTGTTGAATAGGCAAATATCAATCTCTGCCAGGTCTTCCAAAACAAAAGCAGTAATATTCCCTGCCTCAACCAAAGAATACAGAGAAGTATAAATGTAAGCTTCATCCTCTCTCCAACCTTGATCTCACTCCATGATGTGAATGAAAGTCTACATTTCCTTGTGTATGTAAGGACATAGCAGGGAGTTATTCATATAAGTTTCACATCTTATTTTTCATATATTTTTCATAAGCAGGAGTTATTCATATATTTCTTTAAGTTTATTTTGAGAGAGAAAAAAGAGAGAGCGCATGAGCAGGGGAAGGGCAAAGAGAGAGAGGGAGAGAGAGAATCAAAACAGGCTCTACACTGTCAGTGCAGGTTGGGGTGGGGATGGAACTCACAAACCGTGAGATCATGACCTGAGCCAAAATCAAGAGTTGGATGCTTAACTGATTGAGCCACTCAGGCACCCTTATTCATCTATTTTTTATTTACTCTTTACTTTTTACATTACCCTTCAAGTTACTTTTTCCATTTAACCTGTCATAGACATCTCTTCGTGCTAATGTGTGTGTGTGTGCGTGTGTGTATACCTAACTCAATCTTTTTAATAGCTGAATAATCATTCATGGTATGGAAGTGCCATAGTGAGGCATATTTTTTCAACTAACTTCCCTTTTGATAGACATTTAGGTTATTTTCAGTGTTTCCCTACCACACTTAATACTGCAATAAGCATCATAGACGATAACCTTATATATCAATACTTTTAAATTAGGAAGATAGATTCTTAATAGTGAGCTTGCTGGTGCAAATGTATAGTTTGAATCTTAACAGATTTTTACTAGATTACACTCCCAAAAGGTTGCCTATGCTTTAGGTCAATCAGCAACATATGAGATTGCCTATTTTCTTATACCTTGGATTTTATCATTAAAAACCTCCCATAACTTGTCAAATTAATGATTGAGAAATTATTATTTATTATTTGAGTTTCCATTTTTCCAAAAGGTTAAGCAGGATTTCATGTCCGCTGGTGAACTTGTTTCTTTTTCTGTGAAACTGCTTTTTTCAAATACTTTACTTTTTATTAATCTTAACTCTGTAATATATGTTTCAAATAATTTTATCATTTTTGGTTTTTGATTCTATGATGTCTTTTGCTATCACAAAATTTTAAAATATGTATTTATTCAAGTCTGTCATCTTTTCTTCTATAGCTTCTGGATTTCCTGTCTTATTTAAAAAAAAAAAAAAAAGTCCCTCCACCCAGGATTACTCTTATAAATTTTCTTCAAATATTTTAAAATATTAAAATATTTTCTTATGTGAATTAGGGGGCCCAAACTTGTTTGTGTTCCCTCCTCACACATGCTGGCCTGCACCATTTCACTGTTATTTTACCACTGACTTGAAATGTTATCTAGAGTTTATGTTAAGTTCCCAAATAAACGACTCCATTCATAGAGGCCGTGTACCTTTTTCACTTGTCAGTGTGCTTTCTCTTTAAACCCATGACACAATTATTCCCTATTTACCCCCTCCTCAGCCCTCCACAAGCAACATGTTTCTGTCTCTGTGTATTTACCTATTCTGTGAATATTGTATATAAATGGACTCATTTGGTATGTGAACTTTTGTGGCTGGAATATTCTGTCTGATATTGATACTGAGGTCTGTTCCTTTCTGACAATAAATAATACCAAACATGAATAAATAAACTAATGAAGCAAAAGTATCTTCCATCTAAAGGATACATTTCCAATAAAATGCTATTTTGTGCTTAATAATTATTTATCATGTAATATCTTTTATGTTGCTTTAATCAATTGTGTATAAACAACACTTCTAACAATAACTTAATTCTAAATACATTACTAACACTATAAAAGCCTTGTGGTCACAGAAAAAAAAATGTTTAAAAAAATTTCTATTTATATAACTTTTGAGGCAAAGAAAGATAAGATAAAACATTTTTTTTCAACGTAAGGCAATAAATTATATTAAATGGGAATAGAATCCTATGAAGTTATGGGGCACCTGGGTGGCTCAGTCGGTTGAGCGTCCAACTTGAGCTCAGGTCATGATCTCACGGTTCATGGGTTCGATGCCCACGTCAGTCTCTGTGCTGACAGCTCAGAGCCTGGAGCCTGCTTCGGATTCTGTCTCCCTCTTTCTCTCTGCCCCTCCCCTGCTCACACTCTGTCTCTCTCTCTGTCTCAAAAATAAAAAAATATTAAAAAAAAAGAAAAAGAATCCTATGAGGTTAAGTAGAATGAAAATATTTACCCAGGGAGAAAGGGAATAATGTTAAATTTCCTGTGTTTACTAGAGGAGAAAGCAGGAAAAGACCTCTCTGACCTCAGCTGCAGCAATTTCTTACTTGACACATCCCCAAAGGCAAGGAAATTAAAAGCAAAAATGAACTATTGGGACCTCATGAAAATAAAAAGCTTCTGCACCGCAAAGGAAACAATCAACAAAACTAAAAGGCAACCAATGGAACGGGAAAAGATATTTGCAAATGACATATTGGACAAAGGGCTAGTATCCAAAATCTATAAAGATCTCACCAAACTCCACACCCAAAAAACAAATAATCCAGTGAAGAAATGGGCAGAAAACATGAATAGACACTTCTCTAAAGAAGACATCTAGATGGCCAACAGGCACATGAAAAGATGCTCAGTGTCACTCCTCATCAGGGAAATATAAATCAAAACCACACTCAGATATCACCTCACGCCAGTCAGAGTGACCAAAATGAACAAATCAGGAGACTACAGATGCTGGAGAGGATATGGAGAAATGGGAACCCTCTTGCACTGTTGGTGGGAATGCAAATTGGTGCAGCCACTCTGGAAAACAGTGTGGAGGTTCCTCAAAAAATTAAAAATAGACCTACCCTATGACCCAGCAATAGCACTGCTAGGAATTTACCCAAGGGCTACAGGAGTGCTGATGCATAGGAGCACTTGTACCCTATAGCAGCACTCTCAACAATAGCCAAATTGTGGAAAAAACCTAAATGTCCATCAACTGATGAATGGATAAAGAAATTGTGGTTTATATACACAATGGAGTACTACAGTATGGCAATGAGAAAGAATGAAATATGGCCCTTTGTAGCAACGTGGATGGCACTGGAGAGTGTGATGCTAAGTGAAATAAGCCATACAGAGAAAGACAGATACCATATGTTTTCACTCTTATGTGGATCCTGAGAAGCTTAACAGAAACCCATGGGGGAGGGGAAGGAAAAAGAAAAAAAAGAGGTTAGAGTGGGAGAGAGCCAAAGCATAAGAGACTCTTTAAAACTGAGAACAAACTGAGGGTTGATAGGGGGTGGGAGGTAGGGGAGGGTAGGTGATGGGCATTGAAGAGGGCATCTTTTGGGATGAGCACTGGGTGTTGTATGGAAACTAATTTGGCAATAAATTTCATATAATAAAAAAAAATAAAAAAAAATATATTGGGGCACCTGGGTGGCTCAGTCGGTTAAGCAGCTGACTTCGGCTCAGGTCATGATCTCACAGCCCGTGAGTTCAAGCCCCGCGTCGGGCTCTGTGCTGACACCTCAGAGCCTGGAGCCTGTTTCGGATTTCTGTGTCTCCCTCTCTCTGACCCTCCCCTGTTCATGCTCTGTCTCTCTCTGTCTCAATAAATAAAACGTTAAATATATATATATATATATATACACACAAACAAAAAATAAATAAATAAATGTCCTGTGTTTAAAGAGCTTTTTTATATGTTTTGAATATGTTAGGGTGGGTATTGTACCACTCTGACATTTTTATTCCATGGAGATATTTAAAATAGTAAAGTTAGGGGCACCTGGGTTGCTCAGTCGGTTAAGCATCGACTTCAGCTCAGGTCATGATCTCACGGTTTGTGGGTTCGAGCCCCTCATCAGGCTCTGTGCTGACAGCTCAGAGCCTGGATCCTGCTTCAGATTCTGTGTCTCCCTCTCTCTCTGCCCCTCCCTGCTCACGCTCTCTCTCTCTCTCTCTCAAAAATAAATAAACATTTAAAAAATAAAATAGTAAGCTTATGGTTTTATTTTTATTTTTGATGCCAACATTTATAGAAGGCTGAAAATGATATTCTTTGCAACTACTTAAGCTTATGACAGAAACTTTTAAATAGCAATTTGAAAATCTGTAAAGATCATCCAAAATTTGCTTTGAAGGTGCATTAGCTTGGGCTACCCTAACAAAATACCACAGATGGGGTATCTTAAACAACAGAACTTGATTTCTCGCAAGTCGGGAGTCCAGAAGTCTAAGATCAGAGTATCAACACGGTCAGGTTCTGGTGAGGGCCCTCTTCCCAGCTATAGACAGCCACTTTCTCACTGTGGCCTCATAGGGCAGCGAGAGACAGAAAGTAAGGTCTCTGGTGCTCTTCTATAAGGGCACTAATCCCATTGTGAGGATCCCACCCTCATGACCTCATCTAAACCTAATTACCACCTAAATGCCCAATCTCCAAATACCATCAATTTAGGGTTAGGACTTAGCATATGAATTTTGGAGGCACACAGTTCAGTTCATAGCAAAAGGTACGTGAACAAAGTAGCTTCAGGGCTTTGTTTAAATGACCCATTTTAATAAGAGACTTAAAAAATGAGAACAAACTGAGGGCTGATGGGGGTGGGTGATGAGCATTGAAGAGGGCATCTTTTGGGATGAGCACTGGGTGTTGTATGGAAACCAATGTGGCAATAAATTTCATATATTTAATATATATATATATATATATATATATATATATATATATATAAAATAAATGACCCGTTTTAAGAGAAGAGAGTGGTCAGGAAGAAGTGGCTCACTGATTTAAGTGGCAATAAAAAGAGCCTGCCCCTCCCTCTGCTTCTGCTTTTCATCTCTTCCTTTGCTTGGGTCCTTGGGGTTTGGGGTGGGGAGCTTTCCCCAAGATTCTGCTCCTATCCCTCTGTTCTTTATGTATATTCTCCCCCTTGGTGAGCTAACCCTCCTCACCTTGTCATCTACGACTGTGTGAATGACTCGGAGAACCTATCTCTGACCTTGACCCTGAGCTCCACTTCTGAACATACAATGTGTACTGAGTATTAAAAATTTAATCCATTAGAGATGTAACAATCGCTAAAATTGTTATATTTCCTTCCCATTGTTTCCTAAGCATATTTTGTGGAGAGTTTTTGAGTTTTAACTAAGTTGTGAAAAGCAGAGTTCCAGGATCCAAAATGAAATTAGTCCAAATACAACAGAAAACAGGTTATCAAGTGATTTAAAATTTAAAGTGTGACCCCACAGAATTATTACTGACATTCTAAGGTCTATCCATTCTCCCAGTCATAAACTGCCTCGTTGTATGTGAAACTAGAAAGAACAAGTGTGGCAAAGGTGGTGACAGCTTGGTGAATTTGTAAAATTTTAGCAGAGTTTTGCAAAGCAATGACTACAGAGAATATTGTTTCCCTTTCTTTCTATGTGGGGTGTGGGGGGGGATTGAGGTGTGTGTATGGGTATGGGGGGTGGGGTGTGTGTGTGTGTGTGTGTGTGTGTGTGTGTGTGTGAAATTTGTTCTATGTGCCCTTGCAGCTACCCGGACAGTGATGTTTCTACCCACGACATTATAAATTGATATGATGAATAACTTATCTTTAAATTTAGCCCACTAGTGAACAGATGGTGATAAAATTGAAGACGTTGCCCCCCAAAACTCTATAGGAACCTATTCCATTTAAAAAACTTTCTTGCACAAAATGTTCCTGGACTCATCATTCTTGAAATGAAAAAGAAAGAAACCTGCCTTCTTGACATTCCTTAGTGTGACTTTGAATTTTATCTCACACCAAGTACAAGTTCATGCTGGAAGCCTTGCAGGCTATCAATAGAACTCTGCTCACCCGCCTTATTTTAAAGCAGAAGCATGTTAAGCTCTCTAAGCCTCCTCTCATAAGACATACCCTTCATCTCCCAAATTAGTCCTGGTGCCTTTGCTGGACCCCTTCCAAGATTCAGATGTTCTTTTAAGCTTCATGTCCTACCACACACCATGCAGTAGACTGCCAGCAGTGAGAGTTCCTTTGCCTCAAAATCTCCTTTAATTTATGGACCCTAACAATTTCCAGCATCCATATCTCTTACTCTGTGCTTGTAGTGCTTACTGAAAAAACAAAAAATTGTCTCTAATTTTGATGACTATAGATTACATGTACCATACATTTATTTTCAGTAAGAAGCGAAAACCGAAGCAAAACAAAAAAATGAAGTACAGTGTCATGTACATCAGAGCTGTCTGACCTTGACCCATCATTTCCCTCTGCTGATCTTCATTCCTACTATTTCCTGCTGCTGAAGCAATGTTCCTTCCCATCACAACGGTGCCAAAGGGGACCCATTTTGGAAGGATAAACTTGAAGTGATTTCCTCCATAGTCTTCTCTAATGCTCCAGTTGGAAATTATCTCTGGCTTCTCTCAATACTTTATATACAATCCTTGTATGGTGACTGCAGCCTTGTTTACCTCATATTGTCCTTGTTTGTGTGTCTTCATTGCTTAAGCCAGAGACCTCAACCTGGTAGCCTACTAGCTAATTCCAGTTTGCAAATGAATTTTGTGTGGCCCCCACACTTGTTTCATACAAAAAATATAAATATCATATGAAAGATGAATTTATGACTTCTCTTGGAAATATTTGGTCCAGAAAGAAACAATAAGCTGGAGCTCAACAGGGGCCACCGCGGTTGGCTTCTTGGGTCACTTCAGTCATTTATGTTACATGCCTAGTCCAGGTGGGCATTTGAACTTGCAGTACTTAGTCTAGACTATAGTATTCTTGAGGCAAGATCTTATCTTAATCGTATTTATAGGCTACAGCAGACACTTAGTAATTTGCAGCTGAAAAACTAAGTGTATCTGGTTTGAGAGGCAAGTGTTTCTTTTTTCTTGAAAGTGACTTTGAGGGGCGCCTGGGTGGCGCAGTCGGTTAAGCGTCCGACTTCAGCCAGGTCACGATCTCGCGGTCCATGAGTTCGAGCCCCGCGTCGGGCTCTGGGCTGACGGCTCAGAGCCTGGAGCCTGTTTCTGATTCTGTGTCTCCCTCTCTCTCTGCCCCTCCCCCGTTCATGCTCTGTCTCTCTCTGTCCCAAAAAAATAAATAAACGTTAAAAAAAAAATTAAATTCTAAAAAAAGAAAGTGACTTTGAGGTTTGTCACTGGGATCTGACCAGTTCATCCCATTCTCCTGTCCCATCATAACACTGTTCAAAATTATCAATAAGTATTTATTCACTTTCTACTATGCGTTAAACACTTGGAGACACAAAGCAAAAAATGTGGCACCCTGCTTCATCCCAAAGGGGACTATTTGAGGTAACAAGAAATATACACATGGAATAATTTGTGAGCAAGATAGCATTGCAATTTCAAAGCCGCACACAGAAGTGTTTAACACATGAGATGCTGGAACCCGACAGAATTGGGTTCAGATCTTGGCTCTGTACTTAGGATCTTCCAATATTGGACAAATTATTTACCCTCTGAGCCTTAGTTTCCTCATCTTTTGCTGGCCCCTTTCAAGATCTAGCCTGAGACAATAATAATATCTGTCCTGTAGAGATGTGAGAGGATTAAATGAGCTAACACATGTGAAGTCTTTGGTACCATGTGTGGACGTGCTAAGTGTTCTACAGGTGGAAGGAGTTATACTGGCAGTGAAATGATTCAGAATCGTCTATGGCAGATTCAAGAACATCTAATCACTTTACAACATTTGCCAAGCGCTCTTTCCCATATAGTCTGTATTATCAGCCAGGCTGCTATATTCTACTAAAAATGGCTGCTTAATATCCAGAGTTTATTCCTATGTGGGATTGCTGATGCTGTGTGGGTGTGATGGAAAAGATCGGTTCGTCATTATGAGTCCTTTCACGCTGTGGACATGTAAAGGCCAGCCCTTGGTCTGCAGCTGCAGCTGCTATTTGCAGTGCTGGGCCTCTGAGATGGGATTCTGGGGCTCAGATTTATTTTCTGCTCCATGCCTTTGTTTGAAAAGACTGTAGTCCCGCTCAGCTGCCTTGACTGTTGCTGCTGTCCCGCAGTGCCCTCATTTTGCCTCCGTGGGTGAAGGTGTGCTTCCTCCCTCGGCTGTCTCCCAGAACATTCAGGGAACCACTGTCATTATTCATTAGTAAACATTTATAATGTCCTGGGCATCTTGCTAAGCATTTTACATGTATTATCTCATTTAAGTCTCACTGTTATTCTCATTTTAAGATGAGGAAACTTAGGGGTTCCTGGGTGGCTGCCAGTTAAGTGTCCCAACTTTGGCTCAGGTCATGATCTCTAGGCTCTTGGGGTAGAGCCCCGTGTCTGACTCTGTGCTGACAGGTCAGAGCCTGGAGCCTGCTTCAGATTCTGTGTCTCCCTCTCTCTCTGCCCCTCCACTACTCACGCTCTGTCTCCCTCTCTCCCTCAAAAATGAATAAGTATTAAAGAAAATATTTAAGATGAGGAAACTGAGGTACAAGGAGATTAAAATTTTTTTCAAAGCTCACAGTAAGAAGTGGAACAAGTATTTGAAAGCAGGTATGTTTCCCAGAATCCACGGTCTTAACCATTAAACTATACCTCCTCAAATAAATTTAGGTTAATATCTTTCCTTTGAAAACACATTTCTTCCAGTCTTTAATTGTTTAATCCTCCCTTAGCAGGACAACAAGGGTGTCCTCTCTAGGCTCACTTCATAGGCCTCCATAGAGTCATCTGAAACAGTACTGAAGGACTCTGAATAGCATTTGGACTAAGTGAGGAAAATGCAGTGATCTTTTTTAATGTTTATTTATTTTTGAAACAGAGAGAGACAGAGCATGAGTGGGGGAGGGGCAGAGAAAGAGGGAGACACAGGATCCGAAGCAGGCTCCAGGCTCCGAGCCGTCAGCACAGAGCTGGATATGGGGCTCAAACTCACAAACCAAACTGTGAGAGCATGACCTGAGCCGAAGTTGGACACTTAACCGCAGAGCCACCCAGGTGCCCCAAGGGTCTTTATATTTTAACTTTGAGGGAATGTACTAATAGATTGATTTCATTAGTTAGGGCCGCAAGTCAAAGTCACAGCATCATTTTAATGTTTCTGAAGAATATATTGTTCTTAGTTTCCATCAAGCAGAAAAGAGAAACATTTTCATATCTTAGGGCTTTGTCAAGTTCAAAGTCTTTTAAGTTAAAAAAAATTATGTATATTCAAATTATGTCAAGTCCAAAAGTCTTTAGATATTAATGGGAAGCCTATGCACATATTTAAGAGCTGAAGAAACACAAAATGATCTGATCAGCACGGTTCAGAGTTGGTTGGGAGTTGGGCTCTTAACAAAAGAGAACTAGGTACTGCGAGATAGAGTACAGAGAGCCTCCCATCAATTTTCAAAGCCCAAACCACAGTGACTAAGAGAAGGAGCTCAGGTTGACAGTAGAGGGTGGAGAAGAATCACTAAACGTCTCTGGAGCTCTAGGTGTCATGTCTGGATAAAATCACAGGTCCCAAATAATCACTATTACCTGGTATAGTATCTATCTTTATTGTGAAAAGGGCAACCTCAGTTAACTAGCCTAGTAATTGTCTTCATTAAATGAGGAGGTATTTTTGTTGTTGTTGAGAGACTGGGGGAGGGGCGTGAGTGAGCGAGGGGCAGAGAGAGACAGAGAATCTCAGAGAGGTAGAGGGAGACAGAGAGGCAAAGACAGAGAGAGAGAGAGAGAGAGAGAGAGAACTGGGGCTCATCTGAAGCAGGGCTCATGCTCACCAGAAGTGGGGCTCAAGCAGGGCTCCTGCTTACCCCATGCTGGGCTGGAGCTCACCTGATGGGGGACTTGAACTCAGGAACATGTGAGGCATGCCCTGAGCTGAAGTCAGCTGCTTAACGACTGAGCCACCAGGTGCCCCCATGCATTTTTTTTTTTTAACTCTGGAAATATTTAGAATTAAGTCTAGGAAAAATTTCAGAGAATCAAAACCATGGTATGAATATTGTTGTATTGATGTATTGGCATTTGTCCTGTACTATTTAGAAGACAGCCTCATAACTCCAACTGAAAACGTGTAATTGAGTAATTGGTTTAGAATTGTGGTTTTAAGTTGAAATCTCATTGAGTTTTTGGGCGATATCAGCATATCTAAGGGAATTTTATTTTATACAAACACATGAGTTATTTAAGTATTTAAGAATCTATTTAAGAAAAGTAAAATCTTTTAAACAAAACTCAAATATATTAAATTTATAAACTATAGCCTATTATATGTGCTACTTTGGAAAAATGATTTAGCTAACTAGATTTATTTTTATTTATTTTTTTAAGTTTATTTATTTATTTTGAGAGAAAGAAAGAACACATGCCAGTGGGGGAGGGGCAGAGAGCAAGAATGCCAAACAGGCTCAGCACTGTCCCTGGGGAGCTGGATGTGGGGCTTAAACTCATGAACTGCAAGATCATGACCTGAGCTCAAGTTGGACACTTAACCAACTGAGCCACCCAGGTGCCCCTAGCTAACAAGATATATAAGTGGAACAATCATATGCTATCTCCTTAAAAGTGATCGCTAAACTTTACCACAGGTAAAAATATAATTATTGTATTTGTAAGCTCAGTTTAAGAGCTTAAAAAACCTAGATTTATAACGTGCAATTATGATAAACAATACCAATTGTTTATTCCAAAGCAAATCTCCAAATAATCTTTGCTATGTACAAATGCCTCCAGCACACCCTAAACCTTCCATGTACAGGAAGCCTGTCATTTGATTCAATTACAGTCTCCTGAGATATACAAGACTCCTATGACCAATCATTATAGGGGACCTCAATCCAATTCAGTTCAATGTCTATTTGTTGAGCATCTCCTTTGGGTCTACCACAGTGTTAGCACGGGGTATTCAACAATGAAAAGACTCAGTGTCTGCCCTCACACAGCCTATAGTTTGCTGGGGAGACAGACATGAACAACTCACCTCATGACAGTTCACCACATTATCACACTCATGGTGGAGGGTTGGGTTGAGCACCTCTTCAATACCACCTAGTGGACTAGAGTTTCCTGTTACTGATACTATTATTGGTGTAGTATAGTTTCTTGGTGACACCATGGAACTATTCAAGAAGCCAGATATGATTTCTTTCATTGGTTGAAGGAGAGTCTGCCCCCACCTGTTCAAAGGATAATGCAACGTAGTCAAAGTTGCATTATCCACACAGTATGACTGCTGTTTTTCCCATATTCCTTATCAGGGTTAATAGCTCTACTCTCAGTTCAGTTGTCCAAGCCAGAAAATCTGATATCACATTGTCCCCCTATCCTCCAAGCTCTAATAAGTCTATTTGCACCATAGCATCTTGGTCATTTACCCTCTTATAGACAAATGGAGATTATCACAATTGCACATATAGGTCAGGTCTCCTGTTACATCCATGTGTCTCTATTTGCGTATGACTTGCATCCTGGGACATATTTCCAAGTAGAAGATCTACAGAGTCATATCCCATACTTACATTACATAAATGACCTAAACCTCCAATAACATTTTTTAAATCCTACAGTTTGTATGTTTGTGATTCTGGGTCCTCCATACAGGACCTTAGTTGGCTATCTCCCATGAAGTTAGTCTTTTCTATAATCCCAGTTAGGGAATTAAACATTTTCTCAAAAAAAAGTTACTAAAGAGGGATGAGGTTCAGATATGGTACCTAAAAGCCTCTTAGACCCTTCCTCATAGGGATTAAGAGCTTTCCCACACAGGCCTTTCTTCTCCTTAGGACTATGTGGATGGGTTCTGAGCCTTCCAGGCTAACACCACAAAACAAATATTTAAACTCTGAAATTAGAACAACCAACTTGAAAATTCTTGGCAATATTTATAAAAGCTGAATGGGACCCTGCAATTCCACTCCACACTTAATGATGTATGCACTTTTCTGTATGCATATTATACTTCAGTGCAAACTGATCCAGCTGCTCTGGAAAACAGTGTGGAGTTTCCTCAAAAAATTAAAAATAGGGGGCGCCTGGGTGGCTCAGTCGGTTAAGCGTCCGACTTCAACTCAGGTCACGATCTTGTGGTTCCTGGGTTCGGGCCCCGCATTGGGCTCTGGGCTGATGGCTCAGAGCCTGGAGCCTGCTTCTGATTCTGTGTCTCCCTCTCTTCTGACCCTCCCCCGTTCATGTTCTGTCTCTCTCTGCCTCAAAAATAAATAAACGTTAAAAAAAATTAAAAAAAAATAGAACTACCCTATGACCCAACAAAAGCACTACTAGGAATTTATCCAAAGGATACAGGAGTTCTGGTTCATAGGGGCACTTGTACCCCAATGTTTACAGAAGCACTTTCAACAATAGCCAAATCATGGAAAGAACCCAAATGTCCATTGACGGATGAATGGATAAAGAAGATGTGGTTTATATATATAATGGACTACTACTTGGCAATGAGAAAGAATGAAATCCTGCCATTTGCAACAATGTGGATAGAACTGGAGGGAATTATGCTAGGTGAAATAAGTTAGTCAGAGAAAGACAGATATCATATGTTTTCACTCATATGTGGAACTTGAGAAACTTAACAGAATACCATGGGGGAAGGGAAGGAGAAAAAATAGTTTCAAACAGAGAGGAAGGCAAACCCATAAGAGACTCTTAAGTACAGAGAACAAACCGAGGGTTTATTTGGGGGGCTAGGGGGGTGGTGGGAGACAGGAAAATGGGTGATGGGCATTGAGGAGGGCACTTGTTGGGATGAGCATTGGGTGTTGTATGTAAGCGATGAATCATGGGAATCTACCCCCGAAACCAAGAGCACACTATATACAATGTATGTTACCTAACTTGACAATAAATTATATTAAAAAAATAACATTTTCTTTATTTCTTTATAAAATAAAATCTTTTAGCTATGAAAAAAATCAACTTTGGGATATAGCTCCAAAATAATATAGGCAGCAAGGGACTTGGTAGAATAAAAATCAAAAAGATTGGCTATGAGTTGATAGTTGTTGAAGCTGGGTGATTGATCATTATACCTATAGAATGATCATACTCTTGTGTTTGAAGGTTTTGATAATAAAAATACAAAAACCAGAGGAAAAAAGCTAATTACCTATCTTAGGCTAATTATAATGGAAAGGCTGACTGGAGGAAATGAAATCACCTCTCCCCACTTTCTCCTAGTGTGAAATCTTTGGAAAATAATTTAGTAAAAGCTGCTTTATTCAACATGATAAGAGGGTGGGCTAATAAAAAATATGTGATAATTTTTAATGATATCTATCAATATTTGTATGTAGACTTTACAAGTGCACATTCAGTCATCTATCTTTTGATATAAAACTAAGTCTTTTTCTTTTTTAAATATGCTGACTAGAGATCTTTGTTAATTTATCACATAAATGGCATTCATAGGATTTCCAACATTTGTTCCACAAAAGCAGAGCCAAAATTTAGTCCTAGAATTCTTCTAGATTATTATTATTTTCTAAGTCTTACAGTTCATAGTTTCACCACTTGGGCATTTATTTTTGCAATTTGAATTAATTATGTATTCCACCTAGTTATCAAATAACCCTCCACATTCACATTTAATCTGTTTACTTAACATTTAATTAAATTCTAATTACAAGTAAATGGCATAAACAAGTTTGGGAACAAAAAATACTCTTGATAAGGCTGTAACTCCATTGGTAAGAGAGGTAAGCTTGTGTGGGGTGCCTGGCTGGCTCAGTCAGTAGAGCATGCAACTCTAGATCTCAGGGTCATGAGTTCAAGCCACATTGGCATGGAGCCTACTTAAAATAAAAAATAAATGGAAAAGAAAAGAGTATTCCAGGGTGGTAGGGGCATCAGTCAGCACGTTTCTAGAGAAAGGTGGTTAATTTTTCCAGTTAAGTAGAGTTGGATAAAAATAGTTGATAGTAATGTCTATTAATTCTTGTCTACTTAGTCTGACTCAAGCATTATGCTCAGCATTTTGCATATTTTATTCCATTAAAAAATTCTTTTTAATGTTTGTTTATTTACTTTGAGAGAAGGGGGCAGGGGCAAGAGAGAAGAGAGAAAAATCCCAAGCAGGCTCCACATTGCCAGTGCAGAGCCTGATGTGGGGCTCAATCCCACAAACTACGAGAACATAACCTGAGCCAAAATCAAGAGTCAGATGCTTAACCAACTGAGCCATCCAGGCGCCGCTACATTTAATCCTTTATTAAGGATTCTGTGTTCATTATTTCATTTAATTCTTTCAATATCCCTGAAATTATCATCACCATTTCACAGATGAAAAAGAAAAAAACAAACAAACAAACAAACAAGTTTCAGATAAATTGAGTCATTTGTCCAAATATATAGATATTTAGAAAATAGAAGAGTCAGAATTTCAACTTGTGTGGTCTGTCCAACACTCACCCTTAGCTACTGTGGTCTCTGCTTCTCATTTTCAGTAAGTCATGGAAAGCTGGGAAAAAAATGGTTAAAGCATGTCCCCATTACCTAAAGTAGGAGAACTTCATTTGACCAAAAATGCCCTCCACTTCAAAGTGTCTCAGGCTCACATTTTGAGGGCTTACTAAATAGGGAATAGAGCAAGATACCAGAGGAAGCCAACTGTCTGGCTTCATCCTTTCTTAGGAAGCTAGCTCTGAAAGGAGAGAAAGACCTTGGTAAGCATGACGTCATAAAGTAGCCATGAGGCACCCTCAGTAAGACAAGTTCACCTTCTTTAAATAATTTCTGTGGGTATCTTCACCACAAGTCAGATTCTCTTCTCTTCCCAACTGTCTTGGTTATATCATTAGCACAGTCCAGTTGCCCCCTTCTGAGAAAGGGAGGAAAAAAATTTCAAGTTCCAACCAGATGCTTGCAAGTTGCTCAGGGAATTTGAAATAAAAAATTTCTTTCAGATATAGGTGGTTTGCAACCCAGTTACCCATCAGAATCTCCTGGGGAACCTTGAAAAAAATACCCATACCAAGGCTTTCACTGCCTTGTTCAAGTACACAGTCAGATTTAATTGGGGTGGATGGGATGGAGCTCCAGCACCATGATTTTTTTTTTATTAATGTTCTCCCAGGTGATTAAAATCTGCAGCCAAGTCTATAACCACAGGTGTCAACAGTCAGACTTTTAAAGACCGAGTGGTGTAGTTGATTGGTCCAAAGGAAGAATTTCTACAGGTGTAGATCACTTTATACAATGGGGATATTTCTGAAAGGCCATTGGAATTATAAATGCCACCTTGCTCACTAACTTTAATTTCAGAAGGCCTATTTTTTTTTCCTTTGTGGCTGTTCATTGACACTCCAGTTTCTTTGTCAAGTAGCAATGATCTAATAACCATTACTAAATTCACCAGGAAAGCTCATATAGAAGGAATTCTGTAGTGAATAGTTTTGTGATTATTTTTTAAAAGCCTAATACTGAGCTGTGTATAAAAGGTCATATTCTGTTCATAAGTCACAGAAAAAAACAGTTTTCTCCCCCATTTCCTTTAAAAGTTATCATGTATCTTTCCTTTAAAATCTCAAGTTAGATGAAAATGGAATTTTGGTGCTGTATCTGAATTAGTAAGGACAAGAAGGTTAAAAAACATAATGTGGTTAAAAAGGAATAAAATATGGTAGAAAATAATTCTATATTATGTAACTTTTCAAAAGATTTTTTAAAAAATGTTTATTTACGTTTCAGAGAGAGAGTGTGAGCAGAGGAGGGGCAGAGAGAGAGGGAGAAAAAAAATATCCCAAGTGGGCTCTGTGCTGACAGCAGTCAGCTCAGTGTGGGGCTTGAACTCATGAACCATGGGATCATGACCTGAGCCGAAGTCAACTTAACCCACTGAGCCACTCAAAGGCCCCTATGTAACCTTTTAAAATGTAAGAAAATTCATGGGATGCCTGGGTGGCTCAGTCAGTTAAGCATCCAACTTCAGCGCAGGTCATGACCCCATGCTTTGTGGGTTTAAGCCCAGCATTGGGCTCTGTGCTGACAGCTTGGAGCCTGCTTCAGATTCTGTATCTATCTCTGTCTCTGCCTCTCCCCTGCTTGCACTCTCTCTGTCCCCCAAAATAAGTAAATATTAAAAAAAATTGTTTTAATGTAAGAAAATTCACCACTTATTTTCCCCCCAATATCAATATCATGATATTCCAGGGGAGGGGGGTCAACAATGTGTTCAGCTAACTTAGAACAAAACAAAGATATTTTTGTATTTTACTGGTCCACATCACCCAATTATTTACAAAATAGTCTGTTAGAAAAGACTCTAACTTTACATTTTCTACTGATTTGAAAGGGAAATGGGAGAAGGAGAGAAAGAAGATCTGGATATTTTTTAAGGACTGCATTTTTGCAGGTTATGCTGATGATAAGCAAACCCTATACGTCAGAGTATAAAATCATCCCCAGAGGGACCAAAGTGGAGTTTTCGCAATGCTACATGGCGCAATTGGCCAAATGTGTCATAAAGTGTTATTTTCCCCTTCCTACCAAACCCAAAAGCCCATCTTTCTTATCTATTCTGAGAAAATCCCATGTGCTTGAACTATTCTTTATGAGAGACAAGAACTCTGTCGGCACATTTCCATTTTTATAGAAAAGGGAAATCATACATTTCCAGTTCTCTCTTATATTTCTCCTCAAGGTTTACTCAAGGTCATATTAATGTTTTTTTGTAGGAAAAAAATTTACATTCACTTGAATCAAAATGACTTTTTTTAAAGAAAGTTAAATATTAAACTCTTACACTGACCTTTTCTATATTTATTTTAAAAGAAACTGATGCTTACACAAAATGATGTGTCATCACATTTAAAAAAATATAGCTTGCTGTTCCTTCCTTCCTCCTTGGCCATTTTAAACATGTGTATTTATAGGTTTGATGAAATGCATACTTTGTATATATTTATCCCATGAACCCTACATACTTAAGGAGATTTATAGAGTCATTTTCCTAAGCACAGTTGACTGAAATCTCTCTTCATGACCTCTCAATGTCCCTGCAACTTTGTGTTCCCCTCAATAAACTGAGCAACCAACACATGAGTCTAAACTTTCTGAGAGAAAGGGACAATCTGCAGATTTAGAAAAAGTTTTCTCCCCCTCCCCAGAATTTCCCAGTTTCTAAAGACAGAGAACTAGAGACACTGGTTGAGAGGCCCTCCTATGGGGGAAGATTCTTCATCCCAAAATAAACTCTTCCTGCTCAAGTTAGAGCCTCAGGCTTAAAGTCTCAGCGTTCTGGAACCAGAACAATACAAACATGGGCTAAGTGGAATGAGACAGGAGCATTTGTACGTGATGTGATCATCGCTTTGTTAGTGCAGGCTCAGTGACACATTGGGAATGCGTTGAGGTTAGGGGGCATTTTTGTCAATATAAAGGAAGACTAGGTGCCACCTACTGGTGAAGAAACTGAACACTTTCCATTTTTCCAAAACAAAGTTAAGTGTCTTTTCAGACAAGGTAGTGTGCAGGAGCTGTTTGTAGGATATGCAAACCATCATCCTGTGGTCATGATAAGTTAGAAAGGCTGTCTAACACATTCCCCAGCCTGATTTGGAAACTTACATTTCCATTTCTAAAAATTTACTCTACGAAACTCTGTACACAAGATAGCAAAGATTAAGTAAAAGGGTGTTTACTGGGGCGCTGTTTGCAACTAAGAAAATGAGCCAAGTGTCCAGTAATGGGGGTCGGATTAAATATATTATATATATTTGCTACACAATAAGATGGCACATATAAAGGAGTTAATAGCCACCAAAAAGAAATAGAGTTATATTTTGTCATGGAGTGCTACGTTTGAGATATAACGGGAAATAAGCAAGTTGCAGCACAGAAATATATATGTGTATATAATATGATCCTGCTTTGTAAATAATAACAACAATAATAATTATAATAATAGGAAGTATTGTTCAATAAAGAAGTGACAGTTTTATACCACGTACCATTTGTAACTAGGATTAAAACAACACAAATGATTTTTAAAGGAAAATAAGAAATTCGCAAGGTTTAGCTATGTAACATTTTATTGTTTAAATTTTGTACATTAAAAAAAAAATTTAATGTTTTTTTATTTTTGAGAGGGGGGGAGGAGGGGCAGAAAGACAGGGAGACACAGAATCCGAAGCAGACTCCAGGCTGTGAGCTGTCAGCACAGGGCCTGACAGAGGGCTCAAACTCACAAACCGTGAGATCATGACCTGAGCCAAAGTCGGACGCTTAACCAACTGAGCCATTCAGGTGCCCCTAAATTTTGTGCATTTTAAACATAAAAATAGTTTATACCCTTTTTAAAAACTTTGATTTACACATGCACCTCCTTTTCTAGGAACTTATTCTACAAAAAAACACTTGCATGAAATAGCAAAGATTGTGTGAAATCATGCAGATACAGAAAAGCTATAGAAATTGAAAAAAATCCATGTGATATACAAAGAAAAAAAAATAAATCACCTGCAATTCCACTACCCAAGTGTTCAATGTGGTTGGTATATTTCCTTCCTTTTGGTATCAGTTTCACAATGTTCTTTACACACACATCTTATGTGCTGCTTTTCTGTGCCACATTATAATAACTCTAGAAATTGCCCAGTTTCAAAAACACTCCTTTTCATTTTCTATGCTGCATCTTGAGGTCATTTAAAGCAAAGTGTTCACAGCTTTACCCTCCCATCTCAACCCCTTCTCTTTGTTAACCTCTAAGTTTAAATATTGCTTTCATGCCGTCACTAGGGATAAAACTTTAGCATCTTCCAAAATAGAGACCAAGGAAATGATCAGATTTCTTTAACACTCAACTCAGCATAATAACTTGGCTGATGGAATAAGTACATGCTGAAGAGTGGCGCACAGGACCTCATAAATAAAAGGCTGTTTGCAAATATCACAATTCTTGCAAAATCTGACCAATTAAGAAAATAAGATCCTTTGGTGAAATGAAACCAACTGGAAAGATTGACTTAATCTGATTTGAATCTGAGGGAAGAACTGTGTAAGACACTAGGAAGACTTATTTAGAGAAGTACTTGATAAATCAGGCTTATGTACTTTCTCTTTAACCGACAGGGAGGCTCCTCATGGACTTGGAAAAGCAAAAAGCAGGGGTTTATGCAACCCTGAGTGTTGACGGAAAATTTTATTCAAGTGCCTGGCTTGCCTAAGAAAGGAGGAGAAAACAATTGAGGTGACAGTGATAGTGAGCCAGAGGCTTGAGGGTTTTGCTATGTGAGGCCCCACTGTATTACACTCAGAGCTATTTTGGGGACGGTCACAAGAGTACTTGAACCCTGAACAAAGAACCTCTCCTTGCCTTATCCCATTGCAGATGGGAGTGAAGTGTTTCAAGTGCCCGAAATCTAAAGCAACCATGAAACTCCAACCAAAAGGCTAATGGATGGGGGTCTCTTCCATTCTTTTGGTCTACCCTCCTTCTAAAAAACTGCAACGTCCCCAAACCCATTTTAGCCCCATTTACTCATGGCATTTATAATAGTCTGCTTAAGGGCACATTTGATAGGACTGATGAAACAGAGCGAGCATCTGATACAGCTGGTGACAGGTACAGTAAGGAAATGTCACTAACTCTGGTTACACTTAGTTTTAGCCAACTTTGTCCTCAGAGACTGCCATGGGTACCAGTGGCCATTGAATTTAGGAAAGGAAAAATAGCAATACCAAGAACACATGCCCAAAGTCATTTTCCCTTGCAGGTAAGCAATTCAGGAATATTCAAACCTTTAAGCTTTTCCTGTGACAGATACAGGAGAATAAGTTTTAAATAATAATACAGAGAAAAACACCTTACGATATAAAACAAGCCACACTACAGTTAGTTGGATAATATTAACATCTTTCCAAGCTCAACATTACTCAGTATCTGCTCTCGAAAATATCTCTGTAACAAGTTAAGACATGGATCCCAAGCCCTATCCTAGATTAGTGCCAGCTACCTGCAGTCTTTTCCCCCTTCTTTCATTGGCCTGAACTTGACTAAGATCCCAAATGAACAAGGATCTTTCATCTATGCAACGGACTTCCAGGGCAGTTATAAATATAGGCTCAAACTGCCTTACTCATGGAGTTAAGTTTAACTTCTGATATACGAAGTGCTAATAGTTTCAGTGAAGACCTGGCAAAATATCTGAAGTGCTCTCTTTCCTAGTAATATATTATGATTCTATTTTCCAAGCTAATTACAACTCATTCAGATGATAACTTCTCCCAGCCCCTTTGCTTTCTATCCTCATTCAGATTTATTTATTTATTTATTTATTTATTTATTTATTTATTTATTTTTTATATATGAAATTTATTGTCAAATTGGTTTCCATACAACACCCAGTGCTCATCCCAAAAGGTGTCCTCCTCAATACCCATCACCCACCCTCTCCTCCCTCCCACCCCCCATCAACCCTCAGTTTGCTCTCAGTTCTCAACAGTCTCTTATGCTTTGGCTCTCTCCCACTCTAACCTCTTTTTTTTTTTTTTTCCTTCCCCTCCCCCATGGGTTCCTGTCAAGTTTCTCAGGATCCACATAAGAGTGAAACCATATGGTATCTGTCTTTCTCTGTATGGCTTATTTCACTTAGCATCACACTCTCCAGTTCCATCCACGTTGCTACAAAAGGCCATATTTCATTTTTTCTCATTGCCACGTAGTATTCCATAGTGTATATAAACCACAATTTCTTTATCCATTCATCAGTTGATGGACATTTAGGCTCTTTCCATAATTTGGCGATTGTTGAGAGTGCTGCTATGTTCATATCCTCATTCAGATTTAATTGTAATGTTCAAGTTCTGTTTCATCAAAACATTTTAATATAAGAAGAAAACCATTCTCAGCTCTCCATCTCAAGAGGGCTAATGTAATAAATGCTACTCTTTACTGTTTATGAGTACAACAATACTGTGTGGAAGGTATTATTACCATCCTCATTTTACAGATGAAGAAGCTCCTTTTACCCAAGTTACACAGCTAGCAAGTGGTGGAATGAGATCTGACGCTAGACAGTCGGGCTTCAAGCCCATATTCTGAAACTTGGAGAAAATATAAGCTAACATTTTATCTCCCCCACTAAATAGCAGCTTGTTCCATATATTTTGAGCACAATTCAGGGATGTTTGTTGCTGACGTGGTTCTTCAATAATTCACTTCCACACATAATACTTACAGATTTAAAGAATAACATCTCCTCCAAAGATACTAGATTATCTTATACCCATGGATAGCATTCATTCATTAGCTGTGCAAATTCTACCATACTAGTGACATCCAACAGCCATATCAATAGAGTAAAAAAGATATTTTAAGTTACAGTCAGGTGGTTAGGTCACCCCTTTCTCCTTTCCATCCTGGCAACCCACCTGCTGTTGTTACTCCTTTCACATGCCTTTCCACTTCTAACTTGGTTCTCCTCTTCCATTTGTCTCTGGCACATTCTTTCCTGCAGGTTGCCAAACATCCTTGTGATGGGACCAAAACAAAAAAACAAAAAACAAAAACACATCCTGTAAGAGTATCTACAACTTTCCTTTCCTCCCTGCCTTGCCAAGGAGAATTCTCCCTCTTCCCAAAGCCCTAAAAAAGGAAGATTCTTGGGGTACCTGGGTGGCTCAGTCAGTTCAGCATCCAACTCTTGATTTCAGCTCAAGTCATGATCTCACGGTTCATGAGATCAAGCCACACATCAGGCTCTGTGCTGACAGCGCAGAGCCTGCTTGGGATTCTCTCTCTCTCTCTCTCTCTCTCTCTCTGACCCCACCCCCCCCCACACTTGCTCACATGCTCTCTTTCTCTGTCTCTCTCTCAAAGTAAATAAACATTAAAAAATTAAAAAAAAAGATTCTTGCTTGATGGAAGAAAAGCTAGGTTAATTCAAAGATGAGGAAACTGAGACATAGAGGTTGCTTTCCCCAAAGTTCACTCTATGGTTAAATGACAACGCCAAGATTCTAAATGTAAATGATGCAGCAATTACATCTTATTAATGTTTGTATCCCCATAGCATGGTGCTAAATGTGGTAGCAGGGTACTACGTGTTTGATCAAAATTTGTTTTGTGACAGAAATGGATCGGAAGGAAGAAAGGAAAAGAGGGAAGAAAAGAAAGAAAATTGCTAGCAAGTGGTATGTATTACTATGCTTGAACTCGTGGAAGGCAGAGATAAAATTAGGTGGAATTATGATCATGGTTGTTTCTGCGCTTCTTGTAACTAGAACCTCTTGGGTGACATCTGAACATGACGTAGGTTTATGCCTAATTCTATGTTAGAGTTGGTTGTGTAATAGTGAAGTGTTGAATTTAAGTTGTCCTTGGATGTCACTGAATACCCATTTTCTTTCCGTGTTTTCATTCCCTGTGGATTTTGCCAACCAACAGATTTGGAGGCCTGCTATCTACTAGTGACTATGCAGGGTGAAAGAGGAACAAAAAATTGGTAGGGATGATAATCTAGTTGGGGAGGTCACAATATGGAGCCAAACAGTTATGGTACAGGATGGTAAGTGGTCTGGTGGACAAATGTACCCAGTGCTGGGCACAGTGGAAAGTAGTTCCATCTTCCATGGAAAGAAGAAAACAATCAGGGAAAGTTTTTCAGAGGAAAAATTTGGAGGCCGTGAAAGACATTCCTGACAGAGGAAGCAGGCAAAACAACGGCATGGAGGCATACACATCATGCTGTGTTCAGAGACTGGCAAGAAGGCTGGTGGGGCTGGCTAGAAGTGCCTGATGGAGCCTGCAGAGTGCTGAGGGCCGAGACCAACACTGAAGCTGAGCCAGATTCTGAGGGACCTTATCTGCTCTGCTAAGGAACTCAGGCTGCTTCTTCTTCTTCTTCTTCTTCTTCTTCTTCTTCTTCTTCTTCTTTTTCAATAATCAGGCTTATATAGTTTTCTTGCATAGATATCTGTGTGCTCCTTGTTCTCTGATCTCCTTTCTGAGTAGACCTGTTCCAAATGCCTCCACTAGCCTGGACCTTGGTGTTTCTGGCAAGACATCCTAGAAGACTCTATTTTGGTAAGACTGCAATTGCCAGCCACAGCTGGATGAGCAGCCTGGAACAATGAGGATATTCTGGAGGGGTGTGTGTGTGTGTGTGTGTGTGTGTGTGAAGGGGTGTGGGGAGAGACATAATAAACATTTGTCCCAAGCACACCACAAAACATTATTTTTGTTTTCAAAGGATGAGCCTCTAAGAATCTTTTTCTCTTAAATCTGCTTTACATATTATATATGTATTTATGCTATTACATAATTAACCTTAAAGTAAAAGATCAATAAAATCAAAGAGGCAAATAATTCCATGTCAAAATACCAACTACTAGCATTTACAAAATTTATTGACTTTTTGATTTTAATCATTGTGTAAATCATTTTTACATAATTAATATAAAGCACACATGTCCTGTTCTACTTTTTCACTTAGCAGTATCTCATATAGAGTTCTCCATTTGTCTATTCATTTGCTCATTTATTTTATAAATAATAAAGTAGTGGTAGTAATAATAAGGATATGCATATCTTATCTAATCCTCAGTGCAAATCTATTGGTTAGATACTATTGTTATCCCCATTTCAAGATGAAGAAGCTAAAACCCAAAGATGTTAACTGACATGATTAAAGCCACACAGCCTGCAAGAAACAGAACCAGGACTCAAACACAAGCACAACATATACCTAGTTCTGGCCTTTACTATTGTATTACAATGTACTTAGTACATTATGGTTTGCTGAGTTACTCCCTGATTTTTGGCCATGTGGGTTTCCTATTGCACTGTTGAAGAAACATGTATACATTTAAAAAAAAAATAAAAGGGGTCATTCATAAAGAGAGGACAGGTAGATATTTTTTCCAGATATATTCCCAAAGTGAGTATCATTTATTCTAGAAAATTTGTTTATGCTGCTCAGCTACTTTCAACAATGATTCCACTGATTCTTGGGGCCCCCAATTACATGTCAGCATATTTGCTTCTCAACAGTCCTGCCAACATTGAGGGTTTTTTCCTCATATATTTTTTTTTTTAATTTAAATTCAAGTTGGTTCATACAATGTAGTCTTGGCTTCAGGAGTAGAACCCAGTGATTCATCTCTTACATATGACACCCAGAGCTCATACCAAAAACTGTCCTCTTAAATGCCAATCATCCATTTAATCCTTCCCCCCAACCATCACCCCCTCCAGTAACCCTCAGTTTGTTCTCTGTATTTAAGAGTCTCTTACGGTTTGCCTCCCTCTCTGTTTTTATCTTATTTTTCCTCCCTTTCCCCTATGCTCATCTGTGGAGTTTCTCAAATTCTTCACACTTTATGTGATTTTATTTTCAAATCTCAGAAGAAATACCTGCTTTTTACCACAAGCCAAACAATACAATGAAAAAGCAAACATTCTTATCTACAGGATTTCCTCTACCACAAATCCCATCATACTCTCTCAAATCTCAAGGTAACTAACAGTATCGGTTGAAGTACATCTTTCCATATCTTTCCCTGTCACATACAAATTTCCTCTTAGCTTTTTTTACTTGAGTGGATTGAGCTGTACATATTACAGTACAACTTGTTAATTCCTGTCACTATATCACGAACATTACTTAAAATAAACAGATACAGCATTACTTTTATTAGCATGGATATACCTCAAATTTTCTGGTTTTTATATTAATGGCATTAATATTTTTGCTAAAATAATGCCACAAAAAAATCTTTGTGCAAATCTCCTTATATTCTGGTGCTTTTATTTATTCAGGACAAAAGAGTATGAATGTTTTTAATTTTAGTGTATACTGACATTTCTTTCCCCCAAAGTTGTAGTAACTCAAGTGTTTTTTTTTTCTTTTTTTCTTTTTTTTAGTAACTCAAATTTTGTTGTAGCTTAAATTTTTAATAGCAATACATGGCAATGTCTATTCACCCATATCCCTGGATATTACTAACCTTTTGATTTTATCTATTTTATTTTTATATTTATTTATTTGCTTGTTTTAGAGAGAGAGAGAGAGAGGGAGAGAGAGAGAGAAAGTGGGGGAGGGGTGCAGAGGGAGAGAGAGAGAATCTTAAGCAGCCTCTGCACTGTCAGTGAGGAGCTCAACACAGGGCTTGATCCCATGACTGTGAGAGCATGACCTGAGCCAAAATCAAGAGTTGGAGACCCAGCGCACTGAACCACCCAGGTGCCCATGGACATTACTAATCTTTTTACTATCCTCTGAAATATTTCCTCCCAAATGGTATATCATTGCTTTAATATACATTTCCATGATTACCACTGTGGTAGACTATCTTTTCATGTATTTATCATGTTTATTAGCCCTTGAGGGAATTTTCTTTCCTATGAATCCATTTTTATTTATAAATGCTTTATAATGCATTGCTCTGTTTGAAAATCCATGAAATGAAAAACAACAGTCTTTTTAAATCTTTATAAACTGATAAATATTAAAGTGCTTATGTCAGGTGGAGAGAGGAGTTGTATACATGGGTTGATTGTGAGGTGTTCCTATTTCCTATTTAAAACTTTTCTGTAGATCTCATTACTCTGTGCGCACACACACACACACACACACACACACACATACACACAATTGTTTCTCTTTTGTCCTCATTTTGCTCTTCACTCTGCTTTTCTCTTATCCATAACAGATCCTGTTGGTGCCCTACCCATGACCTCTGGGCACTAACCATTCTATCGCATGCCTGTAGGAGTCCTCTCCACTTAAGGGCCTTTTCTTGGCCCACTAAAAGCAGGCCAAGTGGTTGGAAATTGGATATTAAATACTTTATCTTCCTTCCCTCTGAGGAAGGCAAATAATTTTGAGATGCCTCTGGATGGTCTCCCCAGTGTGATTATCTCAGGTGCTCAGTAACATACCATTATAGGCCTCCTTGTCTTCCCTGTCTCTCTTCTCTGCCTCTTTATTAGTGCTTCTTCCAGGCATATCTACTTTTAGCCAGGCACTTTGTGAACTCCTGTCTACACTCTGGTGAATAACACACCCAAGGTTCTTCTCCATGCAAACTTAGTCTTATTTTTTTATTTCTATTCTTTGGTTCTGAGCTTGTTGAATAGCATCAGCTAGTGCAAGTTGCAGAAAACAGATGCTACAGAGCCCAACATCATTCATAAGGTGGTCTAATATTCAGATAGTGTTGGAACAAACTCAGAGACAGAAAACTTGGAATCTGCTCCTCTACCCATTATTTGTTAAGAATTTGGCATGAACATGTCTAACTTGACGTATGTTGCTATAATCAACCCCAAGTGTTTACATTCCTTACCCCAGCCCTACGCCAGCCCTATCTTACAGTTAGAAACCCTACCTGACTGATATGTAAATTGTGAGTCACAGGAGAATTCAGACCACAATGTTTGATCTTGACTCCATGTCCTGGTTGATGGATTGTGAAGGCTATCCTCTAAACACACACACACACACACACACACACACACATTACCTAAATGAAGAATCAGAGTACAAGCTTCAGAAAATTTCTCTTTTAATACATGGGTTGCTATGGTGATGGGAGGGTGGGATACTATGGTGGAATTGAGAAGGGCTTATGGAAATATCTGTAAATGAGGCTTAAATAATCTTCAAGCACATTTTCCTCTCTAAGTCAAGATTGAGCAAGAGCAAGATGTTGGGCACCTTCAGCTTATGGTGAACACGGTTTTATGTTAATTCATTTAATAACTTCATGTGGTAGGTAACTGGTCTACAGTGGTGAACACATGCCAGTACCTGCCTGCCAGGAATCAATGGTGAAATAAGACACCTTCATTAACAAGTAGGAGCATAAGTAGGATAAATGGTATCAAGAAAAGAACAGGGCTATAAGAAGAATTATATTTTATATTTCTCATTTATTTACATATTATATTTGTGATGACATAATAGGGGAAAACAGAGAGATGTTTGGGGAAGGCAAGCTCTCAAAGGAAGCACTAGTAAACTGTGGTCAGAAGAATGAGTAACAGTCCTGTGCCACGCCTGAGGGTGGGAATAGAGGAAGTAGAGCAACAGCACAGGTTAGGAGGTGGGGAAGAAAGGTGCTGCATCCTGGGACTGAAAGTGCAGGGAGCAGAGAGTCTAGAGAATGAGATGAAGAGTGAGGAGATGGGACTGGAGTTGGAGGTGGCTCCCAGTGGCTTCACACTATGTATGTTTGCTTGTCTGTTTCCGGATCATTATCTCACTCCTAGAAGCCTTTTAAACTTGAATTCTCTGTGCCTCAACTTCCCTCTCTGAAATATGCCCCAAGATTGAGAACCGGACCACCTGTTTGGGAAAAGATGAACCTGCTTTTGCATAGAGACAATTACCAGGAAGGAATAAAAATGACGTGTGCCAAGAATCCCACTAAGCCTTCAGGAGTATATCCCTGTGTTGATACATGAGACCACTTGCCAGGGTCACCCATGTAGGCTTTCTGTGCTTCCTGAAACACTTCCTCCCTTGGCTCCCATAACCCATGCCTCTCCTGGTTTCCTCCTGTGTTGACATTTTCTCCTTTTTCTCCTTTGCAGGCTCATCACTGGCTTTGGAACGATGGAGCCTCTCACAGGTCAGCTCTCATTTTTGCTGGTTAACGACTATCATTCAAATCTCACTCTGAGCATCACTTCCTTGGTGAAGGATTTCCTTGTCTCCTTGACAAATCAAACGCTCTTGTGGGCTGAATGTTTGTGTGCCCCCCCAAAATTCGTATATTGAAGCCTTAACCTCCAATATGTTGGTATTTGGAGATGAGGTCTTTAGCAGATAATTAGGTTTAGATGAGGTCATGATGTGGTTGGTGTCTTTTTAAGAAGAGGAAGAGACCAGAGCTCTGTCTCTATGCCATATGAGGACACAGAGAAGGTGGCCATCTGCAAGCCAGGAAGAGCTTTCACCAGAACCCAACTATGCTGGCACTCTGATCATGGACTTCCGGCCTCCAGAACTAAATAGACCTCTTTTGTTCAAGCTGCCCATTCTGTGGTATTTTGTGGCAGCCTGAGCTGACTGAGACACCTCGTCTTCCAGACATGGCACCATGCTCTTGTCCTTCAGCTGTCCTTATAGAGTCATGATTTTAGGTTAATTGGTGTGAATTAAGCTCCATGAGCACAAACGCTCTTGTTTCCTAAGGCTTATCAGGAGAACTGGCTTCATGTAATGCAGTCACACAGTCCCTATGCTCAGAAGGGCCCCGTGGCTGGTTTAATGCTCTATCGTTACCATCTTGAAATTCTTCTTTTTTTCTTTGTTTTTTTTTTTAAGTTTATGTATTTATTTTTGAAAGAGAGAGAGCACACAAGTAGGGAGGGGCAGAGAGAGAGAGAGAGGGAGAGAGGCAGAATTGCAAGCAGGCTCCACACTGCCAACGCAGAGCCATACGTGGGGCATGACCTCATGGTCATGACCCTTAACTGACTGACCCACCCAGGCTCCCTATCGTCTTGAAATTCTTAATGCTTTTTGAACAGGGGAACTGCATTTCCATTTTTCACTGGCCTCACAAATTATGTTATCTGGTCCTGCTTACCCCTTTCTCTCAGCACCGAGTACAGTGTCTGTCACATAGTAGATTCTCAATACATATTAGTTGAATGAGTGAATGAGTGGATAACTGACTGGATGAATATAAAATGTGAGAGCTAAGAATTATGGCTGGGTCTGTTTGACCCCGAAGCCCATGCATTTTCCACCACCCCATATAACACTATTTACCCTTACATACAGGGCTGGGTTTGACTAAGTCTGCCCGAGGACCTTCCTCTCTCACTTATTGCTCCAGATTATTTTCTCCTGGGACATCTCTGGGGTAGTGTTGCAGTGGCAGCGTTCTCTGGCATAAACATCCCTCTGAGTCATAGAGCAATGCCATCGCGAGGGGCCGGGACAGCTGCAGCTGTCAGGCATCTGTGAGCTACTTTCAAGATGGCATGAAAAATATCTCCCGATTGGTTAAATCTACCTTATGTCCTGCCCCCAGATCTGTAGGATTGACATTTGTAGAGAATACTTTTCTATACATGTGAAAATACACCACCTGCTGCAGAATGGAATGGGCCTCCTCAAAATCAGTGAAGATAATCCCTCACTTCAAAATTAATTTGGATTTTATCTGAAGCTCTTTGACACTTCTCTAGTCATAGTTAATTAGCAGGAGTAACATGAAAGGATCATACTTGGAATCAAGAGCCTGGAGCAGTCCAGGAGAATTGATCCAGTTTAGGTAAGGGAATTTGCGAATTGGCTTGCCTTCCCAAAGCCGAGAGGTCTGTCTCTATGGTTAAGTGTGCAGCAAGATAGATTTGCAAAATCCTACCTTGAAGCAACCCAAAGCTAAAAAGCCGGGGCTGCCTTTGGTGCAGTGCCCACTGGGCAAATATTTAGCTCTTCCAGCATTCCAGAGATGAGCTCTGTGCCCATAAACCATCTTCAAATGGCAAGCTGGGGAGAGGTTTGGGCTCAAAGAGAATTAGCTGGTGTGCTTTCAGCCATGCATAAATCACACCCTGAGTGAGGGGTAAGGGGCAAGCATTGCTATAGAAATGGATCAGCCTTAGGAATAGCAAGGCCTAACATTCTTTAAATAAAAATCTGACCTGGGCTCTTTTCATGAGATTGTGCTTTGCCGCATCAACAATGTCACTGACCCTAGCGTGGCCCACACCACCTTTGCTTTAGTTTGTCCTCTTGGTATTATGATGCAGCAATGGGTAGCAAATCCTGTCTACTTTGGGCTCCTTTTAAGGATGGAGGTTATTATCTTTTGGATCTATAGGTTTAAATGGCAAGTTGTTAGAATCTCAAAGAAACTTCAGTCTGCTCAGTGACTCTGTGTACCGTAGAAAAGTCTCAAGAGCTGAGTTTAAGGTCCACTTGAGTCTCTGGCAGGTACAGAAAGGACACTGTAGCACATTTGTCAATCCCAGACAGATCAGGAGCTCTCAAAGGCCAATTGACTCACTCTTTCCAATATCATCCCAAGAGAACGTTAGGCCAGAAATGTCTCCTACCAGCCACTCAACTCTCATATAATAGTATTGATAATAATAGCGAGGTAATCACTAACACTGTTCCAGTGATTACAATATACAGAAACTATTCTAATGTATATACATTTTACATGTATTGATTGATTTATTCTGTGAGTAAAGCCCTCTGAGATAGGTACTATTGTTCTTCTCCTTCGACAGATGAGGAAACTGAGGCACAGAGAGTTACATAGGGTCTCTATGCCTAGGGAAGGGACTACAGTGGTTATCCTCAGCATATTTTGAGGACTCTGTTAGGAGTTTGCAGAGATAACCTGAGAAATAGGTTTCAACATAAAATATTTGGTGTGGACACAAACATTCAGTCTATAGCACTACTAATTACCAGTCAGGTTTCTGTGATAATTTTTAGATATCTCTCTGTGAAGCTGGGCCTACATTTATTTCTTTTTCTCTGACGTTCAATAGAAATGTTGGAAGGTAAGTTTGAAGAAATATTCCAGAAAATATGTCAAAAAGAAAAAGAGATGAAAAATAGGATGTAACACCTGAACAGCAAGAGTTATACTAAAAAAGCAGGAAAAAAAATGAAGGCAAGAAAAGCCTCAAAGAAATAATTCAAGAGCGTTGCACACACTGGAGTACCTGAGCTTCCAGACTGGAAACATCCATGAAGCACCTTGGGTCTTTCCGATCCATCTGCTTGTCATCACGTTTGACGTCACCTCTTGCCTAGTTGATAACAACAGTGTTCTTATCTCCTTGCATCCTCTCTTAACCTTCTCTAAACTCCCCTCACTCTTTTCCCCACCTGTATCTAATTATCTTTTCTTTTCTTTTTTTAAAGTTTGTAAAATTTAAGTCATCCCCAATGTGGGGCTCAAACTCACAACCCCAAGATCAGGAGTCACATGCCCTTCCAACTGACCCAGGCACCCTTCTAGTTATTTTTTCCAAATGTGATCATCTTTCCTCTTTGCTCTTACACAGAATGGAGTCTCATTGGTCAGACTTAAAATATGTATGAGCTTTACTTCCTTTTCTGGAACAGTTGATTTCTTCAGGGGTTCACATATAAGCTGTGGTCAAAACTCCTCTATCAGCTGCTCTGCTAAACACCGAGAAAAACACAAGACTGAGGCTCAGAATTGGTTGGATAACTGAAGAAGAGGAGCTACAGGGAGAACCAGAGGCAGGAGCTAGTGTGGCTGTTGTTATTGGTTGCACTTGATAAGAAATAGAGGCTATGTGTAGCCCTTTGCCTGATCTCTATGTCTTGGTGTCCTGACAGTTTATTTCATCATAATTACAAAGAATTAAAATGAGGTTTGACACAGCAAAGAAAAGCATCCCCAAATTTTGGAGACCCAGTGACAGCTTTCCAATGTTCTTCATGTAAATATAAAATCCTTAACATGGTTATCAAGAACCTGCGATGTCTGGCCTTACCTATTTCCAGTTAAACCTCAGCCAGCCTCCTTCATGGTTTTAGTATCTCTCCCTCACCAGGCCCTGTCACCCCAGGACTTGTATTCATGCTCTTTCTTCTGTCTGGAATGCAGTTCCCTGCTCTCTCCATCTGGTTAACTCCTACTCATCCAGATCTCACCCCAATCAGCACTTCCTTGGAAAAAAGCTCCCTGACCAAATCAAATGCCCTCCTCATAGGCTCTCAAAGCAATCCTTCCTTTTTTTGATAGCAATTATGTCAGTTGACAATTTTATTTGTGTGGTTATTTGGATAACATTTTTCTCCCCTAGTAGACTATAAGCTCATGGGGACAGACTGTATGTTCTGCTTACTATTGACTCTTTAGTACCTAGCAAAATTTTTGGCCCATAGTAAGCCCTCAATATATATTTGTTGAATAAATGGATAGTTAAATGACTGAATATGTAAATGAATGAAAGAATTAAGACTTAGAAACATCTAAAATATATTTTTAAAGTGATCTATAATGAGGGACGCCTGGTTGGCTCAGTCGGTTGAACGTCCAACTTCGGCTCAGGTCATGATCTCACAGCTTGTGGGTTCAAACCCCGCGTCAAGCTCTGTGCTGACAGCTTGAAGCCTGGAGCCTGCTTTGGATTCTGTGCCTCCCTCTCTCTCTGCCCCTAATCCACTCACATTTTGTCTCTGTCTCTCTCAAAAATAAATAAACATTTTAAAAAATTAAAAATAAATAAAGTGATCTATAATGACTGTTGTAGAATTGCTCCATTGTTTATTCACATGCTGTCATAAAAGTGCCCCAGGTAACAATTAATGTAGCATGCTGTTTAGGCTCTCAAATATATCCTGTGATATTAATATGGGTTTGTATCTGTAAGCCATAGTTTCAAGAAGACAGTGCTATCTTCTTACTACAGTGAAGCATGGTTTCAATCTATAGGAGATCACCAGAAAGCAAGCTGGGATGATTTTATAGCTGTGAACCTAATTTTATATCCCAATAAAAATATGATATTGCTTATTTGGAAAATTCAATAAGAATCTATTTGCAGAAGCACCTGGCTGGCTCAGTCAGTAGAGCATGGGACTCTCTTGATCTCTTGGTCTTGGGGTCATGAGTTCAAGCCCCACGTTGGATGTAGACCCTACTTTAAAAAAATCTATTTGCAGACTTAATAGTATGAGGAACTTTGTCAAATTACAGGTTACCCAGCTTTATGAAAGCACAGCTCAAGACCAAACTCTCTTTGATAAACTTTGTTTGAAGTGAGAGAGGAATTCTGGAGTGTCGTATGATTTTTATCATTGCAAAATATCAGACAGATAACCCCTATTTAGAAAGCTCAGAACAGGACCTTACTGAAAGATTGTTTTGATCATTACAAGGATGTGGTTAAATGTATATTTGATGATAATAAAAAAGCACATTTACTGAGCACCAACTCTGTGTCAGGCAAAGTTCTAAGTGCTCATTTAATCCTCATAACAATTCTAAATGAAGTAGGGACTATCCTGTTTCCCAGCTTTGTAGATGAGTAAACTGACCCACAGAGGTTATGTGACTTTCCCCATATTACACCTCTAGCTACTCTGTCTGTGGAGTACCTACACTGCCCAATATGGAGCCCACTATTCCAAGTGGCTATTGATCACATTAAATGTGGCCAGTCAAAATTGAGATGTGCTGTATGCTAGATTTTGAAAACTTAGTATGGAACACATATATCTTATTAATTTTTTCTTTAAAAATTTTATATGTTTTTATTTATTTTTGAGAGACAGAGTACAAGAGGAGGACAAGCAGAGAGAGAAGGAGACACAGAATCTGAAGCAGGCTCCAGGCTCTGAGCTGTCATCACAGAGTCCAACATGGGGCTCAAACCCACAAATAGTGAGATCATGACCTGAGTCGAAGTTGGACGCTTAACTGACTGAGCCACATGGGTGCCCCGTATATCTCATTAATTTTTCTACTGTTTACATGTTGAAATGATATTTTAGATAAAGTTCAATAAAACATGATTAAAATGGGGTGCCTGGGTGGTTCAGTTGGTTAAACATCTGACTTCGGTTCAAGTCATAATCTCCCGGTTCGTGAGTTTGAGCCCCGTGATAGCTCTGTGCTGACAGCTCAGGGCCTGGAGCCTGCTTCGGATTCTGTGTCTCCCTCTCTCTCTGCCCCATCCCGTTTGTGCTCTCTGTCTCTCAAAAATAAAGAAATATACATATTTAAAAAAAATTTTTTAAAGACATGATTAAAATTAATTTTATTTATTTCTTTCCTTTTTTCATGTAGCTATGAGAAAAATTTCAATTACAGTCATGGCTTGTATTCTATTTCTATTGAACAGCACTGATCCATACTCTTATACTATATTATACTGTCTCTTCATCCAGTAGCAAAGCATTTCATTGCTAATGGTTGTATTTTGTATAGGGCAACTAGCAATGAGAATGAAACATCAGTGTGAATGATGCAGTGAAAATTGTGGAAAGAAACAAAAGAATAGAAGAAGAGATGTCACCTGAAATGATCAACAGTAAAATCTCAAAGCAGTGGGATATGCTGGCAATTGGCTTCAGCACATATAGCTCTGTGGCACTATTTGTTGTATAGAATGCCTACTCATTTCTCGACTCTGTCCTGGCTCAAGCCTTTAATAAGGGCAGACACCAGCAATTAACATCTTCCTTTTTCCCTTCTAGACAATTTTAAAAACACCCCCCTTGATGATTTACCTGGGGGCCCATCAACATATTTCCCCCTACCTAGAAATGGCATCCATTCATGGATTTGTTCTTTTATTCCCAAGTCAGATGAAATCCTTGTCCTTGATGTGTTGAAGAAATACAGCCTCCTTCACTCCCTTTTGGCAGACCCTAAGGGGCAAAGGATGTAGGAACATGGGAGAGAAGAAGAACAAAACAAGAAGGAACCAGAGAAGGATTCCACGTGAAGAGGAGGGGCTGTGGTGGTCATGGCCCAGGACACGAAGATGACAAACTGTCTCTGTCCAGTAGTGGCAACCCCTCATCAGAAAATGAGCTTTGCTCTCCCCTCCTCATTCACCATGCTCCTCACTACTTTGGCTTGAAAGCCTCTTTCAGGATTTAAGTTTTAGTTTTCATCTGGATCTGCAAAGGGGCAGAGTAATTAGCCAGGTTAGTCATGCAGGAATAGAAGAGGGTGGACCACAAGCAACACAGGTCCTGATGACTCCAGAAAATTAAAAAAAAAAAAATTGTTTTAATGTTTATGTATTTTTGAGAGAGAGAGAGAGAGAGAGACAGAGCATGAGTGGGGGAAGAGCAGAGAAAGAAGGAGACACAGAATCTGAAGCAGGCTCCAGGCTCTGAGCTGTCAGCTCAGAGCCCAATGCAGGGCTCAAACTCACGAACCGCGAGATCATGACCTGAGCTGAAGTCGGATGCTTAACTGACTGAGCCACCCAGGCGCCCCTGAGAAAAATTTCTTTTTAAGACCTAAAAAAATGTTTTAGAGACACAAGATGAAATGATGCCTGAAAACTCAGTAGAATCTGAAATGTGAACACTGAGTCCCAGACTTGGTATTCTTTGGCTTTCTGAACAGGATATTCCAAGGTACACAGTATGGGGCCTTCCTTGGACAGTCATTGATCCCCTAAGAACACCACACCCAGGCTAAATTTCCTAAAGACATAACAAGTATCTATTTTTCCTTTTGCCCCAGAAAACCCCATGTGTCAGCTCAGCAGGCAATGGATGTTAAGGATAGACCTATTAAAAAAACAAAAATTAGAAAATTCTCACAACATAATGGAAAGGAAAATAAACAACAAATGTACAATAGTATAAACAACATTAGCCTGATTTAGTTTTTTAAATCTGTGTATATATTTTCCTGAGCCTTCATATATCATACACTAGAATGTAATTTCATGAAGGCAAAGATTTTTGTCTAGTTTGTTCATTGCTGTATTACCATCGCCTAGAAATCACCTGGCCCATAGCAAATACTCAAGAGATATTTGTTGGGGCACCTGGGTGTCTCAGTCAGTTATTCAGCTCAGGTCATGATCTTGCAGTCTGTGAGTTCGAGCCCCATGTCGGGCTCTGTGCTGACAGCTCAGAGCCTGGGGTCTGCTTCAGATTCTGTGTCTCCCTCTCTCTCTGTCCCTCCCCCACTTGTGCTCTGTCTCTCAAAAATGAATAAACGTTAAAAAAAAGTTTAAAAAATATAAAAAAGAGATATTTGTTGAATGAATGAATAAATTAATATATAATTGGAAAAAATGTTTTAAAATGTTAATGAGGTGGAGATATTGTAGATGAATTGTATTTTTTCTTCATAATATTTTGCATTTCCCAATTTTTTTTAAGTTTATTTATATATTTTGAGAGAGAGAGATAGAACATAAGCAAGGGAGGGTCAGAGAGAGGGAAAGAGAAAATCCCAACCAGGCTCTGAGCTGTCAGCACAGAGCCTGATGTGGGGCTCAAACTCACAAACCGTGAAATCATAGCCAGAGTTGAAATCAAGAGTTGGATGCTTACCTGACTGAGGCACCCAGGCACCCCACATTTTCCAATTCTAAACAACTATGAAATACTTATAACTGAGACAAAATAAAGATTAAAAAGACTCTTAGACAATAACTTTTTAAGGCATACTAGTGCATTTAAAATAATATAGGCATTTCCTCCTTTTTACTACGTATTCTGGGGCACCAATACATGCAGGCCAAACTATAAGACATTGGCATGGAGGCTGCATTCTAACTCAGGACCTACTACTATGTGTTGGGCACTGTGGACACAAAAGGCTGAAGATGATGGAGCCATTGCCCTTAAAGCAGGTCACAGGGAAGAAAATATGAAACGATGGTATGAAGCTTTAAAGAAATCTTTGCAATTGTATTACATGTATGATTTTATATAATCACAGTAGAATACATCGAGAAGTTCTGAGGAATCAGGGCAGGTGTCATTCCCATGTTACAGATGAGGTTGTGTTGCTGAGAAATTGAATTGCTTGCTTAAGGTCAAGTAGTCAGAAAGTAGTAGATTCACACACACTCAGGTCCTTACACTGCCCTGCATTTGTCAGCTTTCCAAAGAACTGACACAAGCCCAGATCCAGGGGAGGAACTCTTAAGTAGAAATTTGTGTTTTTCTAGCTACAGGTCTATTTAAATTTAAATTAATCAAAATTAATTAAACATTAAACACTCGGAGCTTCAATTCTGTTAGCCACATTTCAAATGCTCAATAACCAGGCACAGTGAATAGCTACCGAATTGGACAGCATGGAATTGGGCATGTCCATAATCTCTGAACGTTCTATTGGATAGCACAGTTATAAATTCGTTGTACAGTAGAACTTTGGTTTGCAAGCATAATTCGTTCTGGAAACATACTGGTAATCCAAAGCACTTGTATATGAAAGCAAATTTCAAGCACCATAGGCTCAGTTGTGATCATGTGACATTAGCATCCCGTGCTACCCATATTGCATGGCATCACTCGTTTATCATGTTAAAATTTATTAGAAATGTTTGCTCGTCACGTGGAGCACTGGTAGAACATGTCACTTGCAATCAAAGTTTTACTGTAATTGGTTTTTATTAACAAATAACAAACAGCTGGGGCGCCTGGGTGCCTCAGTCAGTTAAGCGTTGAACTTCAGCTCAGGTCATGATCTCGCAGTCTGTGAGTTCGAGCCCCGCGTCGGGCCCTGTGCTGACAGCTCAGAGCCTGGAGCCTGCTTCAGATTCTGTGTCTCCCTCTCTCTCTGCCCCCTCCCCTGCTCATGCTCTGTCTCTGTCTCAAAAATAAATAAAAATATTTTTAAAAATTAAAAAAAAACAAATAACAAATAGCAATCAAATAATAATCAAATAATCCATACAAGAAGTATGGATTATATGTGTATTGAATAACTGTGCTGTATGAGGCCTCATTTAAACCTCCTAATAACTTCTAGAGGAAGGCTCTATTATTATCTCCACTTTCCGATAAGGAAACTGAGGCCAGAGGGAGGAAGCAGCTCACTCAAGATCATATATTAGTGAAAAAGGGTAGTTGGGACATGAATGTCTGGCACTGGGGCTGGTGTCCTTAACTACCGTCAGTCAGTCTCAAAGTGTGGTCTCTGGACCAGCAACATTAGCATCACCTGGAGGCGTGGTAGAAATGCAAATTCTTAGGCCCCACCAGACCTCCTGAATCGGAAACCGGTGGAAGGGCACAGCCCTCTGCATTTTCACCAGCCCCCTAGCCAAGTTGGGTGTATACTCGAGTCTGAGAACCACTGTGCTCTGCTGTGCTGCACCCCCACTTTGTAAGCATCTCTGACCTACCCAGCCCTGTGCTGGGCCTTGGCTACCAGTGCATTTTAAATTCACAGTAGTACGTCTCAAAAGATCTTTTTATCAGATAAAAAGGATAATTAACACGTACTGAGCACTTACTCTGTAACAGACTCAGGGGTCCGTTTCTCACTTAAATGGACTTGGAGCCATCATCTGACTTGTCCACAGTCACACAGTTAATACGTGGTGAAGCAGTCATGTGAATCCAGTCTCCTGGCCCCAAAGCCCATCCTCTTCACCATGAATTCTTACTTAGAGGACGGTGAAAAAGCAACTCCTCACGTCCCTAAATACAAATGAGTTTTCAAATTCTCTGCTGCTGGAATGTCCTTATTGCTTATCTCCTGAAAGAGATGGACTCTCCCATGTCGTCCCCAAGTCACACTCTACCCATTTCTTAAAGGGTATTCCAAGAGGAGGGGGGATGGGTGAAATAAGTGAAGGAGAATTAAGAGTACACTTACCTTGTTTAAAAATATTTTTAAATGTTTTTATTTAAAAAATTAAAAAATAAAATGTTCTTATTTATTTTTGAGAGAGAGAGACAGAGAAAGCGAGTGGAAGAGGGGCAGAGAGAGAGGGGGACAGAGGATCCAATGTAGGCTTTGAGCTGACAGCAGAGAGCCCAGTGTGGGACTTGAACTCACAAAATGCGAGGTCATGACCTGAACCAAAGTCAGATTCTTAACTGACTGAGCCACCCAAGCGCCCGTGGAGTACACTTATCTTGAGTACACTGAGTAATACAGAATTGTTGAATCATATTGTACACCTGAAACTAATATAACATTGTATGTTAACTATACTGGAATTCCTTTTTATTTTATTTATTTATTTATTTATTTAGAGACAGAGCATGAGCAGGGGAGGAGCAGAGAGAGGGGGAGACACAGAATCTGAAGCAGGCTCCAGGCTCTGAGCTGTCAGCACAGAACCTGACGATGAGGGGCTCGAACTCACAAACAGTGAGATTATGACCTGGGCAGAAGTCAGACACTTAACTGACTGAGCCACCCAGGTACCCGTGGAAATTTTTTATACTGGAATTTTTAAAAAGGTGTATCCCAACATAAAATAATTTTTGACATCAAAATATATCTGTCCTAGAATGTGCCAAACTGAAGCTCAGACTTTCTACTACTGAAGTTTTTCAAAACAATAAAAATTCATTCATTCATTCTTCCATATAACAAATTATCAATGCCTTTTATGTGACAGGCACAGTTTTAGGCAATGAAGAGCAAACAATAGTCAAGAGACAAGGCTCCTGCCTTCATGGGCTGATGTAGTAGAAAGACAGACAATAAACAGGTAAGCAAATAAATAGAAACAATAAATGCAGATTACAAAAAAATAGTAGGAAGGAAATAAACAAGATGCTTTTGCTATGGAATAAATACTGGTCATTAGGCATAGGAATGACTTCTCTGAGAAGGGGACTTTCAGGCTGATACATTAAAGAAAAGAAGAAGACTGTCATCCACATAGGAGATGGCATTCCAGGTAGAGAGAACAGAACATGAAAAGGCCTCAGGCAGAAAAGAGTTTGGCTGGTTCTAGGAATTGGCAATCTGTGGAGCATAAGGGGCTAAGGGGAGACTAAGCTGAGGTTAGAGATACAGGAGGGAGCAAGGTCATGCAGAGCTATGTGGGCCAAGATAAGAAATTTGCATTTTATTCTAAATGGGATTCTATGCTTTAGCAAAGGAATGGCATGATCTGATTTACAGTGTTGAAAGACCACTCTGAGTATGAAGTGGTTTCAAAAAGTCAAGAATGGAAGCAAGGAGTAATAGGGTTAAGAACCTGTGACTGTGGTCCACAGGACGATGACAATGGAGCTAGAAGTAAGTAGATAGAAGTATTTTGCAGCTGGATGCTGTGTTTTCAGTACCTAATAGGAAGTGAATGCATTCAGTGAATGAATGAATGAATGAATGAATGAATGAAAATTTCTAAACTGCAGGTCTAGAGAGTGTCTTATTCAACATCTTTTCCCAGTACTTCCCAGTACTTTTCCCAGAACCTACTTAATAACTATTTTTTGAACAAGTAAGTTGGGCAATAGCATTGTAAAACTGATTCTAATAAGAACTCTATTTTTTCTTCTGAGACTAATAAAATGGCAGCTCTAATTTATGAAATACCTTCTCCAGGCCAATTGTGCATTCATCAAATTGTATTCACAACAATATGGTGAAGTGGTACTATTATCATCGCTTTTATACAGTTGGCAAACGTGCCTTCAACACATTTAGTCTGTAAGTGTTTACTGAGTGCCTCGTGTGTCAGGTCTCATGGACAATAAGTGACAGATCTAGTCTTGAACTTAAGACTGATTCTGAAGCCCACGCTCTTTTACTAAGTTATACTATGTCTAACGAAAATTAGAGAATTGAAAAATCTATAATCTCCCTAAATTTGCTCTGTAATTTATAGATAACAGCAAGTACAAAATGGGAGCTGGCAGGTTGGGCTTAGAGTACACCATGAGCCTATACCCCTGACCTTTTCTCCCCAACTCAGAACACTACCATGCATGACACCAGGATCTCTTGTCATGAGTGGAGACAGGGAGCTGGCCGGGTCCATGTGTCTACATTCCCACTTGCTGTCCCAAAGTTGCAACTGCCTGCAGCTCCCCAGTGTTATGTCCTGATTGCTAAGTCTGGTCTGGCACAGGGACAGAGGGACTCCGAGGCCGAGGAGTCGAGAATTCTTGCTGGCCGCTTGGGAGGGCCAGATAACACAAGTGAGACACTGGCATGCTAAAAAGAGGGAGTGCTATTTTGAGAATCTGTTCAAGTAATGTTTCACAGTGGAAAAATGGTGGCACTCTGAACAGGATGTGACCTGACAGGAGTTATGTCTCAGGCGTCAGTGCCCTGGGTTTCTATTTTTATTGCTAAAACTTGGAGTTTGAACCTAAAAAGGCTGGCTTCTGATAAATAGGTAAAGATTGGTATGAAATCTGGAAAAATTTTTGGAAATTATACAAATCAAGATTGGAGAGTCAATCTATTAAATACATCATACCATATCAACACAAGGAATACCATGCAGTGATTAAATGACAATATGAGGCTCGATTCACCCACATTTTTCTGTGTAAAGAGATTATCACAAACAGGGCACACTTATGACACCATTTTGTAAAATTTACACATATTTTTTTGTGTATAGAAAAGGTTTGGAAGGAGATATTTTAAAGAGGTAGCTATTGGGCCTTTATATCTATTATTAAATTTTAATAAGAAATATCTATTACATGTGTGCAACTAGGAAAAAAATGTATCAATTTCTATTTTGGAGGAAAAAGAGGACAAGCAAGTGATTAAGGAAAATCCTGGAGGGTAAAGTTCAGATAAGAAAAGGCCAAAGTCCTTAGCTCATGCTTTGTTTCCAATACTCTCATGAAAGAAAGTGCTCTATTCCTAAAATAATGCCAAAATTGCTTATACTGTGATGATTACATATGAGATCTAGATTATATGTGTAGTTTTGGGTTCAAAGGCCATCTAAAAAGTCAATAAAGGAAAAAAGAAGAAATAAAAATTAATCAGCTATCATATCCACAAATTTATACTTAGTTCATGGGAACTAATTAGCATGGAAATCTTTGTCTATTTATGTGAGCTTAATGGAAGTCTACTAAAGGCAGGGGCCCAGTGAGGGGAAAAAAAAAAAACCAAACAACTAAATGCTTCTAGAGTTTGGGCACCTTGACTGTGAGAGTTAGTATAAAGGACACATTGCAGAGGGGAAACAAAACTTACCTCACCATGTGCCAGTGTCGAATTCATCTGCCATGTTCAATTTTCTTAGCTCTTCAATTTAGAGGGAGCATTTTTTTCCTCTCAATTCTCCCTTGACTGGATATTCTGCCTAAATGTCAATTCATTTAAACTGCATAATATTTTGAGTAAATATTTAATTGGAAAGAGGGTATTTTTCATTAATACTTTGAAACATATATTAATATTGTGCAGTTATAATATGTAACACAAAGTTCTATGTGGCTGGGTTATGGGTTGAATTGTGTCTCCCCCAGATTCATATGTTGAAGTCCTGAACCCCAGTATCTCAGAATGTGACCTTACATGGAAATAGGGTTGATATGTAGTTAGTTAAGATGAGGTCACACTGATTTAGAGTGGGCTTTTAATCCAATATGACCTGTGTCCTTATAAAGGTGAAATTTGGACACGGAGAGATGCATAGAGAGAAGATGATGTAAAGAGACACAGGGAAAGAGGCCAAGAACAGACTCTTCCGTCACAGTCTTTAGAAGGAGCCAATCCTGACAACATCTTGATTTCCAAGCTTCTAGTCTCCAGAACTGTAAGATAATGCATTTACATTGCTTCAGCCATCCAGATTAGTGTACTTTGTTATAGGAACTTTAGCAATATATCCTAAGGATATGTGTGTGTTGAATTCTAATAATACACATTTGAGTTTGGTGATCATGTTTTCCTTCTTTATGGGAGATGTCACTAAAGCCCTAAATGAAGAGCAGGCCCAAGGTCAGTCAAAGCTGGAAGTCATCCCCATGTTCTCTTACAATATCTGGCTTCCCACAGTAACTGTTCTCAATCCAATCCTTAGAAGCACATTACAGGGGCACCTGGGTGGCTTAGTCAGTTGAGCGTCCAACTCTTGATTTTGGCTCAGGTCATGATCCCAGGATTATGGGATTGAGTCCTATGTCAGCTCTGCACTGAGCATGGAGCCTGCTTAAGATTCTCTCTCTCTCTCTCTCTCTCTCTCTCTCAATCTCTCTCTCTCCCTCTGCCTCTCTCCTCCACTCATGCTCCCTCTCACTAAAATAAAATAAATAATTAAAAAAAAAAAAAAGACATCACTAATGGTAAACTCATTTATCCCAATCAAACCATTTCCTTAAGGAGATACAGACTTTTCTACCCATTAATAGCAAAAAGAGTACTGGACCAATTATTAAAGGTACCGTGATAAATTTAAGGAAGACTTTGTGCTTGCTTTCTCCAAGAGAAGAAAACCATTATCTAAAATGAAAAGTCTTAAAGATCTGTTGGCAGTAACAGAGCCCCTCCCTACCATCTTGCTTCTATGTCCCTAGTTTTAATTCTCTGCAAGACACTTATGACATTTTGTGTGTTTGTTTATTTAAGATCTGTCTCTCCCTTCTAGCAAGTGAGCTTCAGGAGAGCTGAGACCTTATCCGTCTTGTGCCCGACTGAATCCTCAATATCTAGAAATGGTTCCTGGAACATAGCAGGCTTCAGTAAATGTTTATTGAATGCACAAAGGGATGGATATGTATTTTTTTTAAGTTTAATCATTTATTTTTGAGAGAGAGAGAAAGCATAAGTGGCAAAAGGGCAGAGAGAGAGAGAGAGAGAGTCCCAAGCAGGCTCTGCACTGACAGTGTAGAACCCAAGAACCGTGAGATCATGACCTGAGCTGAAACCAAGAGTCCAATGCTTACCCGACTGAGCCACCCAGGCATCCCTGGATAATTTTAATGTAAATTAATACAGAAGTTTGGCAGTTTTATAGGATATTGCACTCAAATTCTGCTGATGTCAATTCTTAATGCTAGTGTATAGATGGAAAGATTTTTAACACACTTGAGCACACCACACATTCTACAAGAGGCTGAATAGTTTCTTCTTAATTCCAGTATGGAAGGATATAATTGAATGGTTGTTCTATATAGAAATAGAAGAATCTTAATATATGATAATGCATTTTGGGCTTGGAAATCTGGCACAGTCAACAGAAATGTTTCTACATAACGCTAGTAAATTAAATTTCCAAGTTTAGGGGCGCCTGGGTGGCATAGTCGGTTAAGCGTCCGACTTCAGCCAGGTCACGATCTCACGGTCCGTGAGTTTGAGCCCCGCGTCAGGCTCTGGGCTGATGGCTCAGAGCCTGGAGCCTGTTTCCGATTCTGTGTCTCCCTCTCTCTCTGCCCCTCCCCCGTTCATGCTCTGTCTCTCTCTGTCCCAAAAATAAATAAACGTTGAAAAAAAAAATTTTAAATTTCCAAGTTTATTCCTAGGCCTAATGACTTATTAGATTTTCTCAGTACCAGCATGGTAGTTAAGATCAGATTCTCAACTGTCTGACTAGACAGTCTAGTCTTAAATCTCAGATTTGCTCCTTCTTAGCTGTGTGACCGTGGACACAAAGTCAAATGAGCTGAATAAGTTATTCAGTATGGAGGTAACAGGATAGCAAAAATATTTTTATGACTTTGAATGACATATTCCTTCATGTCACTCAGGGGACATGATAGGATATTCTTGCTTCACAAAAATGTTTTTACATCATCCTGATATCATGTAGTCGCTACATATAAATGCTTCTAAAAATATCCATAATAAATGTTGGGTTGTTTTTGCCTCTGAAAAAAATTTTCGTAGGAAAACCTAAAAGAAATTCTAATTTGCTGTGACCAAATATATACAGCTAATGGTTTTCCTTGTATTTTAAGGTGCCCTACATATTTTAAAGTACAGCAATATAGTAATTCCATTTGAATAGCCTAAGAAATGCTAATGTCTCTTATGTTGATTATCTAACCTCCTTATATTAGATTCGGTTGATTTCCTTCAACTTAAAAAAACAGTAAATAAATATATACAAAAGATGAGTAATTAAATCAGAAATTACGAATAAGAGTGTTCAAGTAAATGGAGAAACAAATGAGTAGGACTGATTGTTATTAAATGCCTGTGATCTTGTGTTCCAAATTTCCTGGCCATTGGAGCAATACAGAAGGAGGAAGAAGCAAATTAGATGCAATTAGTGTTTCTCAAACATCCCCTTTTAAGTTCAAGAGGAATTATTCTTGGGGTACATAGACTGAAACAATTTGCCAGAAGTGAAAAATTATTTCATGATTTAGCATAAGAATTAATGGAAATACTGTGTTCGTTTTTTTAACATTTATTTATTTTGAGAGAGAAAGAGAGAAAATGGTGGGGCAGAGAGAGAGAGAGAGAGAATCCCAAGCAGGCTCTGTGCTGTAAGCATGGAGCCTGATACAGGCCTCAAACCCACAAATCGTGAATTCATGACCTGAGCTGAAATCAAGAGTCAATGCTTAACCACTGAGCCACCCAGGCACCCCACAAATACTGTGTTCTGTGATTAATACACTGAAATTTATTTTAATGAAAACATAATGATTTTTATTGTCCCTATCTGGGTAGAAGTTGTTCCCCAAAATAAAGTAGTGTGTTGATCCTTAGCTTAACACCATATTCCCACAATATCATACATTTACTCTTACTCCTGGGAAGTAAATATGCGCAGTTTAAAAAACATATGTTTACAAAACCCATTATCTGATGTATTTGTTAAAATCACACACCAGACTTTTTGAAGTAAAAAAAAAAATTAATTTTGGTATAACATATATGCAGGGTTATACCCTAATAAATAGTATTTTAAAAATAGGTTATGGGGTGCCTGGGTGTCTCAGTTGGTTAAGTGTCTGACTCTTGATTTTGGCTTGGGTCATGATCTCATGGTTCCTGAGTTAGAGCCCTGCATCTGGCTCTGTGCTGACAGTACAGAGCCTGCTTGGGATTTTCTCTCTCTCCCTCTCCTTCTGCCCTTCCCCTGCTCACACACTCTCTGTCTCTCAAAATAAATAAATAAACATTAAAAAATTATTTAAGAAAATAGGTTTTACCTTATAAAGCCTGAAACTCAGTCTTGAATTTGTTCAACCCCTGACTGGCTTAAGGTGATCTGCTCCTAATCTATATTTTAACCAAAGCTAAGAAAAAAAATCCTTCCTGGAGAAAATAAAATAATTCAGAGTCTATAATTTTTCATATTAAATATCTGGCATTCAATTTAAAAGTACCAGACATACCAAGAAATGGGGCCAAGAGGAAAAATAGGCCATAGAAGTAGACCCACAAATGATCCAATGGAGAGGTAGTAACTGCCTTGGACAACAAAAGCACATTTCAAACCCATATGTACAGAAGGAGAAACTTATGAACCAAGCTGATTTGCCCCTGCCTGAGAAGTTCAGAATTTGGAGACACCAGGTATCATAGAAAGCAGAAGGCAACATAGGGTTGAAAATAAGTGATTAGTTGGAAGTCTTTAAATGGAGCACTTTCATCTCCAGTTCCTCCATCCAGAAAGGTAACTCTTCCATCTAATAGGAGATTATAAGTTTATTATGTGGATAAATTGGATCAGAATGGCTCCAACTTAGGTTGGAGGATAGAGTGAAATGTGAAGCTAAAAACACTAATATTGAGTGAATATCTGCTCACTGAATGATGGGATGCTCAAATCCTTTTTCAATCTACTCTGAGAACCCCAGTCTCCCCCCAGGAATATTGTTCTCAGGAAGATTTTTTGCAGGTGAAAACATTTGGGTTCCCCAGAGAAATAGCCAGCTTCCAACTATATCATATTAAAATGAAGTCCATAGTTAGCAAATTCTACCAAAAAATGCTTTTAAGTAACTTGCACATTAGTGGAGAGACCAGAATCATCAGACATTTGAAGAAAGTCACAAACATAAGACAGAAGGAGAAGTAAATAGGAAAACAAATAAAGTAGAGGGGAGTACTTGGAAAGAAAGGAAATTATGCTGGAAATGGAAGAAAACTTATATAATAAATAACTTTAGAGAGGTAGTAGAGGATAATGCACCCATAGAATAAAAGCAAGATATAGTGAAAATGAACCGGGAAAAAAAGATACAACATTTGGCTATTTAAAATGTAATATAGGAGCTCCTGGGTGGCTCAGTCGGTTAAGTGTCTGACTTCAGCTCAGGTCATGATCTCGTGGTCTGTGAGTTCGAGCCCTGTGTTGCGCTCTGTGAGGACAGCTCAGAGCCTGGAACCTGCTTCGAATTCTGTGTCTCCCACTCTCTCTGCCCCTCCCCTGCTCACGCTCTGTCTTTCTCTCAAGAATAAATAAACATTAAAAGAAAAAAATAAAGTATAATATATAAAATAAAATTTAATTGAAGAGTTGGAATACAAAGTTAAAGTATTCCAGAAAGTAGAATAAAATAGCTGAAAAATAGAAGAGGAATAAAAAAACTTACAGGATCAATTCACAGAATCTAATGGTTAGGATCTCTAAAATGAGAGTCCAAGAAAATAGTGTGGAGGAAATTATCAAAGAAATAAAAAGAAAAATATCCTATAACTGAAAAGCACAGTCTCTAGGTTTAAAAGGTCCCATAAGCGCTCAACATAATATGTTTAAAAATACTCATGCCAGGGAACACATCAAGAAATCTCAGAATTACCCAGAATTAAAAGGAGGTCCAAAAATGTTCCAAAAGGAAAGAAAAGGAGCTACTGTCTGAAGGTCACATGGTGTCTCAAAACTAAATGTGAGAAGGCAAGGGAGAGATGCCTTCCAAATCCAGAAGGAAACTGGTTTTTAACCTTGAATTCACTACCCTGTCAAACTACAAATAAAGTATAAGGATAAAACGAAGATGTTTTACACATACATGGACTAAACATTATTAACCTGTTGTAAAGTTATATCGAGAAGTTCTTTGAAGATGTTCCTTAGCAAAATGAGAGGAAGCCTGATATCCTATAAGTGTGGACCCAGCACAGGAGATTGGCAGGCTGGTAATGTTAACTGATATTATCTAAAGTTGGGAAACCAAGAAATAGTAGCACTAGAATTTATTTAGACATGTGTCATAAATGTAAAAGAAATAGCTAAAAAATTTGAAGTTGTTGCCTCTCAAGAGCAACTCTGGAAGAAGAGAGAGAGCAGCTTTACTACTGTTTTTCATTATAAACTTTTTAGAACTACTTAAAGCTTAAGTTCTGTACATGAGTGCCTTGATAAAATTTTTAAAATATACTGACTTTAATTATGTGGATTTAAGACTGATTAATACCATCACACTATTTTCCAAAAGTATACTAATATACATTCCCATCAACAGTGATGGAAAGTAGGTGGTTATTTTATATATCATTTTTATTAATAGCATTGAATAAACTTAACAAAGGCTTTTCTGCACAACAATAATGCTATGAAGATCTAGCACTGACACAGGAGAGAACCTGTATCAAGGCACAACTAAGATACTCTTTACACAGCAGACATTATGGCATAGTAGAAAGAATTTGAACCTGAGTTCAAATTGACAATAAGACATTCATTAGTAGGTTGACTTTAGAAAATATAAATTCTTCTAGTATCAATTTCTCCATCTACAAAATGGGGCTTCTAACACCCACCTTGACTCATGATATAGGCTGCCTGAAACAGAAAAGGAAAGAGGGAGAAAGGAGACAGGAAACATACTAGTATTCCAGTAAATTCTATCTCCTGGTCCACTGCTGTCACCCAGAATTGATACAAATGAGTGTCATTCAAATGAGAAACATCAGTCATCATTGGAGGAGCATTGTCCTCATACAAATGAAGAACATTTCTCAGAATTATTCCAACTATGGGATGAAGAGACAGAGGTAAGTATTTACCAACTCCTATCTGTCATTGATTGAGAGCTGTTCCTAAGTGGCTGTTAAACTTTGAATACTCTCAATGTACCGCTTACATCCTCAAAGCAAGCTGTGGCAACCGGAAAATACTCTTGGGGAAAAATCAGTATCGGTTATCTTATATAGTTGTGACTGGTTGATTATATTATTTTGAGTTCTTCAAACTTAATCCCAATGAAACTGGAACACTTTAAGAAATCTCTAAACAAAGGAAAACAGATATGAATAAAGCCTCCATATTGTGAAAGTTAGACATTATAGACTTTAATTTCTTAGATTTAGCTTCAGTTATAAGTTAAAATTTTTATTTTATATTTGGAGAATTTAAATGCTGTGCTGAAACTGTCTTTTCAGAAAGATAAGGAAAAGTTGTTTAGAGACTATTTAAATTCCTATGAGCACAAAACAACCAAGAACAAAGAGCATTTTTGGAGACTATCCAGCCAGAGCAAAGGTCTTTAAAAGTAAACTATACATGCTCTGATTCTTATTGCTGTAGTTAAAAATTCTAATGAATTTTGTCATTCTTTTGGCTGCCCAGCATCTGAACCTCATCCTATGTTTGGGGAATTTTTGACCTTAGGAGTCTTGATAGGATGCTGAAACAATCTCTCTGTATAAGAACTGAAAGTTCCACGGACGCCCGGATGGCTCAGTCAGTTAAGCGACTGACTCTTGATTTTAGCTCGTGTCATGATCTTCCGGTTTACAGGATTGAACCCTGCGTTCCCTGCTCTGGATTCTATCTCTCCCTCTCTCTCTTCCCCTCACCCCTCTCAAAATAAACAAATAAACTTAAAAAAGTGATAACCGAAAGTTCCAGATAATCATTTTCTTTGCAGTCACGTACAGGCACATGACCAAGCATGAGCCAATCAGAAGTTCCCTTCCCAGAATGTGAATAAGGATCTAGAGATTTATAGAAGCCGGGATGGCAGATAACTGTCTTGCTGCAACTGAATGCAATGGCTGCAGCAAGATAGATTCTGGGGGCAACAGTGATGCTATGGTAGCTCTTTTCAGTGACATGTGAGATGACATAAAGTTGAGGCATCTAGTAATTGGTAACAGTGGCAGTGATGTCCTCACTTGGACAGACCTTTGATGTGGTTTAGGGCTTAATGACTGGCTGCTTGTTCTCTAGCTTCCTCAGAAATTCTGTAAGCAAGATATTTCAATAAATCCCAGTGAATACTTCAGTGATTAAAGCTTCAAAACTGATTTCGGTTAGCTATAACTAAGAATTCAAAGTTCAGTACCAGGAAGTAGGGTGTTGTCAGTAGCAAATGCTAAAATGTGGAATTGGCAATCTCAGACTTCTGAACTTGTAATAACATACTGCTGCTCAGAACTAAGAAAGTACATCTTTCAAATGCCTATTTCAGGTATGGCCATAGAAAAAATAAACAGGAAGATTATCCTAAGAGGCAGACCCAGAGATTATGAAGGACATGATGAAGGGCATTCCCTGAAAAGAGTGGAAATAGGGTCAGCCTCATTGACTGACAGGAACTTACTCCTCTCCCAGGCGGGAGTCTCACCATTCCTGTATAGTTTGGTTAAGATATGTGTTAAGGGGAAGTGACTGGGAGTTTTTTCTGCTCTTGCCCTTTCCCAATCAGACTTTATATTATAGTTACTGCTGAACCATGAAGAGCAAACACAGTCATGGATCAAAGGAGACAAATAAGCATTTGTATTAATAGCTTCTGTAAACTTGATGCTTCAATGTCTGCCGTGCATGAATATGCCAGACATAGGCTTTTCTGGACAACCCAGCAATATGCCTGAGTTACCTGACCTTAGCCAACTGCCTCCCTTGTTACCTACACCATCCCCTTCCAGGGGGAGTCCTCCCTGGGGTGTGATTTTAAATAAAAGCCAACCAATCCAGAGTCTATACCCAACCACTTCCCTTATAGGGTTCTCATGTTCTGGGTCACTATATACACATCCTAAACACCCCAGCGCCAGGCACCAGGCAACTAGGGAAAGCTTCTTTGCCCCACTAAATTATTCAAACTAGCCAATCTTAAACCTGTTCACCTGCCTTACGCATTTCTTCTTGCACAAATCATAATAAAGCCTCTTACCCACAAGTCCCCCCTCCATCTGCCTCATGACTGACCCTCGTGCTTCTCCATGTAGCCTCCTTGGCATGATGTATACTCTCTCGTACCTGAGAGTGAAATAAATGATCTCTTCAATGGCACTCAGCTCCAGATCTACTGGCTTTACCATGTCTAAATAATAATAGGACGTATTAAAACTACATTATCCAACAATCTTGGACTTGGATGTAATAACTCGATGAGGCTTAAGATTAGTTCCCCTCAGGCAGTATGTGAATAATTTCAATAAAGGCATGGACACCTTTTCCTTCTTTTTTAAAGTAAACTCTACATACAATGTGGGGCTTGAACTCATGACTGTGAGATCAAGAGTCACATGCTCTACTGACTGAGCCAGCCAGGCACCCCAAGGTATGAACACCTTTTAAGTGTATGTAGGAACATTGGGCAATCAAAGTGGTGGACTGTAGCAAAAATTGTTGGTTTTCCACTGAACGTCCGTTACTCTCTCTTCAGGCAAAACACTAGTTTTATTCAGGGATTCATCCCCCTCTTCTGTGACTCAAGGGATCATGACCTTTTTCCTCTTCCAGGATTAAAGTCTATTTCATCTGAGCAGTCCCAGTGGTCCCTTTCCCTTTGCCAGTGAATGATTTAGGCTTGAGCAAGGATTCCAGGCATGGACAATAGGACATGAGCATAGATATTCTGGGGGGAGGGAGGGTTCTAGAAAGTTTCCCCCTTACTGTAAAGAGGACACTGGAAGAAGTGGCCCTCTCTGTTGCTGGACATTTGCTGTGCTGAGATGTAGCTGGACCTGCAGTTGTCATTTTACTCTTAGAAAAAGCAAACTTAAGGAAAAGCCATGGCAAGAAGGAGAAACAAAAGACTCACCAGAAAATGAAATCAGAACAATAATGTATCATGATGGTGGCTCACTCTTCCTTTGGACTTCTTGTTCTGTGACATAGTAAATTTTCTTATCATTTAAACGAGTTTGAGTCAGGGTTTTTTGTTACTTGAAGCCCAGAGTGTCCCTGCTTTTACTAAGAGTTATTGATATGAAGCAAAGTGTTCCAATAGATAACAAGAGACTCCCAAGGGTCCAAGAGACTCTAAAACTTGTAAATGTGACCTCTCAACACATGACTTGCTATAATTTGATTGCTTATATAAAGCATGATTGTTAAAGGAAATTTTATTTGTTCACATATATCATAAAATGTTTATTATAGGAAATTCTGTTTGCTCACTTAAGCTGCATATGAACTCACTGGCCTTTTGGTGATTAATCCTCCATTACAAATCCTGGTTGAATGTGCTTATCAAAGAGAATCTTCACTAGCTTCCACAGCTGTCCGGAATAAAGCTATCTCTGGTAGCAGATCCAAACATTGTACAAAGCTTTGTTCTTGCACAATTTGCAAATTTCTCATATTTGAACCACATCGACTTCTTTGACACCAATGGCTGACTCATCAGGTCACCATTGAAACATTCGTGTGCTGCTCTCTATATGTGGATTTCTGATCCTGGGGCCCACTGATAAAAACCTACTTGCTCCAGATTCTTCTTCTATGCTTAGTCTTTTATTTAACTAGTTCATGGCCTAGGTAAGTCAGGGCTACTCCTGACAATCCCTGAGGCAGTCTGTTTCACACATTTATGGGATGCCTCACTGTTCTCCCCTGACAAAGTACACACAATCCCTACCTGCAGCCCCCTTTATCTCTAGTATCTACCCACTGCTCTTAAAATCCATCCAGGCTTAAATTACAGAGACAGCCATCCATCAAATTCAAAATAATTTTTCACCATATTGCAAAGGCAAACACATAGGGTATCCTCAGCTTTGATTTGGGGGATAGCAAACTTAAAGAAAGAAGGTTCATTTTAGTTGTTAAAAATGTTTTCATTAACTTTCATAAATCCATGAAAAAGGAGTAAAGCCTATTTTATATTAATAGCTTCATTATCAGAATCTGTAGCATCAAAATACAAAATCAAATTTCATCCAGATTATATGAGTTGGATAAAAATATATAAACCAAAATATCTAAATATAAATTTAAATTGTGGTTATATGAAGGTGTACATCATTCCAACTCTTGGAGGACAGGTATCAATGATGTTTGTTAATAAAGGAACACTATCCATGTAAGTGTGAGAATATTTAGCATCCATTTTATATTATAAAGTCTAGAGATTAAAGAAAAGATTTCAGGCACTGTCCTTTACAAATCAGGAGCTGAAGGGGTGCCTGGGTGGCTCAGTCAGTTAAGTGGCCAACTTCACCTGGGGTCATGATCTCGGGGTTTGTGAGTTCAAGCCCCTCATTTGACTGTCAGCCATGGCCTGCTTCAGATCCTCGGTCCCCTTCTCTCTCTGCTCCTCCCCCACTTGTTCTCTCCCTCTCTCTGTCTCCCTCTCTCACTCAAAATAAATAAATAAATAAATAAATAAATAAATAAATAAACCTCAGGAGCTGAAAAGCAATGAAAAAGAATAAATTCCTCTTACATCCAGCAACACTGATGCACTTCATAAATATTATATTGAGGAAAATGAAAGCAAATGCAAAAGAGTACACACTGTATGATTCCATTTACATGATGTTCAAGAAGGTGGGCAGATCTTGGGAAAGGAAGTGAGAGAAATTTATGAGATGCTGGAAGCATTCTTTTTTTTTTTAATTTTTTTTTTCAACGTTTATTTATTTTTGGGGGACAGAGAGAAACAGAGCATGAACGGAGGAGGGGCAGAGAGAGAGGGAGACACAGAATCGGAAACAGGCTCCAGGCTCTGAGCCATCAGCCCAGAGCCTGACGCGGGGCTCGAACTCACGGACCGCGAGATCGTGACCTGGCTGAAGTCGGACGCTTAACCGACTGCGCCACCCAGGCGCCCTGATGCTGGAGGAATTCTTAATCTTAATCTAGAAGATGGCTAAGTGGGTGTATGCATCAATCTATGCAGGTAAAATATAATTAATGCTGCCACATTAATGCACTTTACATGCTTTACAAATATATGTGTGCCAAATCAACCAATAAATTACTCATCAGTCAGCCTTTAGGTAAGTTTTGATTAAATATTAATAGAACTTATAAATCTATAATTAAATATTAATAGAAATGAAGCTTCATGACAGAGAAAGCCATGTCTGTTTCACTTAGCACTGGATACCTTCTCACTGGAGAATTTAACTGAGCCTTTCAGCCAGCTGACAGTGATAAGATGAAGGATGGGATACCATATACCCGGAAATGAAGGAGCATGAATGGAGCCTAACAAGTATCTCTACCCTGTCCTTCGGTGATGGTAGGGAGTAACACCTTGTTTGAAATAGGGCACATTTCACACAATATATAGAGGTTTCAGTCTTTGAGCAACTGGAATGAGCATGTCTTCATAAGGACCTACTTGTAAAAATGGCCTTTGGTCAGCCCACTTTGGGTAAAAGGCAGAACCCGGGTTTCTGCCCAAGAGAAAGCTACTTTGTAGAACAGTACAAAACACAGTTGGAGCTGACTGGGGACTTCTGGGGGAGAATTGTCAAGATGAACCCCTCAAGCTGGCATTGGGTGTAGGAGGGACTATGGAGAGAAGTAAAATGTTGATGAGATTTTAGTAAGTTGTTGACTGAATGATCTGTATAGTAAAACCTCTTCACCATTTCCTCTTTGCAATCTCTGGTAAAATTTATGTTTTTTATTAATTCATAGAGCATATTTCTTTGTAGGAGAAAGAGCATAAATGCAGGATCCTACCTTTAAGGTTAACACTGATTGAAACTGTTTTAGTCCATTTGGGTTGCTATAACAGAATACCATAAATTGGGTGGCTTACAAACAACAGAAATTTATTTCTCACAGTTCAGGAAGCTGGGAAGTCCAAGATCAAGGCACCAGCACATTCAGTGTCTGGTGAAAGCCTGCTTCCTGGTTCATGGGAGGCCATTTCTTGTTGTGTCTTCATAAGGCTGCAGGGGCAAGGGAGCTCTCTGAATCTCTTTATTTATTTATTTATTTATTTATTTATTTTTTCAACGTTTATTTATTTTTGGGACAGAGAGAGACAGAGCATGAATGGGGGAGGGGCAGAGAGAGAGAGGGAGACAGAGAATCGGAAACAGGCTCCAGGCTCTGAGCCATCAGCCCAGAGCCCGACGCGGGGCTCGAACTCACGGACTGCGAGATCGTGACCTGGCTGAAGTCGGACGCTTAACCAACTGCGCCACCCAGGCACCCCTCTCTGAATCTCTTTTATAAGGCACCAATCCCATTCCTGAGTGCTCCACCCTCTGACCTAATTACCTTTCAAAGACCCGCCTCCAAATACCATCACACTGGGGATTAGGTTTCAACATATGATTTTTTGGAGGACACAAACATTCAGTCTATAACAGAAGCCCAGACTACACGTGGAGATGGCCAATATCGTTAGACTTCATTTAGTCACTCTGGGTCTGCCATGTTCTTAATCCCTGAGGGATGAAAGTCACCAGGAGGACACAAAGAAAAAGGGAAAATCTGCAAATCAAATAGGGTAGGCTTCTGGAAGCTCTTGGCCAGCCAGCTGGGCCCGGTTGGCCTGGACTGAAGGTGGCCCAAGTAGTCTAGGAAGGTCTCCTATGTCGTGGAAATACAGATGGGTATGTATGAACCTGCCAAGCAGGAAGTAAGAAACAGGGTTTCTTCCCAGCGTTTCTTTCTTCTTCATTACTGATGGGATCTTGAGAATAAACCATAGCTTTCAAATCAGACTTTCTAAATCCTCGTTTCTCCCTGTATTTATTTGCTAGTCTCTATTCTTTAACAAGTCTTTTTTTTTTTCTTTTCTTTTTTGTCCAATTGTTCCAGTCGGGTCTTAGCTGGGCTAATTCAAAGAGGAGGTCATGTTTCAAAGTTGATCCAGAAAGATGACAAGGCAAGATCACCTCCTTGTGGCTGAGTGGCAGGATAACAAGAAATGTTAGCTCCTGGATCTACCCTAGGGGAGAAACGCCAGGAAATGATTTGTGGGAAGTGTAAGCTTTGGTGTTCTACTATCATTAAGGTAGATGGCAGTTTCCTTAGATCCTTAGATCATTTCTTTAGTGCCACATAAAGTCTGAAGTGCAGAAAAAATATATAGTTTTTAAAGTCATGAGTATATTTTAGCATGAAGACTATTATATGCAATTATTTTATTTTGTCACTAAAGCCATCAGATATATATTACAAGTGATTTTTTTTTTTGGCTTGAGTGTATGACAGGAAAACAATGTTTAAATCAATGAGTCAAATCATCTCTACTAACATTGTTTATCTAGAAGAATTGCATAGACAAAAGTAAGAGCAAGGACATTTAGTCTATGCTTTCAAATGGGACTTGGTCATTTAAACTTAAATCTGTTTACTGGCAGATTTTTTTTTTCATCATGACTATAGAGATTATATGTTATTTAAAAGAAACAATGAAGTTAATTGTTTCTTCCTTTTCAGTGTTTGCTTTAAGAGAAAAATCCTGAAATTGGTAGGGATTTCAGGTTGGTAGGGATGTCAGGAAATCATGAAATGTAAGAGAAAACTTAGCAGTCAGGGTGGCTTAACTCATGGTAATCAGCATATGTACAATTATAATTTGCATTCCAGTTACTGAGGCTGAGAAACCCTTGCTCTGGCTGAACATATGGTGAGTAGAAGATCTCTTTTTCTAAGAAATAAGATGGCGAGAGTCTTTGGAGAATAGCTTCACTGAACTGGTAAGTTAGTTTTCTCCGGATTTTCGTGATTTCCCCAGTTCTTCCATAATTCCTCAGTGCTCTGGCCATTTTCTGGTAAGTCATGGTCTTCCGGTTACCTTTTCTTTTCCCCCAAAGTTGGGCAAGTTTTTCTTTGTTTTTTGACATAAACTGAAAGATGCCTTTGGTTTTATCTACCCACTGAATACAAGATGCCATCTCAGGATTACACAGGGATTCATGAAGGTATTCGAACAGTCGAAGCTTCTTCCTGCCTAAAATGGAGAACAAATATCATACTTCACCATGGCTATGCACAAAGAACATACTCAGGAAAGGTTTGTTGAGTGACTATAAAATTCAAAGCCGCACTGAGTCTTGAAAGTCAAAGGTCTGTTTGGCTTATTGAAGTTTTAATTGGACCTTTCTTTGTTAGAGATATTGTAAAAAAATTTTATATTGTCCATTACTAGAAAAGGGAAGGCTGGAACTTGACCCAAGTCTCTCATCTGTCATGTGGTCTTTCTTCAGCTAAATCTTGACTACTGGTTTTATGTCATATGCTAAACTTCCTATAGAACAACAAAACTGAGCAAAATTTAGTGGTTTTAAAGAGAAGCCTCAGAAGCCCTTTTCAGAAAGCAAATCATTTGAAAGGGCTTTATTCAAATAAGGTAAGTCAAATGAGGTAAGGAATGTGAATGTATTTTGTAAAATGCAAAACAATATTCAAATATAAAGTAACATTAGTGACATTAATAACAAAGACTTAGTTAAAAAAAAAAAAACTCTGGGGGTGCACAGTTGCTTGAAAAAAAAAAAAAAAACGCAAAAATATTTTTGACATTTGGACATCATTTATGAGCAATGACAATGGGCATTGTGATGTTTTTCGTTGCTGTAAAATAACGTGGTACAATGAGAGTTTTTGTCCCTTTAGGAACACAGCCCTTCATATTTTAGAATTTCTAGATAGGAAACTTTAGGAAGATTTGTCGTTGTGATTTTTGTTCTGTTGATTGTATCTCTTTGGCCTATGAGAGAACCAAGGGGACAGCCCATGTTGTGGCTTCTGAGTTGGCCTGTAAATACCATGCTTCACCAGATCTGTCAGTAGCTGAGATAGCTGTGGTCAAATTTCCTTTTGCTCTAGATAGAGTTGAATAGTGGATACCCAAACTGCTTTGAACAGTCTCTCGGGAGTAATACTCTTATATCAGTCATCATTCATCCCAAAACCTCAAAGGTTTTTAAGATTATCTTTTTGAGTTATATTATCTTGAATTTACAAATTGAGAAATGAAAGGGACTTACCAAAAAACACATCATGAATTAAAGTCACAGCCTTAAACAAACTCTGTCCCTTATCTGATGGTCAAATCCATGATAATGGATGCTCATCTTTTAAAATTTGTTTTCAATTTTGAAAAAAAAAATGTTTAAATTTTTGTTAAAAAAGTATTTTGTGGGGGCACATGGGTGGCTCAGTCGGTTGAGCGTCCGACTTCAGCTCAGGTCATGATATCACAGCTCGTGAGTTCGAGCCCCGCGTCAGCTCTGTGCTGACAGCTCAGAGCCTGGAGCCTGCTTCAGATTCTGTGTCTCCCTCTCTCCCTGCCCCTAACCCACTCACATTCTGTCTCTGTCTCTCTCGAAAATAAACACTAAAAAAAATTTTTTTTTAAGTATTATGTGCTCACAGTAAAAGATTCAGTCAGAAGCACAAAGTGAAAAAAAAAAAGCACAAAGTGAAAGTAAAATTCCAGTCTATCCTACAGTTTTTATTTTTTAAAAAATTTTTTTTTTCAACGTTTATTTATTTTTTTGGGACAGAGAGAGACAGAGCATGAACGGGGGAGGGGCAGAGAGAGAGGGAGACACAGAATCGGAAACAGGCTCCAGGCTCTGAACCATCAGCCCAGAGCCCGACGCGGGGCTCGAACTCACGGACCGCGAGATCGTGACCTGGCTGAAGTCGGACACCTAACCGACTGCGCCACCCAGGCGCCCCTTATCCTACAGTTTTTAAATTCAAAAAAATTTTTTGCATATAAACATATGTATACCCTTTAAAAATACAAGTGGTATCAAAGTAATATGCCCTTTTCCAATGTTATATACCTTAAATTATATCAAAGAATATAGAAATTAGCTACAGATGGGTAAAATACCCAACTGTTGACAAATGGCTACTTCCCAGGATATAGCATGGGAAGAAAGAAGGAACACTTCTACTTATTCTTTACGTATTTCTGAATCCTTTCTACTTTTAATCATGTGCATTGTTACTTTTAAATTATGGAATTAAATGGGATTAAGACAAAAGAATGTACTCTAAAGTTCTTTATCAACACATATGATATGCCTGCATGCCTTTTAAAAGCTATGTGTTCTGTTTTATGCATGTACTATTTTTCTCTGGATAATAAATGCCCAGATTATTTTGAAATTTCATTCTGTTTCAAATGTATCCCTATTTCAAGTGGAAGATGAAACTTGAAAAACAGAAGATGGTGAGTAATATGTCCCATAATGGCAAAGCTCCACAACATAAAGCATCAGTGGAAAGACATAGGCTTTACACCCTGGAATGAGTTAGTTTAAAAAAATAATAGTGACTAGCTAAACACCTGGACAGAAGTAGAGGTGTAATTCTCCTTATATTAAATTACCACCATAGTTCAATATCCAGTACCAATATTCAGTGATACAGATTTATTTTCTCTGTGTGATTTTATGCATTATTCTTTGCTGGATTAGATTATAACTGAATATTTAGAATTTTATTCTAAGATACAGTGTACAGTATTCTAGGATGGAGATATAGAAACAAAACTAGTTTTCCCAAAAAAAGCTCATTTAAAATAATTTAGTAACTATGATAAACCATTTTTTAAAAATTTCATCATAAAATTATAGTGCATCTTACACATCTCTGTTCCTTATACACAGATGCAGTGGGTAAGTTCCATTCTTTTACTACAAGAACACACACACACACACACACACACACACACACACACCCCTATGGTATCTTGAGAAATTATCCAATGCCAGGCTATGAGCATAATGCTTTACGTAGGCTTTCATTTGATTTTTACAGAAATCTTATGATTTATTTGTACAATTACCATTATTTGCCTTTTGAATGAGGAAACTGTGGAACAAAAGGTTGAGTGATTTTCCCAGGCTCATACAATTAACCCATAGTTCACACTCAATCACTGAGTTACATAGTCCCTAAAAAAGATATGAACATTTAAATTTTTGATAGTGCCAAATTACCTTACAAAACTTTGTACCAGTCAATCTACACTGCCTCCAAAAGCACATGTGCACATGTCAGCGGCTACTATCCTGCTTTAACACTTTGCCCATCTGTTAGGTGAGATCATCATCGTCTTAAATTTATGAAATCAAGATTTCAAATTTATGAAATATTGAATTATTATGGAACTTCATTTGCAGAAAACTTAACAGAGAAGACAAATTTTACACCAAGGCCTTTACAATTAGAATAAGATTGCTAAAACAACTTATGGAAAAGTTCCCCCTTCTATACCCCAAATATATACACATTATTCTCGAATGCAGATTTATTTGAGTGAAGCAACACAATGCAGCTTCATAACATTTCTATGAAACAATAGGAAGCCTCACCAAGGTGAATGGCTTGGAGTGGTTCAGTCCGTCAGATGTGAATTCTTCTTAATCACAATACAAGAATATTTTGCAAATGCAATTCTAAACTCAGATATGAAATCCCTTTAAAGCTGCTTTGAAGATTTGGTTCTTTTACTTATAAAAGGAGTAATGGATCCACATACCTTTTCCTCCCTTTTGATGGAGAACAGCAGGTTGTACCAGCTGGTTTTCAGGGATGTTTGGCAGAGATTGATGAATATTTCCTTCAAAATAGAGGTCCGCAGCACTGTTCTATATAAATAATGCAGCAGATGTTAAGTGGGACTTTCCATGTGGCCCCTAGTTGATGGCTAAAGTTAAAAGCTGGGGACAAAAAGACTGCTAAGAATCTCCCAAATTCTAACAAGCACTATTCTCAGTTGCAGCCAGTTATCTCCCAGGGCAGAACTAGCCTCAAACCCACATAAAGAGAGGACCAAGGGACGTAAAGTAATCTTTGGCTTTGTGGGGACTTTCATATCATCCCCTCCTTATGAGAAAAAAGAGGGTGTTCCTTCCTTCCTTCTCCCTAAAAATGCCCAGCCAGAAAGAAAAATTTAAAAGAATTATTAGTAGAAATTGAAGTGCCCACAAAAAAGGGAAGATAGGCTTTCCATTCCTCTGTTGGATGCTGGGCAAGAGACACAGAGAGAAAGATGTCAGCCAAGGGAGGGCAGAGCCAAGAGAGGGGACAGGTGGAAGCAGCCTGAGGTGTTACCATTACATAAGGCAAGGATATATAGGTCTCCACAGGTTAATTCAAACTCCCTCTTCAAAGAAATGTCATATGGAGAGGCCCTGACAGAACTTACAAGGTAAGAAAAAGGACATCTGCTATACAGCATGGTTGAAGGGAATGACTGGGGAAAAAAAAAAAAAAAAAGAAAACCATGTCGTATTTACACCCTACCACATTAAGACTGCTGGCATTAAGAAAACAACACAAAAGAACACATGAATGGAGAAATAGATGATGGGGACACTTCATTTGCAGGGCACACTGCTACAATATCCATGAGTTGATCCATAACATGTAACTAACTCTAAGCTTGGGAAGGAAAATAGAGAAGGTGTCAGGGTGCCTGGGTGGTTCAGTTGATTAAGTGTCCGACTCTTGGTTTCCTCTCAGGTCATGATCTCATGGTTCCTGGGTTTGAGCCCTGCATTGGGCTCCATGCCGGCAGCATGGAGCCTGCTTGGGATTCTCTCTCTCCCTCTCTCTCTGTCCCTGCCCTGCTTGTGCTCTTTCTCTCCCTCAAAATAAATAAACTTAAAAAAAATAATTTAAAAAACGAAAATTTCTTTAGAAAATAGTGGAGGTCGATAGAAGACTGTAGGTAAAACCAGTGTGGAGTAAGTTTGGGCTTTGCCCTATGGCATATAGGGGAACCATGGCTTTTTGCAATTTCCCAGATGGACTAAAGAGTAGCAGTAATGTGAGAACCCTAAAAATATATCTTTATAGAAGTCATTCACACCCTCTGATGCTGGGTGAAGAGCAATGATGGAGGACAGTTTCCTTCTTGACAGCACTGCTGAGGCTCACCCCATGTTGACTCTCAGGGTCACACCACTGATAGCTGTGAATGTTCTCACAGTCTCTGCTGCCTCTAAGCTGGGTTTCAGCTAGCATCCACCAAGTGAAAGGCAGGACTGAATAGGGAATTTGCCTGTTACTGGGGGGTGGTCTCCTGGTACATGTACTCACTATTACTGTTCTCCAATTATAGACAGGTTCCTCTGCAGGCAGCATACCATAGCAGTTGGAATTCCCTCTGATATGAGAGCAGTGGTTGATGAACGCCAGGTAATTTTTGTAATCTAATTTAAAAACAGAGACAGAAACTGAAAAAGTCAAAGTTTATGATTACACACATGTGCATGTATGCATATATGCTTATGTGTGATTGCTCTATCATGTGTTTTCTATCACTTTGCATTTCTTTTTTAAAATTTAATTTATTTATTTTTTTTAAAATTTACATCCAAGTTAGCATATAGTGCAACAATGATTTCAGGAGTAGATTCCTTAATGCTCCTTACCATTTAGCCCATCACCCTTCCCACAACCCCTCCAGTAATCCTCTGTTTGTTCTCCATGTTTAAGAGTCTCTTATGTTTTGTCTCCCTCCCTGTTTTTGTATTATTTTTGCTTCCCTTCCCTTATGTTCATCTCACTTTGCATTTCTTTACATTTATTGCATTGTGCTGGTATCAGAGATCTCTTTTTACATGTCCCATTTTCCCTTAGTAGAGTATGTGTTCCTTGCAAGTAAAGATCCATGATCTCTTATCTTGGTACTGCCCGCAACACCCTGTATAAACTCGGCAGGCAAAATACCTGTGTCTCACCTGCACTATCTTTCTATAGTCTAGAGGACGATGGGTGAGGAAGAATAAAAGAATATTTATTCTTCTCATTATAATATCTCTTGCATGGAAAGTCTATAAGATAAATTAGAATAACTGAAAATCCCACTCTGAACAGTTAAAATTATCAATTAGATAAATATCAACTAGATATTTTTAATAGCAAATAATTATATGTGCTAGTATTTCTACGTGGAATGTCATTCTTTACATTTTTATATATGACACTTTAAATTTACTTAGGCTAGGTAACCCTGGAAGCTTTCTGCCTTAGAATTAATCCTAGATGCACTAGGTAAAAATGGTCTTCTCTGTTCTCGTAATTATTATTTGTGTCTGACTAACAAGCCATTTGATATCCCAGTGAAAGAAGGGGACTGACATCTTTACCTGGAGAGTACGGAAGATCTCCGGTTGAATGTTGCCTCAGGACCTCAAAAGCATCTTCAAAGGCTTGACCCAGCTTGTCTTGTTCAACACAGGCCTGCTAGAAAAATGGCAGAACTCTCGAGTTTTGAAATTATCAATTGCACTTAATTTTTCTGTTATAAAGTAGAGTTTCTCACCCACAGCACTATTGACATGTTCGGTTGGCTAAGTCTTTGCTGTGGGGGGGGGGGGGGGGGCTGTCCTATGTATTGTAGGATATTGAGCAGCATCCCTGCTTCTACCCACTAGATGCCAGTTAACATCCTCACAGTTGTGACAATCGAAAATGTCTCAGAAATCACCAAATATACCCTGGGAGACAAAATCAACCCTGGTTGAGATTCACTGCTCTATAACATATAGTATTTAGAGAACAGTACTCATTCTATAGTATAGTATTTAACATTCTTGTAAAATTTTAGTAAGGAGTCGTATAGCAGAAGACTGATTTGGAAAAAGGGATCAGGCATATATCTTTAATGAAAAAATCTGAATTGCTGCTTAAAAATGGAATGTTCTTTGTCAGACTTCGGCTCAGGTCATGATCTCATGGTTTGTGGGTTTGAGCCCCGCATAGGGCTCTGTGTTGACAGGAGCCTGCTTCAGATTCTGTGTCTCCCTCTCTCTATCCCTCCCCTGCTCGTGCTCTCTCTCTCTCTCTCAAAAAAAAATGAACATTAAAAAAAATAATAAAAAAATGGAATGCTCTTAATTTCAAAAACATGTCTCTAAGACCTAAAATTAAACTGTCTTGCAAACCATTTCACGCCCTTATAATCTGAACCATATATTTTATTTTCCAAATGGAGGATGTTCATCCTCCAAATCACCCAAAGATTTTAAAATGCCAACTTACCATGCTTCATTAATGAGTTTACGATTCTGAAAAAGATTAATAAGTAAAAAGCAAAATTAATAGTGTCTCTATTTCATTTGCCTCTGAATTAAAGGATCTTACTCAAAATATTTCCTGAAAATACCTAATGTAAACCAAAAGCACCATCTAAATTCTTTTTAATTTAATTCTGAACAAAATTTCTTACAAACTTTTTTTTGCTCTTCTATCATTACAAAACGTTTTAAATGTGAAAATAGCTAAATAGAGTTAATTACCTAAATTGCTTAACTTACAAGACAATAGGAAAAAACTCAATATTTAACTATTTCAATATTTCAACACTCTTTTAAGAGTTAAAGTATATAAATTATCTTAGCATCGGTGTCCATTTATAACAGTGTTGTTGTTTTTAGATCTTTCTGGTGTCAGCCTAATGAGAATCTGGTGAATGATAGGCTTTTTAGCTCACAAACTGTGGACCTACATTAAAAATAAAATGTACCCTGGGGTGCCTGGGTGGCCCAGTTGGTTAAGCGTGCGACTCAGATCAAGATCATGGCTCAGATCCTGATCTCAGAGTCGGTGAGTTCGGGTTCTGTGCTAGAGCCTGCTTGAGGTTGTGTCTCTTCTCTCTCTGACCCTCCCCCACTTATGCTCTGTGTGTGTCTCTCTCAAAAATAAATAAACGTTAAAAAATGGAAAAAAGCAAATAAAATTTACCCTATGAAACCCATCCAACGACTTTCTAAAATGGTAGAATAGGAACCGTGCATGGCCTACTTTCTTATCCCTGTAAGTTAGATTTTGTTTTAAATAAACAATGATCACACAGACCCACATTAAATGTTCTTTTTAAGTTTAAATTCTATAGAACTAAACACAAACAAATCTACATAACAAGAAAGAGTATGTGGTGGGTCCAACATTGCTTATCATTTCATTTAGCACAAGCAACTGTTTATACAAGTTGTTAATATTTACCCTGCAAACGTAGTGAACTTACTCATTAACACTGAAGAGTACAGAGATAATATAATCTAACACTATTATTATATACATGTATCAATAATTACATCAATATAATATGTCAAACATTGGAATTCTATTCAGCTCTTTGAAATCACTATATCATGTCAGTTAAAAGAAAACATGAGAGGAAAAGTGATAAAAAAGGTAATTATACGAGGTGATGGAAATGTTAACTAATCTTATTATGGTAATCATTTCATAATATACATGTATGTCAAATAATCACATTTTACACCTTAAATTTATAAAATCTTATATGTCAATTATATCTCAATAAAGCTGGAAAAAAAGACAGCTTCCCAATGTGGGAAATGCTGAACAATTTAACAAAAACTAAAAAAAAAAAAAAAAAAAAATCCATAAATCACTGGGTTATGGTTCCTAATAAATATTATCAATATATGTATTTTTAAAGACCAGTAAATGACTTTCAATTAATTATGCCTCAACTCATAAGCACCAAAGCAAATACATGAGTGTTGTATGACTTTGACAAAAATACTCCACAAAATTATCACAACGATTACAACTAAAGTTAAAGTAGCAAACCAAAAGGGAAGAAAAAAGCTTGAAAACGTTATCGATCAATGCAATTGCTTGGTATTTCTTATATCAGAACAGTCAATGAGAAACGTTAGGTCAAAGGAGAAATTTAAGTTTTCACAAGGTATTTTGAAAAACAGAAGCTAAATACTTACCAGGAAGACACTTCAACCCTCTGCAAAGATGTTTCATTAATATCGGAATCCTAAGACAGGACTGTCAAGAACTCACTGGCAGAGTTGCATTAAATAGCTGTTTTTAAGGAAGTGCTACAAAAGGGGATTTTTTTAAAAGATACAGTGTCCTCATGATTTCTATTTCATTATAGGCCAGAGGCTATTATTTTGAAGAGACACATAAAAGTTCATATCCCATGGGCTGAAAGCATTCGAACAAACCCCGTGAATCTTCCGCCAGCATAAATTGAGTCTCCTCTGGCCCCCTGTAGCCCCACTGGAAATCTCTGACCTGCACAACTCTCCTCCATCCTTTTTTTATTCCTTTTGTGTCCCCCCTGATTCTAGACCCTGTATTGCCTGTCTTGCCTGGACTATAAACAACTTTCACTCTGGCCTTCCCAAAGTGGTCTCTTTCCTCTCAAACCACTTGACTCATACTGATTGCCTTACTTAGAGATCTTAAAGGCACAGTCTCTTGCCCTGGCATTCAAGGCTCCTCATTCTAACCTTAGCTTTATTTATCACCATTCATTTAGGAGAAGGAAATGAAATTCAGGTTGTAGCCTTCTCTCCATACCTAAATCCAGTAGGGCCTCCAAAAAGGTCAGGAACAGCTCCTGGGTGGTGATCCGGTGATCCAGGATACACTTGAAGCTCCTGATCTGCACAGAGGTCCAGTTCTCTCATTTAGCCAGAAGTTCTATTGGAGATGGGTTTTGGTGGCTTTGGTAGAAATCATGGGGTGCTCCTCCACCTATAATGCTTGCTTCCCAGTCCATTCATGTGCCCAGTTACCCATTCCATTTTACCTATCAGAGTCTGATCTAGCATCCACGTGTACCAGGCAGAAATAACTTTCCCCTCTGAAGCACGTGTCTGCATCACCCTTCCCTAACTGTAACCTTCTGCCATTATAACAGATATCACATTTCGCCAGGGGGAAAACCACCTAAGAATTTTTGGTAAACCTTTTGGGTGGAGAGATTTTCTGTTTTGCATGGTTGGAATCTGAACTCACCTTTGATATGGGACCATTGTTCTAGACCATCTACTTTTTTTACTCAATTTGTTATGCAAATGTAAACACACATCTCCTCTTCAGAAATGTAGATGTTATAATAACAAGTGTATAAAACTGTAATCACTAATGTTGATGAGGTTTTAATCTGTACCATTTCCATGTGTACGCCCTTTTGCGCCATTTTGTTCCATTTGATTTATTTGTTTAACAAGTATATATTTCTGAGCTTTTTTCTCTGCTGGACACTGTCCTGTGTCCATGGAATATAACCCTGAGCAAGTTATAATGAGAAATGATTTTTAAAAAAAGCAAGCCAGACATGTATTAGATAATAAATACTAAGAAAACGATAAGAGAAAGAGTATAGAAAGAGTATATAGTTGTGATGAATGATCATGAAAATCCTCTGGGGAGGGAATGTGTGAGAGCTGAAATCCAACAAGAAGAAAGAGTGAGCAAAAGAAATGCAGGGATATAAAGTACTGCCTGACGGAATAAACAACAGGTGCAAAGAACCTTAGAAATGAAAGCCATGGGGGCTCAAGCAGAATGAGACTGGGGGCTGAGAGGCAAAGTTAGAAGGTAGGAGGGAGGGTTCAGATGAACCCAAATGTAGAGCTAGAAGAACACACACACATATATATATGTATATATATATATATATATATACACACACACACACACATATATACATATATATATGTATATATATTTCAAAAGAATCTAAAAATCATACATGATAGTAGTTGCCTGCTTAGCCCCATTTTACAGATGAGGAATCTAAACCGAGGCTCAAAGACATTTTGTGATTTTTTCCTAAGGTCCAATTGCTAGTGAGAGATGGGCTGGGCTGGGTCTAGATTTGGGCCCAGATGACATCATGAACATGCTCTCAGCTGCCATGCTGGAGGCTTGTGTCTGCACTTAGGTTCCATTTGACCAAGGTTCTCAGTCACCATGGCAGTTTCCATAGCACCCAGCAGATACTTCTAGCTTGGTATGTATTTGAAATGGAAGGAAAAATAAATGAACTTTCTAAGCAGGTATTTTCCCACTGGTGTCTCCAGAGTTTTATTCTGCAAGATATTAATAAATGAACCCAGAAAAAGTATTGAGTAGAAGCAAGTTTTGCTGTTTAGCACTTCTTCAGCCAGGCTCAGTCCATAGAGCATGCAACTCTTGATCTCGGGGTTGTGAGTTCGAGCCCCATGTAGGCTCCAAGTAGAGCCAACAGACCCAAGTTTAGGAGTTCCTGCTATAATGTATTTTTAAAGCCTTATTTAAGGTCCAAGTATTGCTTCTTGAGACATTTATACCTAATACAAACGCACATACACAGAACATCTTTTTCAAGGTGGACATTAACGTTTCCTTCAACCCCAGAAGTGAACTGACTAACAAGGGCTCTAAAGAAAAGATTCCTGATCGATGAAGTCTTTTGCAGAAGTTCATTGTGCTCAGTGGTAACTGAGATTATTTTAGAGAATCTTAAGCAACAGATGTTCTGGAGTCTAAATCATATGGTGCCAAGCTTCTGATGGAAGATTGCATTTTCTGAGAATAGAGAGCTTCAGAACACAGGAAAAAGGAGACTAAATTCAAGCTCTTATCATTATTTCTAATTAAATAACTCCATTGTTCACTTCCTCAAAAAATTAAACATAGAACTACCATATGATCCAGTAATGCCACTGCTAGGTATTTAACCAAAGAATACAAAAACATTAATTGAAAAATATATATGCACCCCTAGGTTTATTGTGGCATTATTTACAATAACCAAATTGTGGAAGAAGCCCAAATGTCAATCGATAGGCGAATGGATATAGAAGATGTGGTGTATATATACAATGGAATTTTACTCAGCCATAAAAAGAATGAGTTCTTGCCATTTACAACAACATGAATGGATCTAAAAGGTATAATACTAAGTGAAATAAGTCAGAGAAAGACAAATACCATATGACTTTACTCAGATGTGGAATTTAAGAAATAAAACAAATGAACAACGAAGAAAAAAGACAAACCAAGTAACAGACTCTTGACCATAGGGAAAAAATTGATAGTTACCAGAGGGGAGTGGGGTGGAGGAATGGGAGAAATAGGTGATGGGGATTAAAGAGTACATTTGTTGTGATGAGCCCCTGGAAATGTTGAATCACTCTATTGTACACCTGAAACTAATATAAAACTGTATGTTAACTCCTCTGGAATTTAAAGAAATAATAATAAAAACTAAAAATAACTCCATTGTTTAGAGGATTAAAGAACTGAGTCCTGAACTTAGATCTCTGAAAACCTAACAAGCAAATAATATTGCTAGACTGGGAAGAAGATGCTAGAAAATTTCTTATGTCAGAGTAGGAGAATTCACAGAACCACAGATCATGAGACAAGTAGCTAGCCTTCGCTCTTACTTTAATAATTACTTGCACAGATTATTCTTCGAAATTTATTGACACTTGCTTTGTGACCCAACATAGGGCCTTATATTGATGAATACTCCATTTGTATTTGGAAGAATGTATATTTTGCAATTATTGTATATAGTGCCTCATAAATAAAATAGAACCAGTTAGATATGGCTCATTGATAATATTGTTCAAATTTTCCATATCTCTACTGCCTTTTTCTTTGGCCTGCATATTTTATCAGTTACAAGGATTACAGAAGATTAGAGTATACAAAGAGTAACTTCCAACTATAATCGCGGATTTGTCTATTTCTGCCTTTAGTTCTGTCCATTTTTGCTTCATGTTTTTTGAAGCTCTATTATTAGATGCATACTCATTTGGAATTGTTATGTGTTCTTGATAAATTGAGTCTTTTATCACAATAAAATTTCTGTATTTCATTTTGGTAATCCTTTTTTGGTAATCCTTGAAATCTACTTTGATATTATCCACACTAGCTCTCTTATTTATTTATTTATTTATTAAAAAAAACTTTTTTAATGTCTATTTATTTTTGAGAGAGAGAGAGAGAGACTGAGCATGAGCAGGGGAGGAGCAGAGAGAGAAAGGGAGACACAAAATCTTAAGCAGGCTCCAGGCTTTGAGCTATCAGCAGAGCCCGACGCTGGGCTCAAACTCACGAACTGAGAGAACATGACCTGAGCCCGAAGTCAGTCCCTTAACTGACTGAGCCACCCAGGCGCCCCACACTAGCTCTTTTATCTTTTTTACTTTTGACATGTCCAATCTGTCTTTATGTCTTTTTAAGCAGCATGTAATTGGGTATTGCTTTTTTTTTTTTTGTACAGTTTGACGATCTCTGTCTTTTTAGGGTTTATCCAATTGAGTAATTACAAATAGTTAAGCTCAAATCTGCCGTCTTCCTATTTGTTTTCTATTTTTCCTATATGTTTGTTCCTCTGTTCTTTTCTTTCCTGCTTTCTTTTGTATCAAACACGCATTTTTATTATTTCATTTTATTTCCACCATTAGCTTTTTATATTTTTATTTTATGTTATGTTTATATATGTTATGATATGATATACTTCTATAATTTATTTTTTGTGATTGTTCCAAGGATTACAATATGCATTCTTGATTTTTCAGTCTGTCATGAGTTACTATTATACCACTTCATGTATCATGTAAGAGCCTTATCACAGTACCCAGTGGACCCTTGAACAACACAGGTTTGGCCTGTGTAGGTCCACCTATATGCAGATTTTCTTTGATAAATACAGTACTATGTTATAAATGTATTTTCTCTTCCTTATCCTTATGATTTTCTTAATAACATTTTTCTTTTCTCCAGCTTTCTTTATTGTAAGAAATACAGGATATAATATAAAATATGTGTTAATCGACCTTTTATGTTATCGGTAAGGCTTACTGTCAACAGTAGGCTATTGGTAGTTAAGTTTTGGGGGAGTCAAAAGTTATGCGCAGATTGATTTTCGACTATGCGGGGGTGTCGATACCCCAATCCCTGTGTTGTTCAAGCGTTAACTGTAATTTAATTTACATCCCCTTCCATCTTTTGTGCTAAACTTATATATTTACTTCTATGTATGTATAATATATTATTTAACCTCACAATAATGCTGTGAAATGGCGTTACTATCCACGAGTTTTGATTCTGGCTCCATATTTCCCATCTGTGTAAACTTGGACAACTTACCCTCTCAGTTTCCTCTCTGTAAAATGTGGATAATGATTTTACTCATCACGCAGAGTTATGAAAATCTGAGTGAATCCATGTAATATACTTTTGACAGCCCTGACATTTAATAAATGCTCAACAAATGTTAGGTGCTGCTTTGTAATTATCCCCTGTTCTTTTTGAAGAAACAGAGGCTCAGGGAAGTTAAGGGCCTTACCCAAGCTCACATGGCTAGTAAGCTGTAGAGGTGAAGATTTTCAAACCAGTTCTACCCAACTCCAACCAAAGCCTTTTAACCATTTGACCAGACGTTGCTTCCTTATCTACTATGGAGTGAGACTGAGACAGAATGAGAATGAGAATAAGAATTCGATAATGGTCAAAGGGCTCTTGAGAGGTTTTATTGAGATAGTGCAGAAGAACAGTAAACATGCACTATGGTAGCTATGCCATCACCAAAACCATTCATCTCCTCCCACATCTGGGTCTTGTAGCCTAGCTGGAACTCAAACCCAGGTCTTCCCTTGCCATGTCTGGTGCCTCTTCCCAGCAACGGGGTTGCATAAATATTCCACACAGGTTCTATGTATTTCCTGTAATTAATTGCTTCTATCAAAAAAAAAAAAAAAAAAGCTCCTATCAATGTTCATACCAATGGAGGAAACTCCTCTGATACAAGACTAGTAAAAGAACTACCCAGCTTGCCAGAGAAGAAGAGACAACAGATCTATGCTCATGGTCTCTGTGGGGCATTGCAAGGGTGGGGATTTGTTATCCTGTGTTCTAAACCATGACTGACCCTGTGCAAGGGCACTCTCTCTAACAACCTACGGGTATACCTGCTGCATCCTAGGCAGAGAGAAGTGAGCTAAACCGCAGCTGAATTCTTAATACATCCTTATTCTGATCCAGAGAGCAAGTATTCCTCTTCACTTCAGTCCTTCTGGCTTCAAAAGCTTCTAAACCCAAACTACTCACTGGCCCAGGAAAAGGGAAGAGTAACGACCCCTCCCTCCTCTTACTGGGGTCTTCATGCCTATTTTCACTTTCTAGTTCACTAGGAAGATAGGCTAACAATTAATTCTGCCTCATCTCTAGGTCTATCTCTCTCTCTCTTTTTTCCTAGCAATTTGTGAGTGGTAACTCCATGTTTTAACAAAATCTGTTAGCAAGGTTACAATGTCCTTTGTTGTAGAGAAGCAGTATCCTGTTGCTACAGAAGTTAACTGATTAACTGGTAGGAAATTGGTAGGGAAAGTGGGGCAGGGGTGAGAGGTGGGATACTCTGAGCTCAAAGCAGTTTGGGCAACTGACAGATATGTGTGTGTGTGTATATATATATATATATATATATAGTGAGAGATGGCGCAAGTGAGGGAGGACAGAGAGAGAGAAGGAGACAGAGAGAGAAGCGGGGCTCACTTGAAGAGGGCCTCATGTTCACCCCAAGCAACGCTTGAGCTCACCCCAAGTGGGGCTCATGCTCACCCAATGCAGGGCTCAACCTCATGAACCATGAGATCATGACCTGAGCTGAAGTCAGATGCTTAACCAACTGAGCCACCCAGGCGCCTTACTTCTGTTTTAATGTTATCCATCTTTATATGTTATTACAAACTTATGAAAACTTTTTATTCTATGAATGGCTATAAGTATATACACAATTGTATACAAGTGCCAAGGTATCTGTACAGAGATGGTGTTAACAGACATGTCGATAATGGAAAAGATCTGCAAACAACTCCTTTCTCTATGGAGAATGAAAGAGGTATTTATACACACACACAGACACACACACACACACACACACACACACACACATTCATACACACATATGTGCACATATATACACACTGACAAGAGAATGAATAAATTGTGCTATGTTCACATAATGGAATAGTAAGTTCAGTGAAAAAAGTAAGACTGAGAAACCACTTAAAATATGTCAAGATTTTTAGGGCTCAAAAACAACTAAACAGTATGTTTGATTTATTTGTTTAAGTAGACTCCATGCCTAATGTAGGGTTTGAACTCATGACCCTGAGATTGAGAGTCATGTGCTCTACTGACTGAGCCAGCTAAGCACCCCAAAATAATATATTTTAATCAGCTTTTCTTTTTTCTTTATTTCCTTGTTACTTTCTTTATCTATCTATCTATCTATCTATATCATCTATCTATCTATCTTATCATCTTTCTATGGTGTGTGTTTGTGTTTGTAAACCAAGGGAATAATAAGCACAAAGTTAGAGCAGTGGATACTCCTGGGAATGGAAAAGCAGGGAGATTGTCAAGGAAGAAGCACACAATTTATTAAAAATGTTTTAATTTCGGGATCAGGAGAGGGTTCATGTATGTTCATCTTATTAAAATGAGATCATATATGCTTTCATGTGTTTCAAACAACATACTAAAATAATAAAAAACAATAGACAAAGGGAACAAATGATGCCAGAAAGCCATCTAACAAAGTAAGTTCCAAAAAGAGAAAATAATAAGGAAACATTTTGCTTTGAGTATGAAAATGCTCACTAGTCAGTGTTGCAAAATTACATTTTTTATTCTATTAAAGGTCCTTCATGATTTAAATATAATCTGTGTAAATTTATTATAGAAGTTTAGAAGTATGACAGTAATGAAGAAGTCTGACAGTTTACAAAACCAGTTCTGTCCCCCTCACCTCAGCCTCCAATCAATTCTAAGTGCTATTTCTTGTTTGAAGCCCTATACTCAAATGGGAGTAATTTTGCCATCAGATAGTAACACTACACTTTACATATGGACTCTAGATTGTTTTCTTGGCGTGCCACTTTGGAAAAATATAAAAGCAGACTCATCTGGTTTTAAATATATTTGGTAAGTCATCTATGACTTCTTGTTTTGTCCACTGAGAAACCAAAAGGCCCACTTATTTTTCTTTTGCATTCATGGTGCAAATTCTCACAGTTTCTGTGGAAAAGAAGTTAAAGATTCAACTGTCAGATTTGCGGTACTGATTGTGCTAACGTGCCTAAATACTCATGTGCTTGCAAGGATCGCCATCAGATGAGGTTGAGTGAGAGTCTCTCAGGAACTTGGACAGAGGAAAGACAATATTGCTCCCATTTGATTAAACAGCAAGGAGAATAAAACCAAACTCAAAATCTTTTGAAAAAGATGGGTGAGCAGGGATATTCAAACAGAAAATGAGTCATTCAAGAGAGAGGGCTGCTAATCCAGGAACCTAAGAGAAATAAGCCTGTCCTAGAACTCTCCAAGAAGTATCCACAAGGAAAGGTAATCCAATTCTGGGGAAAACCATTGCTATTGTGGAAAGGGATGTTGGGTGTGGTAAAATACGTAGGGAATCTCTTAGGAGACCATCCTCATGGTGAGATGCAGAGCCAGATAAGGGTGGGCAGGGCAGGCAGGTTCCAGGAACGACAATCTACAATATCTAAACTTGAGCTATCTCCACAAATGTTTAGAGGTAAAGGAAACATATTTACCCGAATTCCTCTTGAGGACAAGGCTATCATAAGTAGTTGGGGAAAAAAAAGTTTGATACAAAAGATGGGGCAGTTTGGGGAAGTGAAACACGTGGACATCAGTGGGAAGACAATCTAGGCAGAAGAAAACACCAGTGAGATAGCAGGTCAAAGGCTGAAAGGCAGCACTGGGGCCACGGGTTTCTTAGGAGGGAGAGTCCCAGTTAATTACAGGATTATATTAGGTGCTTGGAGACACTGACAAAAGTGATCTTTATTTGACCTTTCCTGCAGTCAGAACTCACTTCTAAATGCTTTAAATGTCAGAAATTTTAGGGATATGGATTTGAGTGTGCACCAAATTAGGAGCCTATCTAGTATACCCATTTGTTTCCATCTCTTCTGATGCCGTTAAACATTTGCTGTGGCTGGCTCTGGGTAGGGGAGGCATTTAAATTCCCCCTGGAGCAATTTGGGTTGACAGCCTGTGGGCCTTTTACCCTTGGAGTACATCAAAACGGGAGGTAGACTTGCCCTACTGGGAAATGTAGCCCAGTTTTGTACCTGTCCTTCCAATCCCTGAAATTGGATTAAGACAATCCCTGCTGTTAATGTCTTTAGGCACTTTTCCGGTAGAAGGTTACATGATAGCCTCAAATTACCTCTGCATGGTTTTCAAATAAAAGGTTCAAGAGACCTTAAAGAATCATCAGGCACTTAGATTAGGCAAACTTGAAGGAGAACCAGTAGTTAACAGCAGAAAACAGAGATAGCCACACAAGGGCTTTTGACACCGGGCTTGTCAGCCCAGGCTTTAAAATAATATTTATTGTGTTTAAGGAGGTAAATAGAAGATTGAAAACCTCAGCAGAGAACTGACAATTATTATTTTTTGTTAATAGCAGAGTTGGGGGGCATGGCAGATATGAAGGACCAAATAGAAATTCTAGAGCTGAAAAATGCAAAAACCATAAATAAGAACTCAATACATCCATACATGCTTTCTCTATTTTACAAAAAAAAAAATAATAATTTTGCTGACCTTTTCAAAAAAATGGACACTGCTGCTTTTATTATTTCCTTCTTCAATTCATCCTCACATTTAATATATCCTTCCTTTATTCTCTTTGGATTTATTCTGATTTCCTTTCTAATCTCTTATTTGGGATACTTGTTTTTAATTTTTGTTTGTGCTTGTTTTTGTTTTTTAACTATGAGTCTATATAAGACTAAAAATGTCACTTTTGCTCTATCCCACAAATTCTGATATAGAATGTTTTCACTATCATTCTGTTCTAATTATTAATTAACTTCCATTATGATTTCTTCCTTGACCTAGGAGTTGTTTATAAGTCTGTTTTAAATTTCTAAATACAGTATCTCAACAGCTGGTTTTTTTAATTTTTAAAAAATGTTTATTTCTTCTTGAGAGGTAGAGAGACACAGAGCATGAGTAGGGGAGGGGCAGAGAGAAAGAAAGAGAGAGAGACAGAATCCAAAGCAGGCTCCAGGCCGTGAGCTGTCAGCAGCACAGAGCCTGACTCAAACTGACACAGAGCCTGGGCTCAAACTGACAAATGGTGACATCATGACCTGAACTGAGGTTGAACGTCTAACCCACTAGGCCACCCAGGTGCCCCTCAATGGCTTTTAGTATTAACTTCTTTGTTACTAAATTCTAACTCAAAGTTTAGTAGCAAAAACAGAACCTAGCAAACTTTTTCTGTAAAGAATCAAGTAGCAAATATTTTAGGCTTTGTGAACAATATATGGTTTCTGTTGCATATTGTTCAATGGAATGTTACATAGCCATTACAATGAGGTATTTTTTTTCTATATCAATGTGGAATTCTGATATATATTAAAATATAAAAAATGTATGATGCTAGTGTGTATAGAAGAATTTTATTATATTTAAAAGACTGTATTAAATATTATATGTGCTTACATACACATAGAATAGCCTGGAGGTTACATAAGAAATTGTTTAAAAAAAAAAGTGAGTGTCTTGGGGAACACTAAGGATTGTGTCAGAGATGGGAGACTTACTCTTCACTATATAGTTTTTGATACTCTTTGAATTCCTTTTTTTCATATGTATTACCTAGTTAAAAAATATAAAACCTTCTTAAAAATGAGAGGCTGGCACACGTTTAATATATACTTTCTTCCTTTGTCCAGAAGAAAATTTTCACAATTAGGAATAAACGAGTGCAGATGAATGAAATAGGTGAAGAGGATTAAGAGTGCATTTATTGTGATGAGCACTGAGTGATGGATAGAATCATTGAATCACTGCATTGTAAGGGCACCTGGGTGGCTCAGTTGGTTAAGCGTCAGACTCTTGATTTCGGCTCAGGTCATGATCTCACACTTTGTAAGTTCAAGTCCCACATTGGGCTCTGTGCTGACAGTGCAAAGCCTGCTTGGGATTCTCTCTCTCTCTCTCTCTCTCTCTCTCTCCTCTTTCTCTGTCCCTACCCCACTTGCACTCTTTCTTTCTCAAAATAAACAAACTTAAAAAGATAAAAGAATTAAAAAAATAAAAACTTTGAATCACTGTATTGTACACATGAAACTAATATAGCCCTATATGTTAACAATACTGGAATTTTTTTTTTTAAAGTACCGTGAAAACAGGTAAGAATACTCCATTAACACGTAATCTCAATAGAATACAGAAACACTCTTAGATGTTGACAGAACAAAAGAAAAACAAAAACCCTCAGTCTGTATTTAAAAACTTGCTGGGTGTGGCCTTTAAATATTTTTTTTTTTCAACGTTTATTTATTTTTGGGACAGAGAGAGACAGAGCATGAACAGGGGAGGGGCAGAGAGAGAGGGAGACACAGAATGGGAACCAGGCTCCAGGCTCTGAGCCATCAGTCCAGAGCCTGATGCGGGGGCTTGAACTCCCGAACCGCGAGGTCGTGACCTGGCTGAAGTCAGACGCTTAACCGACTGCGCCACCCAGGCGCCTCAGGGTGTCGCCTTTAAAAGTTACATTTTGAACAGAATTTCTTCTTGCTCCAAGTTTATTGTTCATATTCCGGAAGAGTGTAGCTCTTTTGAAAAGGAGAGTTAAGTTGACAAAATTAAAATTTAGAAAAAAATAAAAAATTCTGAGAGACAGAACTGAAAATAAATTAGGAAGTTAAACTTCAAAAGCAACATGAGAGAAGCAGCAGAGTGCAGGGCAAAAGCTTAAACTTTGCAAATCTCTAGTCAGAATCTGGGTAATGTTTATCTATTGGTTCATTTTTTCAGCTCTAAAATAAACTACCTATCTCCTTGGCTGTTACGGATCAGCTGAGAACACACATCCCACAGACAGAGTATTGAACAGATGTTGCTTTTCTCCCTCTTCCCTTGGTATAATGTCATATAGAAGGAAATGTGGTGATAGAAATACTGTGTTATATATATAATTAGAAGAAAATGAGAAAATAATACACTTGCCAAGCAATTTTATTTTATACTTTACAGAACTGAATACCTGACTTAAATGGAAATGATTGTCAGGTGTTGTAAAAAGGAAACATAATAAAGTAAAAAAGGGCTTATTTCCTCTCTTATTTCAATCTCTTTACAGCAAGACCCAGTTTATTAAACCTAAAAAAGGAATAAGTATTCTAAGTTGGGACTTCTTTCACAGCAACTGGGATTTCTATTGGTCTTAGTTCACAGTTCAAGGAAACCAACTTTGTTTACTTTTGCTTCTACATGCTGTAGTCTAACAATATGTTAACAGAAAAAAAAATCATGTGACAGTGTGGTTTAGAAATCAAAAGTCAGAATTTAATCTATATATTTAAGCCAAATATTATGGAAGTATACCTTCAGAGATGAAATTATAGAAACAATATTTTTAAAAAAACCAAGAAATTAACAACCTTCCAAAAAGATAGCAGTGTACCTGTATTGATAAAGAAGAAGGTTGTTTTTTGTTTTGTTTTGTTTTGTGTGTGTGTGTGTGTGTGTGTGTTTGTCATTCTCAACAATTCCCCCTTATTTATTGCCTTATCCCCATCACAGACAGCTTGGTCAAATATTTTCTCAGGTTTATCAGAAGCTAAATTACCTCAAATCTTTATGCTTCCTGTATCACCATCATCACATACTTTGAAAACCTTCAATATTTTTTCTTTCATCACTTTCGAACATTTTCAAACTTAACATAGGAAGAAAAAGTTTCCAAGTCAATTGTCTCAATAATTTCTTTCTTAACTTTAGCCATCATTGTTTTCCTTTTATTATTTTTTCAGATCAAGATCAGGAATTGCAATTTCAACTCTTTTGCATCTGTGATTCAATGCCCATCACACAATAAAAGGCCTCTTTAACTTTTCATTTTTGTGCAGTTCAATTTTAAAAAATCAGTGTTGGGATGCCTGGCTTAGTTGGTAGAGCATGTGACTCTTGATTTAGGGGTTGTGTGTTTGAGCCCCACATTGAGCATAGAGACAACTAAAAAAAAATCAATGTTATTGAGATTCATTAAAAGATAAGCTGATGCTCATTAAAGTTTACAAGAGTTTAAATGAGTAAATATTGATTTGAACTAGGCAGCACCAAACCAAAAGTGATTAGGAGCACTCCCCTTCCAGAAGCTAGGGGAAAGGTTTGTAGGCTCCTATAGAGCAGACATAGAAGACATAGCACAAACAAGGAAATTATTTGATTGACTATAACTTAAGCAATTTAAAAAACCTTTTTTAATGTTTACTTTATTATTTTTGAGAGAGAGAGAGAGAGAGACAGAGCATGAGCAGGGAAGGGGCAGAGAGCGAGAGGGAGACACAGAATCTGAAAGAGGCTCCAGGCTCTCAGCTGTCAGCACAGAGCCCAATGCAGGGCTTGAACTCAGGAATGGTGAGATCATGACCGGAGCTAAAGTCAGACACTTAACTGACTGAGCCACCCAGGTGCCCTCAAGTGGTTGTTTTATTTGGGAAAGCCTAGTTGGCTGTTTGTGATTGGTTGTTCTTAAATTTCATCCTCTTGGATATGAATGCATTTACAATTGACTATGTCCTAGGTTTTGGTTTGCTTACATAGGCCATCGAGGCAAGAGAGTCACCTCAGTAATAGTCTCTTTAACTGCTTTAAGAGATACGATTTACATTCAATAAAATATACCCACTTCAAGTGTATAGCTCTATTTAATATTGTACTGTAGGTCCTGGCCAGTGTAGTAACGCAAGGAAAAGGAATAAAAAGCATACAATCTGGAAAAGAAGCTGTAAAATTGTCTTTATTTAAAGATGATATGATTAAATAAATAAATAAGCAAATAAATGTGATATGATTAGCTATATATACAATACTAAGGAATCCACAAAACAGCTGTCACTGCTAATAAATGAATTTAGCAAGGTTGCAGAATATAAGTTAACATAAAAAAATCAATTGTGTTTCTATATACTGGCAACAAACTATTGGACTTTGAAATTTGAAAACAGTAGCATTTATAATAGCATTAAAGAATATTTTTTAACATTTATTCATTTTTTGAGAGACAGAGAGAGAGCACAAGCAGGGGAGGGGCAGAGAGAGGGGGAGATACAAAATCCGAAGCAGGCTCCAGGCTCTGAGCTGTCAGCACAGAGCCGAGTGAACTCATGAAACGTGAGATCATGACCTGAGCTGAAGTCGGACACTTAACCAACTGAGCCACCCAGGCACCCCTGTAATAACATTTTAAAAACACAAAATACTTGGGGCGCCTGGGTGGCGCAGTCGGTTAAGCGTCCGACTTCAGCCAGGTCACGATCTCGCGGTCCGTGAGTTCGAGCCCGCGTCGGGCTCTGGGCTGGTGGCTCGGAGCCTGGAGCCTGTTTCCGATTCTGTGTCTCCCTCTCTCTCTGCCCCTCCCCCGTTCATGCTCTGTCTCTCTCTGTCCCAAAAATAAATAAAAACGTTGAAAAAAAAATTTAAAAAACACAAAATACTTAAGGATAAATACATGTAAGTCCTGAACACTGAAAACAGTGTTGGGAGATATCAAAGAAGATCTGAATAAGTGGAGAGTTATACAATGTTCATGAATCAGAAAACTCATTATTGTTAAGATGTCAAATCCTTTCAAATTTAATTATAGATTTTAGAAGACACCAATCAAAATGCAGCACATGACTTGTAGAAATTGACAAGCTGATTATAAAATTTCTATAAAAGTTAAAAGAATGTAAAATAGCTAAACAATTTTACAAAAAAAAATAATGTTGGAGACTTACCATAAAACTACAGTAATCAATATCATAATCTGGTATTGGCATAAGGATAGACATGTAGGTACAGTATAAGTCTAGTTATACATGACTTATACATGTATGACTGATTGAGTTTTTAAAATGAATCTGGAAAATTTTGATATACAGTTGGAAAAAGAAAACCCTGACTTTTACCTCATAACATATAAAATTATTAACTCAAAATGACTCAAAGATTTAAAGAGATAAAACTCTGAAACTTCAATATGAAAACATAAAGAAGAAAATTGTATGCCCTTATGTTTCACAAAGATTTCTAAAATAAGACACAAAACACACAGAACCTAAAACACTAAAAATTGGTAAGCTGAACTTCATATAAATTTGTACTTTGGCTCTTCAAATGATCCTGAGAAGATAATTAAAAGCCAAGACACAAACTGGGAGAATATATATGCAAAACTTATTTCTGATAAAGGACTTGTATCTAAAACATAAAAAAAATAAAAAGCTTTAAAACTCAATAATAAGACTAAAACTCGAGTTTAAAAAGGAGACAAAATATTTAAACAGATATTTCACTAAAGAAAATATATCAATGATAAACACCTGAAAAGGTACTTAACATCATTCATCAGTGGGGAAATTCAAATAAAAAACCACAATGAGCTACATCGACACACACACTAAAATGGATATAATTAAAAAGATTGATAGTTACTGAGTGTTAGCAAGGATATGAAGCAAGTGGAACACTCATACATTGCTGGTGGGAATATAAAATGGTATAACCATTTGGGAAATAGTTTGTTAGTTTCTTATAAAGTTGCACATGCACCTACTGTATGACCTAGCTTTCTACTCCTAGGTATTTGCCCAAGAGGAATGAAAACATGTCCACACAAAGACTTGTATGAAAATGATCATGGCAGCTTTATCCATAATATACCCAAACTGGAAATAATCCAAATTTCCATCAACTCTTGAATGAATAAACAAATTGCAGCATACCCATACAATGGAATTTTACTCAAGAGAAAAAGGAACAAACTATTTTACACACCCACTCAATATGGATGAATTTCAAAAGCATTTTGCTAAGTAAAAGAATTCAGACACAAAAGACTACATACTGTAAGACTGTAAGATTCAAATTATATGAAATTCTAGAAGAAGCAAAACTATGGTGTCACAGACCAGATCAATGGCTATCTAGGGTCTTTTTCTCAATTTAAGAAATCAGGAAAACTGGATGAGAGCCCAGACTCTTAAGGGTGGAGACAGAATTCCTTGGGTTGAAATCCCAGTACTGCCATTTTCAAAATTCAATTTTTCCTATGCCTAATATTAACAACAGTAACAATGACATCACTGACATTATTTATGATATAGCACAGAGGGGTTAAATAACTTGCCCAAGTTCACATAGCACTACCTACCTGAGGAAAAGCCTCACTTTTATGGAGATACTTGGCAAAGGCAAATTCATCCTTTAAATACTATTTTTTTTATATGTTTATTTATTTTTGACAGAGAAAGAGACAGAACATGAGCAGGGGAGGGTCAGAAAGAGAGGGAGACACAGAATCTGAAGCAGGCTCCAGGCTCTGAGCTGTCAGCACAGAGCCGGATGCAGGGCTCCAACTCACAGACCGCAAGATCATGACCTGAGCCGAAGTCGGACGCTCAACTGACTGAGCCACCCAGACGCCCCTTTTAAATAGTATTTAAAACATGGAAAGTAAAATTCATTGAGCCATTGATTGAGCCTGTGCAAAAACAGGACAAGACTTCTTTCCTCTGGGCTCTGAAAGTCTTTATGGGGTTGTATGAAGAAACAGCCAGAATAGTTGTGTAAGAGAAATAGACATGGGAAAATAATTTTGGCAACTTAGTTCTGCATGGATATGAGGTGAAGGTCTGAATGAATTAGGAAAAGCCAGAGAGAGAAAGGACCTTGGAAAGGTACTTTAATATATATATTTTTAATGTTTATTTATTTTTGAGAGAGACAGAGCAGGAGTGGGGGAGGGACAGAGAGAGAGGGAGACACAGAATCTGATGCAGACTCCACACTCTGAGGTGTCAGCACAGAGCCTGACTTGGGACTCCAACTCAAAGACCGTGAGATCATGACCAGACTGAAATCGGACACCAACTGACTGAGCCACCCAGATGCCTCAGAAAGGCACTTTAGAACATGGTATTCAGAATTGTCTTCAGATGAAGTTCTAGGTCCCTAGGACACTGTAGTGGAAGTTGATTTATTCCCATATAATTATGATTTAAGTGGGAGTCAATCTTAACTCTGTTCAGCTAATATTTTTTATCTCTTTTAAAAAATAAGTTACTGAGATTGTAGTATGTGCATGACATTTTTCTGATCACACTGCCTATGTTAAATTATTTATCCAGTATTTCTTTTTTTTTTTTTTAATGTTTATTTATTTTTGAGAGAGAAAGAGACAGAGCATGAGCAGGGAAAGAATCCAAAGCAGGATCCAAACTCTGAGCTGTCAGCACAGAGCCTGACGTGGGGCTTGAACCCACAAACTGGTATCATGACCTGAACTGAAGTCTGATGTTTAACTGACAGGACTGAGCCATCCAGGCGCCCCCATCTTGTATTTCTTGTATTAATCAGAAGCATGCAGGAGAGAAATTCAAAAACTTTTTATACTCTTTCAAAAATGATGATGGCTGGTTAGATAAAACAAATCTGTGAGAAATGGAAAATATATTTATGCTTCAATAAGTATTTCTCTTGTATATAACTGATTTTGCTTTCTCACAGCTAATCTCTTTTACAGTATACTGATTTATAACCTATTTGTATCCCTTGTGAATGAAAGGGTGGGCCTACGCCAGCCGACTCCATCTTGTTCTGTGTCCTTCACCTTGACCACGCCTCCTCCCCTTGAGTAACCTCCCGCTCACCCGTTCAAACTTCCCGATCAAAACACACCCAGCGACCTGGGTAACAGGACTCCGACCCTTCCCCAGCCAATCGGCTGAGGCCACAGCCATTACCTCACCAACTGCCCCTAGGCCCCAATAAAACCTTTGTCCTTTTGAAACTCGCCTTCTCTCCCCCGTATCTCACCGCTGCGTCGGTGCAGGTAGGGGATTGAGCTGGAGCTAGCTCGAATAAAGGCTCTTTTGCTTTTACATCGGACTCGGCTCCCTGGCGGTATTTGGGGATCACGAATTCTGGGCATAACAGTGAACACAGTTTTATTCACCCAGTTTAAGGTCTTCTGTGAAACTACTCTTGGCAATTCAGAAACTCTTCTGACCTTGGTGGAAAGAAGGTTTGGAAACGTTGCCCTGGTTTGCTTGTTTTTCTCCAGTAGTTTATATGCCCGCATGCCTTAGGCAAGGATGGGAAGCCACCAGCATCTGTGGTTTTTGTTGAGCGATCTACTCAGTGCATTAATATTAGCTTTGAGTGAGAGTGAATTTGAATAGAATGGGCGATTTTTCTAATTCTCAACCACTCCACCAGAGCCTTGGATTTCTGTTGCCTGAGAATGCCTTTGCTTTCAAAGGGGATTTCCATTTCTCTTCAGTTTTTATATTACCATGGAACTAATGGTTACAAAAATTCATGGCCCCTTCTGACACCTCACTGAGACTTCATTTCTTTCCTCCCTCAAAACCTCCAAGGAGGAGGAAACCATAACCTTCCTTTGAAAACCAAGCCTAATGAATCAAAAGCTTTTATGATAAAGGAAATCAATCACAGCTTGGGTTCTACCAGTCTTACCTACAATGAATTAGATGCATAGCATTCTGTACATATCCTTGCCTAAAACTTACTTTTCTGTGGCCAGAAACAGTGCCTAGTGTCAACCAGGCCATGAATAAATGCTGCTTCTTTTTTTTTTTAATTTTTTTTTCAAAAAAGTCAAAATTTAAACAATTTTAAGAATAGTGCAGATTCAGTAATTGTTAGTGATTTGCTATTTTTGCTTATCTCTTTTTATTTATACATATAACTATGAATCATTTGAAAGCAAGTTTTATTTTATTTAAAAAAATTTTTTTAATGTTTATTTTTGAGAGAGAGAATGCAAGCAAGGAGCACAGAGAGAGGGAGACACAGAATATGAAGCAGGCTTCAGGCTCTGAGCTGTTAGTACAGAGCCCAAAACAGGGCTCAAACTCAGGAACCGCGAAATCATGACCTGAGCCAAAGTCAGATGTTTAATGGACTGAGCCACCCAGGCACCCTGAAAGCAAGTTTTAGACATCATGCCCCTTCACGTCTAGATAGCTCTATAGATAAGTCCTAAAAACAAGAACATTCTCTTAGTTAACTGTGAGAAAATAGAAAATATATATCGGTCTCTGCCCCTGGTTCCTGACACAGAACTTTTGAAACTCTTGTAAATTCCTAAGTGATAAGAGCATTAGTAGCATCTTTTGTTCTATGAAGTGACTCTGGGTGGGCTCCTGGATGGCTTCTGGATGGGAGTAGTCACCGGAAAGACCTAGTCTTGATTAGAAGCTTGGCATCTTCAGCTCCAACCCCCATTCTCCAAAGAGGGGAGAGGGGTTAGAAATGGAGTTAATATTTGATCATGCCCATGTGAGGAAGCCTCCATAAAATCTAATAATATGAAGTTCAGTGAGCTTCCAGGTTGGTGAATGCATCCACACCAGGGGGGTGATGAATCCCAGCTCCATGGGGACAGAAGCTCCAGTACTCAGGACCCTCCCAGACCTCTCCCTATGCATCTCTTCATCTGGCTATTCATCCGTATCCTTTACCATATCTTTGTATAAACTCAAAAATGTTAAGTGTTTCCCTGAGTTTTGTGAGCCTCTCTAGCAAATTAATCAAACCCAAGAAGGGGGTCACTGGAACCTCCGATGTAGAGCTAGTTGGTCAGAAACACAGGTGACAACCTGGGCTTGTGACTGGAGTCTGAAGTGGCTGAGGGAGAATGCATGGCACTAAACCCTTACATGTGGGATCTGACACTGTCTCTGGATAAATGGTATCAGAATTGAGTTAAATTGTAGGACACTGAGTTGGTGTCACAAAGAATTACTTGGTGTGGAGAAAAATCTCTACACATCTGGTGACCAGAAGTGTTTTCTGGGAGCTGTAAAGGAGATTCACAGGGAAGAAACACACAGGTGGAAAACTGAGGATTTCCCTTTTCTTTTTTTTACTTTTCTTTTTTCATTTTTCTTTTCTTTTCAAGAGACAGAGAGGCACGAATGAGCGAGTGTCAGAGAGAGAAAGAGGGAGAGAGAAAGAGAGAGAGCGAAACAGGGCTCACCTGAAGGGGCGACTCATGTTTTACCACAAGTGGGGCTTGAGCTCACTGATGTGGGACTCCAAGTCAAGAACTGTCAGATTTGGGGCGCCTGGATGGCGCAGTCGGTTAAGCGTCCGACTTCAGCCAGGTCACGATCTCGCGGTCCCTGAGTTCGAGCCCCGCGTCGGGCTCTGGGCTGATGGCTCGGAGCCTGGAGCCTGTTTCCGATTCTGTGTCTCCCTCTCTCTCTGCCCCTCCCCCGTTCATGCTCTCTATCTCTCTGTCCCAAAAATAAATTAAAAAAAAAAAAAAAAAAAAAAAAGAACTGTCAGATATGACCTGAGCTGAAGTCAGATGCTTAACCAACTGAGCCACCCCAGTGCCCCTTGAGGGTTGTCCCTTTTCTTTTTCATTCTTTCTTTTTTT
>NW_024412413.1:20196374-20288278 GCF_014898765.1 Herpailurus yagouaroundi
TTTATTTATTTTTGACAGAGACAGATCATGAGTCAGGGAGGGGCAGAGAGAGAGAGGGAGACACAGAATCTGAAGCAGTCTCCAGGCTCTTGAGCTGTCAGCACAGAGCCCAATGTGGGGCTCAAACCCATGGACTGTGGGATCATGACCTGAGCTGAAGCCAGACGCTTAACCAACTGAGCCACCCAGGTGCCCGAGTTTGTTTTCAATAACCATAGTATAATTTTCAAATTTGGAAATGTATTATTATCATAATACTCATATAATATATTGTTCATATTTCAATTTCACCTGTTGCCCTCAAAATGTCCTTCATAGCCTTTTTGAGCCCCTCTAATAGGATCCAATTCAAGATCATACAATGTACTTTGTGGTTCTCTTCATCCTCTTACATCTGGAGGAGTTCCTCAGTCTTTGTCCTTCATGGCACTGACATTTTTGAAGAATGCAGGCCAGTTGTTTTGTACACTGTCCTTCAGTTTGGGTTTTTTTCTCAGATTCAGATCATGAACTTTGGGCAGAAATGCTGTGTGTTGTGTTCTCAGTGTTCATCAGGATGCACATAATCTCAGTTTTCTCCACTACTGATGACATTAACAATAGTCATTTCTTCAACTTAATGGGTAAATTGAGCTTATTTATCATCACACAAGTGAATTTTATAATTCGTACCCTCTATTTTTACTATTAAAAGCAATCTGTTGTTCTTCAAAGCCTTACTCTGATGACTCACATAGGTGAGATTAAATCAGAGTGGCTATGAGCACAGGCTTTAGCACCTGACATATTAGTACAGATCTCTGATCCCACTTAGCAATTGTGATCTTGAACAAATGAACCAATCCCTTAATTTCTTCATGTGGAAACTGAGCATAATGAGTGTCTGCAGTTCATTTCCATGTACTAAGAATTAAATGGAGCAGTGGATGTAATAATGCACATATTAACTCTTGACCTAGCAGAAAGTAAGTACTCAATAAAGATTAGTACTTGTTGGGGTACCTGGATGGCTAAATTGTTGGTTAAATGTCTGACTCTTGATTTTAGCTCAAAGTCGTGATCTTATGGTTTGTGAGATCAAGCCCCTCGTCGGGCTCTGAGACAAGTGTGGAGCCTGCTTGGGATTCTCTCTACCTCTCTCTCTCTGCCTCCTCCCCCACTAGTGCTGTCCTTTTTTCTCTTAAAAATAAATAAATAAACATTAAAAAATAGTGATTGTTATTATTATAATTAACTCATACAATGGCAAGCAGAGACAGCTAGTTCTCCCTAAAACATTGTCAACCTCTTTTGCCACGGGCGTGGGGCCACATGATCAATTCTGGCCACAGGAATCTGAGTGGAAGTGCCGTGTGCCACTTCTGGACTTAAGGCCCTCTGAGCCAGTATGCTGCCTCCGTCTTGCTCTCTCACTCTTCCATCATGACCTTGGAGGCTCTAAGTTCCAGGTAGAGTAGCTATAAGGTAGAGATAGGACATCCATCACATATAGAATTTAAATACATATGAAGTAGCCCTTTTGTCTTACGCCATTGAGATTTTAAAGTTTATATTTTACTATAGTAGAAACTAACATTTTCTTGATTAACTTAAGTGACATGTCTACATAATGTGTGAACAATGACTTGACAATTATTCAAAAGACTAAATAAACTTTCAATTCTATCTTTACTGAGAGTTGACTCTATGTTTAGAGATATTCAACAAATATTTATTGAGCACCGACTATAAGCCTGATTGTTCTGGTAAGGAGCAAGTGAAACCAGAGTTCCTGTAATCATGAAGGGAATAGTCCTGTAATCACGAAATGACATAAGCAAGTAGTTGCAAAATGTTCTGCTTGGAAGAAAGGAGAGGACCATGGTGCTATGAGACACTGTAATTGAGGAATGAGGTCTATCACTGGCTCAGTGAGTCTGGATAACTTGGCTTGGCAGCCTCAGTTATCTCTGTAAAATGAGTACATTGGCCTTGTTTATCCTAAAGGTCCCTTTCAGTTCTAATCTTATATTTCTTTGTGAATTCTTATTTTTTCCTTGTTTGCATGAGCACTTGTTAGTGAGAAAAAAACTAATTTAGCAGAAACTGGCTAGCAGATAAGGCAACATGACTTTCTTTCAAACCACTAATTTAAATCTAATACTGTTAGGCAGCCTCCCTCAATGTTTTTGCTGAAACTTTGGAATAATGCTTACTAATCATCTTCAGGGGAACTTTGTGAGCTATGAGTAAGCAAGTTTCATTGAGTAAGAAAGGCAGGGGGTTTATATCCATTTAGCAAAGATGACCCTTTCTGGGGTAGAATTTGAAAAGTACCTATAGAAAGCTGTGAGTGAAAATATCTCCTCCTTTAGCTACCTAAAACCCCATATTATTCATGACTTCAGAAAATGTTTGAGTGACAGTATTTACCAGGGAGAACATTTTCTAATAATTTTTTTCCTAATACTGGAGTGTGAATGTCTTGTAGCAGCTGGAAGTCAGCTAGGGATAAACAAAAGTAAGAGCTCAGAAAGATCTAGAACTTGAGAGACTGGGCCAGAGAATGCAGAGTTGGGTCTGAGTGCAGAGGTATGTATGCTCTGGGAGGGCCTTTGCTGGAAAGCAGAAGAGACCACCCAAATGAAGGACCAAGAAACAATAACTTTACTTGGCAACGTTGCCACAGGCCAACAATTAATACCGGGCATGTTCATTACCAACTAAATTCATTACTTAATACCAAGCACCATAATAACACGGAATAGTGGTCTTACATAGTCTAAGGAAAGAAATACAACCTAAGTACTTTAAGCGAAAGAAGGGAGTGTGATTTTTCTCCCCAAAATGACTGGAGGTCTTTGTTATGAATTTCATAACATCTGTATGCCCTAGATAGGTGTCAAAGAGGAAAAGGACAGAAATAAAATGAGCACTAACTTCAATTCATGTGACTTTGTTTCCCACGTTGATGCCAGCGAAAAAGCCAATACATAACTGCAAAATAACTTTAAAAAAAATACATGACTAAGCAAAACTGGTATTAATAAGCCAGTTCTTCTTTTTTGTAAAGGACTCGAAACTTGCTAACATAATAGGAGCAGTTTTCTCATGCCCATAGCACCATTTTCACATCCCACATTTTGCCAGTTTGGTATTTCCTTCCTTATTGCTTAAAAGATTGTCAGAAATTTTGAAAGGAGAAAAGAATTCAATTAAAATGTATGTAGACTGTACTTTGAGAATTCTGATAGGACAAGGAGAATTTTAAAAATCAGAAACAATTAAATATGAGTGTTTTGTTTTGTTTTTGTGTTTTAAAAGGGCAAGGAACTTTGGTTAATGTTCCATATCCATAGGGGAAAATGTTATATTTATGTTAAAAGTAAATATGACTTTTTCATCCATTCAAGCAAAGTAATTCACTTTATTTCATATGATTCTTGAGTTGTCTCAAACATAATGTCCACATGTAGCTTTTAAGGAATTTAAGGAAAATAAAAATTTCCGCACAATAATATGTATATCTACTTTTACAGAAAGGACTTTGGGGAGCCTGTGATTTTCTAATCTTTTTCCTTTTTTATCAGTGAAATCATTTATATAATAAACTTTCATATGGAAGGTCATGTGTATAAAGCACATGAAAACTGCCTTGATGGGAGAGGGGACTAAGGACCCCAACCCAATGTCAATCTAGTACTCATTTCACATAAGCTTTCTTTGCTTCACTATTTCATCACCAAAGTCCAGCAGAAGATCTAGCATACAGTAGGACTTGATGTATATTTGTTGAAGGAAATATATTATGCTGCCTCAGTCAATATCAAATAGAGGTTATCCCTTATAATACACATTAGAAAATGTATAAAGATAAATAAATAATGTAATAATAGAAACTATTATTTAGTGTATTATTTTAAATAGCAATTGGTCAGGTAATAGTTGGCCTTAAAATATGTTTTAGCACTTGGCAAAGCAATGTGAATTCATTTTCATTTGAGAAGTGTATTTTGAGTTCAACAGTGTGCCATGCTGAAGTGAACTGGAAAGATCAAGTAGCTGCTGTCCACTTTGCCCAGACACTTGTTCCCTAGTCCTTGCATGACTGGCTCCTTCTCATCTTTCACCCTTCAGACTTCAGTTGAAATGTCACCTTCTTCAAGACCTTCCCTGACCCTTCTATCTAAAACAGCCCCTTCTTTCCAGTTAGTAACATTTGATCACATTATCCTACCCATTTCTTCCATAGCATTTATTGCAATCTATAGATACCTTGTTTATTTACTTGTTTATATGTTGAAACTGACACATTCTTCTCCTTTGCAGGTAAGTCCCCAGGACCAGGCACAATGGTTGGCCTTTCACCAGGTCTTAATGATATTTGTTCAGTGAATGGATGAATAAATAATGAAACGTGTAGTGTTCAAGGGCACATAGCTGCCCATGATGAACATAGAATTTAAAAGAAGGGGCACCTGGCTGGCTCAGTTGGTAGTGACTCTTGATTTCAGGGTCATGAGTTTGGGCCCTATGTTGGGTATATAGATTACTTTAAAAAAGAAAAAGAAAGAAAGAAAGAAAGAGAGGAAGGAAGGAAGAAAAAGCTTTTAAAAAGTTTAATTTCAAGTTGTACTTGAAATGGCTGTGGATGGAGGAGTTCCCCAGCCCTGGGAAGGCAGTCTGGAGAAACAGAAGACTTTAATATCAGTTAATATCTGCTCCCTGCTTGAACACCACAGACTCACTTTTTTCCATCTGTTATACTTATCCTCACTTTTCTCAGCCGTAAATGGCAATAATACATCAATTTTGAAGTCCATTAATAAATGTCAAATTTGATGTCCATTAATAAAAGTCTGTTTTCACCATGCATGCCAATAAGGCTCATGTGAGGCAAGAGGACTACATAGGAGTGCTTCATTGTGTGTTTTTAGCAGTGGAGATGGGATGGCATGTGTGACTCATCTTGAGCCACTGAATACAGTCTCACTAAATGGACTCAACTGGGAATATTCGGACTTTAGCTGAAGAGGGTCTACCAGAGATCTGTTTGCATGAAGGACCCAGGAACTTTATAGGAAGACTTATTCCAAGGGAATTACTGGTGAAGAAAGACATTTTTGAGTGTTGCATATTATTTATTACTCAGATCTGAAGGGCTTATGTATCACGTCAAAACCAAGAACTGGACAAGTTGCTCTGACACAAAAGTTTTAGTGGAACTACCAGGGGAAGAAATGCCATGCTGTCTTGTGTTGTGAATAGCATGGTATGAACTTCTCTGTTGATGGCACCAGAGGGTTCACCTATATCTCTCTTCATCTCTTGGAGGCTCATAGGATAGATCTGTGGGATTTGCAGGGTGGGGCTGGAAATCTTCCAGTCACACATACAGGATAGAGCCCAAGAAACACTATTTATTGATGTTAATGAATTTTCACCTTCTTATTATTCTGCAATGGAACAATTTCCCACTGTTTAAAAAGAATAAGGTAAATTTACATGTATTGATATAGAACATTTGCCAAGATACATTAAGTGTAAAAACATACAGAACAGTGTAAATATAATGCTACCATCTATATTAAAGGAAATGTACATATACAGGCACACCTCAGAGATACTGCAGGTTCAGTGCCAGACCACCACAATAAAGCAAATATCACAATAAAGCAAGTAAAATGAAGTTTTTGGCTTCCCAGTGCATATACAAGTTATATTTAACTATACTATAGTCTACTAAGTGTACAATAGCATTACATATAAAAACAATGTATAGTTGACACAAACAATGTGGAGTTTAGGTGCACCACCCTCCATACAGTCCAAAATCCATGTTTAACTTGACTTCTCCAAAATTTAACTACTAATAGCTTATCATTGACTAGAAGTCTTACTTACAAGTGTCGATTAATGTATGTTTTGAATGCTATAAACATTATATACTATATTCTTACAATAAAGCAAGCTAGAGAAAAGAAAATGTTAATAAGAAAATCACAAGGAAGAGGGGTGCTTGGCTGGCTCAGTCAGCAGAACGTGCAATTCTTGATCTCAGGGTTGTGACTTTGAGCCCCACGTTGGGCATAGAGTACTTAAAAAAAATTCAGTATCTAAAAAGAAAAGAAAAGAAAATCACAAGGAAGAGAAAATATGTTACAGTACTGTACTGTATTTATAAAAAAATCTGCATATAAATGGACCCATGTAGTTCAAACTCATGTTGTTCAAGGGTCAATTGTACATATCTTAATCAATAAATACTTTATTGTTCAGAAATGCTAACCATCCTCTGAGCTTTCAGCGAGTTGTAATCTTTTTGCTGCTGCTTGCCTTAATATTGATGGCTGCTAACTGACCAAGCTGGTGATTGTAGAAAGTTGCGGTGGCTGTGGCAATTTCTTAAAATAAGACAACAATAAAGTTTGTCACATTGATTGACTCCCATTCACAAATGATTTCTCTGCAGCACATGATGCTGTTTGATAGCATTTTATGCACAGTAGAACTTCTTTCAAAATTGGAATCAATCCTCTCAAACCCTACCATTGCTTTATCAACTAAATTTATGTAATATTCTAAATCCTTTGCTGTAATGTCAACAATCTTCATAGCATCTCCACCAGGAGTAGATTACATCTTAAGAAACCACTTTCTTTGTTCATCCATAAGAAGCAAATCTTCACCCATTAAAGTTTTACCATGAGATTTCAGCAATTCAATCACATCTTCAGGCTCCACTTGTAATTCTAGTTCTCTTGCTATTTCCACCACATCTGCAGTTACTTCCTCCTCTGAAGTCTTGAATCCTCAAAGACATCCTTGAGAGTTGGAATCAACTTCTTCCAAACTCCTGTTCATGATATTTTGACCTCTTCTCTTGAATTAAAAATGTTCTTAGTGGCATGTAGAATGGTGAATTCTTTCCAGGAGGTTTTCAATTTACTTTGCCCAGATCCATCAGACGAATCACCATCTATGGCAGCTATAGCCTTGCAAAATGTATTTCTTAAATAATAAATCTTGAAAGTCTAAATTATTCCTTGATCTATGGGCTACAGAATAAATGTTGTGTCAACAGGCAGGAAAACAACTTTGATCTCATTGTCCATCTCCATCAGTGATTTTGAGTGAACAGGTGCATTGTCGGTGAGCAGTAATGTTTCGAAAGAAATATTTTTTTCTGAGCAGTTGGTCTCAACAGTGGGCTTAAAATCTTCAGAAAACCATGCTGTAAACAGATGTGCTGTCATCTAGACTTTGTTGTTTCATTGGGAGAGCACAGGCAGAAAGGATCTAGCATAATTCTTAATGGCCCTTGGATTTTCAGAATGGCAAATGAGAATTGGCTTCAACTTTAAGTCACCAGCTGCATTAGCACCTAACAAGAGAGTCATCCTGTCCTTTGAAACATTGAAACCGGGCATTTATTTTCCTCTTTAGCTATGAAAGTCCTAGATGGCATCTTTTCTCAATAGAAGATTGTTTTGTCTACATTGAAAATCTGTTGTTTAGTGTAGTCACCTTCATTAATTATCTTAGCTGGATCTGGATAACTTGTTGCAGCTTCTATATTGGCACTTGCTATTCACCTTGTAATTTCATGTTATTGAGACAGCTTCTTTCCTTAAACCTCATGAACTAAACTTTTCTTCTTCTTTTTTAAAATTTATTATGAGAGAGAGAGAGGGAGAGCACACACCCATGGGAGTTGGGGATGGAAGAAAGAGAGGGAGAGAGAGAATCCCAAGCAGGCTCTGAGCTGTTGGCACTGAGCCTGATATGGTGCTCAAATTCACAGACCATGAGATCATGACCTGAGCTGAAATTGAGTCAGACACTTAACTGGTCAAGTGACCCAGGTGCCCCTGAACTAATCTCTTCTAGCTTCAAATTTTCTTCTGCAGTTTCCTCACCTGTCTCAGCCTTCATAGAATTGGAGAGAGTTAGGGCCTTGCTCTGGATTAGGCTTTGGCTTAAGGGAATGTGTGGCTGGTTTGACCACTAAATTTTCTAGACCACTAAAACTTTCTCCATATCAGCAATAAGGCTGTTTCATTTTCTTTTATTAAAAAAAAATTAATGTTTACTTATTTTTGAGAGAGAGAGAGGCAGAGAGAGAGTGAGACACAGAATCCAAATCAGGGTCCAGGTTCTGAACTGTCAGCACAGAGCCCGACACAGGGCTTGAACTCACAAACCGCAAGATCTGACCTGAGCTAGCCAGGCACCCCAAGGCTGTTTCATTTTCTTATTATTTGTGTGTTCACTGGAGTAACACTTTTCATTTCCTTTAAGAACTTTTCTGTTGCATTCACAACTTGGTTAATTATTTTTTTTAATTTTTTTTTTTTTAGTGTTTATTTATTTTTGAGAGAGAGAGAGAGAGAGCAAGAGAAGGGCAGAGAGAGAAGGAGACACAGAATCCGAAGCAGGCTCCAGGCTCTGAGCTGTCAGCACAGAGCCTGTCACAGGGCTCAAACTCACGAATCGTGAGACCATGACCTGAGCCAAAGTCAGACACTTAACTGACTGAGCCACCCAGGCACCCCACAACTTGGCTAATTATTTGATACAAAAGGCCTTGCTTTTGGCCTATCTTGGCTTTTTACATGCGTTTCTCACTAAGCTTAATCATTTTTAGCTTTTGCTTTAAAGTGAGACACATGTAGGGTGCCTGGGTGGCTCAGTCAGTTAAGGGTCGGACTCTTGATTTCAGCTCAGGGCATGGAGCCTGTTTAAGATTCTCTCTCTCCTTCTGCCCCTTCCCCACTTGCACTCTGTCTCTCACAAAAAAAAAGGGAGGGGGGCGCCTGGGTGGCTCAGTCAGTTGAGCATCTGACTCTTGATTTTGGCTCAGATCAAGATCCCAGGGTCATGCAGTAAAATGAAGCACAATAAAGTGAGACACACCTGTATATGTGTATATGCATAGAATACATTTTGAAGGATACACAAAACCATTTATAGTGATTGATTTGAGAAGGTGACTCTGGGTATAGAAGTCAGAGTAGGAGAGAGATTTTTCATTCTTTACTCTTGTACTGTTTGGATTTATTTTTTTGGATACATAAACATGTACAACTTAAAAATTTTTTTTAATTTATTTGAGAGAGAGCACGTGTAAGCAGGGGAGGGGCAGAGAGAGAGAGAGAGAGAGGGAGAAACTCAAGCAGGCTCCGCACTGCCAGTGTGGAGACCAATGCGGGCCTTGAAATCATGAACTGCAAGATCATGACATGAGCTGAAACCAAGAGCCCCCCAGGCACCCCAACATATGTTATCTTTAAAGTAACTATGCATTGCAAAAAATAAAATTTAAATTGAAAATGACTGATAAATTAGGCTGAACTCTCTCATATTGACTATTACTATCTATCCCAAATAAAACAAAAAGAACACATCATTTAGAAAATAACATGTAAATATTTTCATATATACATATCTTTTTATAAATAATAAGGACGTTTCTTATTTTGGGTAGATCAGTTTTTTTTTCCCAGAAGCAGCACACCGCAATAGTGTTTAAGAGGCCTGGTTCTGATGCCAAACAGCTCGGGATCCAATCTTAGCTCTGCCACATTCTAGCTTTGCACTTTGGGTAAATTACTTAACCTGTCTAAGCTGCAATTTTTTTGTCTTTAAAATGTGGGAGAATAATAATGTATATTTTATAGGGCTGTTTATGAAAATGGAATGAAGTAAAATGGAAAAATGTGGTTACCCAGTGACAAATACAGGTAATGAGACACATTTAGAGAAGTTCTATTCGTGTAATTACCATCTAGTAATTTCCAGTCAGTGGTTGAATTTTGAGTCTCTCAAGGATGGCCAACCAAGTGAGAGCTGAGTGGGGTGTGGATCAAATGGCAGAGCTCTGCAGACAGCCCAGAAGAGACTGGCTACCTCCTTCATTTACGTGTGTTTCTTTTTAATTTAATTTTTATTTATTTTTAATTTTTTTAATTCTTATTTATTTTTGAGAGAGAGAGAGAGACATAGTGTGAGCAGGGGCCCTCCCCTACAGAGAGAGAGAGAGAGAGAGAGAGAGAGAGAGAGAGAGAGAGAATCCGAAGCAGGATCCAGGCTCTGAGCTGTCAGCACAGAGCCCAATGCGGGGCTTGAACCTATATATACACCATGAGATCATGACCTGAGCTGAAGTATGACGCTTAACCGACTGAGCCACCCAGGTGCCTTTATGTGTGTTTCTTGATGCTCTTACCATTCATAGTTTTCCTATGTCTCACTTAAAAAGGTGGAAAGGACCATGGATTAAAGAGAAGGAGTAGAGTTCAAGTCTGACTCTCACCAATGAGCTGGGTGACATCAAGGCCGCGGTGTCTCCACTTGTAAAATGAGGAGACTGGCCCCAATGATCTTCCATGTTCTTTCAGATTCTATGGAGATGACAATTTTTAATAACAAAACCCCCTACTTAGCCCTTGTGGTATCCATCAATTGTATATTCTGTGTTGCTTCATTCTGATGAACTCAGATTGGGAGGTGACAGAGAGCTTTGCAAAGCCTGAGCTAAAAATAACCTCTTCCCATAAATATTTTATTAGAGCTAGAGAACTAAATAAAATAAAGATGATTAAAAATCACCATTAATGTCTGCTTCCTGAGACTTTTCACTTTATTATTTATTTTGTGAAGAGACGTTCCCATCAGAAGTGGGCAAACTAAATTAAGAATAGAAATCCTTTGGAATTGAAATAAAACACACTGATTTAGATTACTAAAACCTACTAAAAGTAAGACTAATATCTCCATTCAAGTGATACAGCACTTTTACTAGTTGCACTCACTTAGCTCACGTTTTCCAGCATTTTGCAGAAGTGTTATGCCTTACGCATAACCATGATTAAAGTGTTCTACATTTGTGGAGCTGTCGTTTCACAGTCTATCAAGAAGTTTTACAGTCTGATAACTTATAACTCAAACATCTATCTGGTCAAAAACTTGATAATATACAATATAGCTCTTTTCTCTTGTCAAAAATGGTAAATTGATATTTGAGTTAAAGTCTAGTTTATGAAACAATTTTGCAAGTTAAGAAAAAAACTTTAATAGAAATGCAAAATAGGGTACTTTGTTCTGAAATGCTTCTAACTTTTTTTTTTCCCACAATAGTGAGTTAGGCAATATTCAAAGAACTTCCTTATTTTAACTTTAAAACAACTTCTCTATATCAATAAGAAGGATTCTTTGTTTTTCACCAGAGAGTTTACTTTATTATTTGACATGCAACATGGCATTGGGCGTAAAGCAGGTTGTTTAACCAGGATATTTAAATCATGATAAAATACCAATTCATATTCTATAGGACCAATCTTTTATTCCACATAATGTGGAGCTCTCATTATATTTCTCATATAATATATTATGTGCATTTGGTTTTGGAAATTGGGACAGAAACAGAGGTAGCAAATTTCATTGTTTCAGAAACTAAAGGGAGAAATTTGTATTTTCATATAAATTCATTTTAGATATTTTAATATCATTTATTTTTAAAAAGATCAAATTGTTGTTTAGATTGAACTGCCTCATTTAGGTAGACTGGGGAAATTCCATATTGGCTCTTTCCTCCATATTCTGGAAAAGAACAATATAGTACAGTAAAACATTTGATTTCTCTCTGGAGTAGTAAGGCTGAAGTGAGTCATTCATTCATTCATTTATTCAACAATGATTTGTTGAGTACTTCCTATATGTGAGGCATTGTGTTGAGCCTCATAAGAAAGAAAAAGAAGGATATAACTGGGTACTCACATACAAACAATGTTAACCAATAATTATTGGTAGATGATGGGTCAAACACGAAGCACCAATAATGGATACTTTATTTATTTTATAATTTTTTAATGTGTATTTATTTGTTTTGAGAAGGAGAAAGAGAGTGTGAATGAGCGAGAGTAGGACAGAGAGAGAGAGGGAAACAGAGAATCCCAAGCAGGCTCTATGCTGACAGTGCAATGTGGGACTTGAACTCACCAACAGTGAGATCATGACCCGAGCCAAAATCAAGAATATGATGCTTAACCAACTGAACCACCCAGGCTCCCTGGATACTTTAGTAGAGTAAAAAAAGATTGAGTAGGGGCACTAGAGCAGTCAGAGAAAGCTTTGCCCAGGAGTAAGATCCTGAAAAGATGGGTTGGATTCAAATAGGAGGAAATAAATGGAGAAAGCATCCCAGGGAGGAGAGGCAATATACAAAATGGTATAGTGTCAGTCATGCAGAAGGCATGTCCAGAAGATATTAAAAAGGTTGCAGAGGACAAAATTTTATAATTACTTGAAGGGTGGCCGGTCTGTGGACCATTAGCATTAACATCCCTTGGGAGCTAGTAGAAACACAGGATCAGAATCTGATCTTGCATGTTCAAGGTCTTTGGGTGCTTTGTGTATATGTTAAAGTCTGAGAAGCTCTAATGTGGTCCAATCCTTCATTTTGCAGAGGAAGAGAACTACAGAGCAGTAGGTGTCTTCTCCGATAATAGTGGTAAACTTTACTTTAGAACTAAAATCTAGAGGGTCCTGGCAACAGTGAGTACCCCACCCCCCAACCTCAATTCACAATTTTTGCCTAAACTGGAGAGAGATAGTAAGGTGGATTGAACTCTGTAAGTTTTTGAATACCATGTTAAGAAGCTCAGGCCTCATCCATTTATGAATTCAACAAACATTTACTGAACTCCAACATGGTAACATTGGGGATACATAGAAGAGTAAGAAAGGCCTTGCCCTTAAGAACCCCACAATCTTCTGTAAAAGTAAGTAACCAACAGTTATAAACATCTTTGTGCAATGAGTTTTAAAGGCTTATGATAGAGAGATTAACATGAGTTTTATTCAGTTAACGTTTATTGAGTACCTAGTACATGCTAGACTTTAATTAGATGAAAATGGTGATGTTTAGGGGTATTTGAGAGTGGGGAGAAAAAGATGGATCAGTTAAGTGGCTACTGTCTAAGAGTAGGAAGTAAAGGAAGAATGGGAAGGGTTTGGTCACTGTGAAGGGCCAGAAGAAGTAGCAAGTCTGTATTAACCAGAGATGGTAAGGCAAGATAGAATTTGGATCACTGAGCAAAGAAATAGGAAAGTTGGAAAAGTGAACCAGATTTAGGGGTGTTTGTTTTACTTTTCTTTTAGAAGAAAATATAGGTGTAAATCTTTATGAGTTTGGATTAGGCAGTAGATTCTTATATTTGACATGCAAAGCACACTACAAAAGAAAAAATAGGTAAGACAGACTTCATCGAAATTAAAAGCTGTGCATCAAAGGACACTATCAACAAACTGAAAAGACAACTCACAGGATTGGAAAAGTATTTGTAATTATATATTTGATAAAGTTCTAATATCTAGAATACATACAGAAAACTTTTACACCTCAACAATAAAAAAGACAAATAACTCAATTAAAAAATAGGCAGTGGATTTGAGTAGACATTTCTCTAAAGAAAATATAGATATTGCCAATAAGCACATGAAAAGGTGTTCAGCATCACTAGTCATCAGGAATACTTAAAAAATTTTATTAACATTTATTTATTTTTGAGAGAAAGAGACAGAGTGCAAGCAGGGGAGGGGCAGAAAGTGAGGGAGACACAGAATTTGAAGCAGGCTTCAGGCTCTGAGCTGTCAGCACAGAGCCTGATGTGGGTTCTGAGTTCAAGCCCCAGGTTGGGCTCCATGCTGGGTGTGGAGCCTACTCAGAAACAAACAAACAAACAAACAAACCCCAATGAGATACCACTTCACACCTATTAGGTGGCTAGAATTTTAAAAGTGGAAAAGGAATATAGGTGAGTATGTGAAAAATAAGAACCCTGAAACATTCTTGATGCAAATGTAAAATCGTGGAAAACAGTTTCAGCAAACAATGCAGCTGGAAAACAGTTTGGTAGTTCCTCAAAAAGTTAAACATAGAAAAAAAAAAAGTTAAACATAAGAGTTACCATATGATTCAGCAATTCCATTCCTAGGTTTGTACTCCACAAAACTGAAAACATATATTCCCACAAAAACTTGTACACAAACGTTCATAGCACCATTATTCAAATAGCCAAAAAACGAGGACAACTCAAATGTCCATCAACTGATGAATACACAAAACATGGCATATACAACAGAATATTATTCAGTCATAGAAAGGAATGAAGTATTTGATAAATGCTATAACATGAATGAACTCTGAAAACATGCTAAGTAAAATAAGACAAATACTGGACAAATGTTGTATGGTTCCACTTATATGAAATATCTAGAATAGGCAAGCTCATAGAGACAGAAAATAGATTACAGGTTATAAGAGGCTAGGGGAGGGGTGGACTGGGAAGTTATTATTGCTTAACGGGTACAGAGTTTTTGTTTAGGGTAATGAAAATGTTCTGAAATTTGGGTGATCTTTGCAAACCTTGTGAATATACTAAAAGTCACTTAATGTACACTTAAAAATTGTGAATTTTGGGGGTGCCTGGGTGTCTCAATCGGTTGAGCATCAGACTTTGTTCAGGTCATGATCTCACAGTTTGTGAGTTTAAGCCCCGCATCTGCCTCTCTGCTTCAGATCCTCCGTCCCGCTCTCTCTCTGCCCTTCCCCCGCTCATACTCTCTCTTTCTCTCCCTCTCTCAAAAATAAACAAACATTAAAATATTTTTAAAAATTGTGACTTGTAGGGGTGTCTGAGTGCCTCTGTCGGTTGAGTGTCTGACTCTTAATTTCGGCTCAGGTCATAATCAACAGTTTGTGAGTTCTAGCCCTGCGATGGGCTCTGTGCTGACAGTGCGGAGCCTGCTTGGGATTCTCTCGCTTCCTCCCTCTCTCTCTCTGCCCCTCCCTCACTTGAGTGCACTCTCTTTCTATCTCTCGAAAAAACATTTAAAAATTGTGAATTTTATTGTATGTGAATTACATCTCAATAACCTTTAAAGAGAAACTCTTCAATGTTGGCAAAGTGCATGTCATTGAAAGGAAACATGTGAAATATAATCGAAATCTTGCTTTGTGAAAATCACACACCTAGTTATGATTTCAAAATGCTTCTTAGTTTATTTTGATTTTTGTTTTTTTAAGTAGTCTCCATGCCCAGTGTGGACCCCAGTGTGGGGCTTGAACTCACAACACTGAGATCAAGACCTGAGCTGAGATCAAGAGTCAGATGCCTAACTGAGCCACCCAGACACCCTAAAATGCTCCTTAGTTTAAAATACAATTATAAATACACAGTATGATAAGCCCTTTTGAAGCTTATATTTATCATATACTTATTATATTTCACAGGTTTCTGCTTCATAGAATAAGATCTGAGCAAAAGAATGTAACTTCCACTAGGTAATGGAACATATAGAAATGTTTAGTTTCCAGCTTTGGAAACTACAGATTCTTGAGTCATGGTCATGTGTATGAATATCAATTTACCAAATGGATAGATCATGGTTCAGTTACAGAAAGCATCATAATCTAGTTACTCCAGGCCTGGAAGTCAAATGATTAGGGTTGCTTTCCTGTCTGTTTCTTAGGTTGTTTCTACTACATCTGTAATTGAGGTGGTTTTGAGGAATTGAGGTTCCTCCTAGCTTTAAAATTCTGAACTTACTTGATCTTATTGTGATTTTAGAGTCAAAGGAGTTTTGAGCTTGTATTGCTTGCTTGGACTGCATTAAAACATTCACATTTTAAAATTTAGTTAATTATTATTGGACCATGAGATTTGAAAAGGATTAAATTGTCCACTCAGCTTTTGATAAATTGGACCAATTGATCTCAGTCTATGGAGAATTAGCATGAAGCAATACCACCACCTGGTGGCTTCTTCTCAAATATGACAACTTTTGTTTGTTTAAGTACGCTCCACACCCATTGCGGGGCTTAAACTCACAGCCCTGAGATCAAGAGTTGGATGCTCTGCTGACTGAAGCAGCCAAGTGCTCCAACAACCTTCTTTATCTGAATATGATAGTTTGGCCTCTATCAAACTATGACAGGTGGTTTAGATATGCCTACTTTAGGAAACAAGTTTAATAATATTGCACAATATATGTTTATGTTAACTAATATTTATGGCATTGGCCTTAAAAACTTATAATTCAGCAAATTCTCTCAACAAATATGTTTAGTGCCCAAGTATTAGGACAAAGCAGTGAACAAAATAAACAACAAATATATTGGCATTCATAGATGTTACATTCTAGTGAGAGGAAGTAGACAAAATATAGGCATAATAGACAAGTAAATTATGTTTAGTGGCAAGTTCTTTTAAAAAATCAGGATGAGGATGGCACACCTGGGTGGCTCAATTGGTTGGGTGTCTGGCTTCAGCTCAGGTCATGATCTCACAGCTTGTGAGTTCCGGCCCTGCACTGGGCTCTGTGCTGACAGCTCAGAGCCTGGAGCCTGCTTCGAATGCTGTCTCTCCCTCTCTCTGCCCCTCCCCAGCTCACACTGTCTCTGTCTTTTTCAAAAATAAATAAACGTTGGGGCACCTGGGTGGCTCGGTCGGTTAAGCATCCGACTTCGGCTCAGGTCATGATCTCCCGGTCCATGAATTCGAGCCCCGCGTCGGGCTCTGTGCTGACAGCTCAGAGCCTGGAGCCTGTTTCAGATTCTGTCTCCCTCTCTCTGACCCTCCCCCGTTCATACTCTGTCTCTCTCTGTCTCAAAAATAAATAAACGTTAAAAAATTTTAAAAAATCAGGATAAGGAGGATGTTGGGTGGGTTGCAGTTTTAAATAGGATGACATTTGAGCAATGACTTGAAAGGTGAGGTCAATTTTATGTGCTTATCTGAAGAATAAAATTACATAGACTTACAACTAAATATTTAGCCTTAATTCTAGCATGCTGCTATAATTCTGCTTCCTCAAGTATCTCTTTTTAGTAAGCAGGAACTGTAATACCAGGCCAATATTAATAGGAATGATTACATTTTGAAAAAGGACATTGAAAAAAAAAAAAAGGAACAAAAAAGAAAAGAAAAAAAATGATGTTGCCCTAAAGATAAGTATCTTTACTTTGTAATGTCTTTAGTTAATATCAGAAAAGAAACGTAAAATGGTAGCTTTGTTATCTTACTTTTCACAACCTTACCTTTACACATTGAAAATTGTGTTCCTATGAAAGTAGGAACTGCTCTAGTCTTAGGAATTGAGAATTGAGAGAAGGGAAAAGTTAGAAGTGAGATGATACCACCAATAAATATTAGTTAAGTTTCCCTAAGCTGTTTATGGTTTTGTTATTTATAAATTTGCCAAGGTACTTTGTAAAATTATTTACATTTTTGGACTTAAACGCTCTTGGGTTAATGAGTGCCTCTAAAAGTTAGAACCTTGAGGGGCGCCTGGGTGGCGCAGTCGGTTGGGCGTCCGACTTCAGCCAGGTCACGATCTCGCGGTCCGTGAGTTCGAGCCCCGCGTCAGGCTCCGGGCTGATGGCTCGGAGCCTGGAGCCTGTTTCCGATTCTGTGTCTCCCTCTCTCTGCCCCTCGCCCGTTCATGCTCTGTCTCTCTCTGTCCCCAAAATAAATAAACGTTGAAAAAAAAATAAAAAAAAAAATAAAAAATAAATAAAAGTTAGAACCTTGAGAGTAGGTACTGTTTTAGACTATGTTGTAGGTGTAGCATAAGACTATGTTGTAGGTGTAGGTGTGCTCAAGGTGTACCTTGAGCACAGTAAGTGGTCAGAAAAGTTATTTTATTTGTCCTAAATCTACATTAGAAAAACTTTAAAGATAACATCCTAATATTTTGGGATTTTTCTTTAGGTCAAAGTTTGCTGAGAATGGAGAAGAGTTTTTGATGCAACCAGGAAATGAGATAAAATCTTAACCAAGAGTTAAATGGGTAAATGTAAAAAATAAAGTTTTGATCCAATTGCAGAGGGTTTTTTTTCTTAAGTATTATTTATTTATTTTGAGAAAGAGAGGGAGGGACAGAGAGAAAGACAGAGGGAGAGAAAGAATGCCAAGCAGGCTACTGACTATTAGAGCTGACCCCATGAGGGTTAATCTAACCATCCTGGTATCATGACCAGAGCCCAAATCAAGAGTGGGATGCTTAATGGACTGAGCCACACAGGCTCCCCTTTTGTTTGGGTTTTATCATATTATTGTTTCCAAAATGACTTCTAATTAGGTGCTTAATACACATTATGAAAGGCTGACATGCCATCCAATAGTATTAACAATGGTTTTAAATTTGTAGACAGCACTTCAATTCACACAGTGTCTTCACATAGGTAGGTCTCATTTGCTTATTTGGTTCAGAATATACACTGCAAATATAAAGTTTACAGCATAGCTTTCCTTTTAGTTCCTCTTTTTTTAATGTTTGTTTATTTGGGGGGGGGGGGAGAAAAGAGAGTGCACTGGGAAGGGGCAGAGAGAGAGGACAGAATCTGAAGCAGGCTCCAGGCTCTGAGCTGTCAGCACAGAGCCCCATGCCAGGCTCTAATCAAAGTCATACGCTTAACCGCCTGAGCCACCCAGGCGCCCTTCCTTTTAGTTCTTTAAAGGGAATTTGTATTTTCACAGAACTACATGCATTATACTGGAAATCTGACACGGACAAAATTTTAAGTAGCAATGGTCAAGATTTGCCAAGTGGCAGCAGCTAATCTTGGCAAAGACAGGCAGGGGAAGAGGATGAAGAACAGGAGAAAAAGGTCAGTGGAATCCCAGCCCACTGAAGTCCAACAGCTGGCACATTATAATGCTTACAACACACAGCCTTAAAAAAGGTCCAGGTGTTCAGATAAAGAGTCGCTCAACTCTCTCCTTCTCAAAACAACAGAACAAAGATAAAAAACAAGTAAAACCTTCCCTTGCAAGAAAAATTCTGTGAATTTATTAAACTGGTAAGGACAGATGCTACACTTGATCTTAGCCAAAAGGCCGAGAAGCGATGTTGTGAATTTATAATTTAGAAGCGGGGAAGGGAGGCGAGGGCAACAGGCAGGTCTAGTTTCAATGCCTAGGCAGCTAGAGAGGTCTGAAAATTGAAACAAAAGTCAGTCCATAAACTTCTGTTGAATGGATGAAAATCTCTATTATAAATAAAAACATAAAATGCCAAAACCATATTTGGAAGGAGACCCAAGAAAGAGTTTACAGTGGTGACTTCTAGGGAGAACTGTGGTATTGTGGCTACGGATCGGTTTACTTTTCTGTGTACCTTTACGAATTAAGACACACACACTCAACCTTTAAAAAAAATTACAGTCTAGGAGAATCCCTTCTTCCCATCGTCCAAGTACTGCTTCCTTTCTCTCAATACAATTCCCTGTCAAAACCGGCATTACTGTCGACAGACGCCCCTGGAAGGAACCAGCCCGCCCGCACTGCCAAGCACACAAAGCTGGTCAGGTGCTCAGAATTAGGTGGAAGAACGGAGTGAAGGGCTCTAACGCTGACCCAGCACGCCAATGCGACACTAAAAAACTCCAGTTAGCGACCTCCGGCGTAAGGCTGCTTTGCATTGGCGGCGCGGGGCTCTTCCTATTATTATTACGTAGTCCTGTTTCCGTGTGGGAGAGAGAACCCAAGGAAAGGTGCTTCGCCCCCGCAGGACGCTTCAGGACCTGCAACTTCTGCCACGCTGCACCCGATGCCTGCGTCCAGTCGACTGGCTGCTGCATCGAGGCCCAACTCGAATATTTGGGTGACAGATTCGCCACTTTGGGGGGTCAGAATTTAAAAGGAAAATTCGAATTTCCCTGTTTGGGAAGCCCTTTCAACAAGAAAATAGAAGCAGGAGAAACTTGGGGTCCTTGAATATTTTTTATCCTCTGGCTTTCACCTTGCGCGCCCGGGACTTTTGTCGAAAGCGACGACGCGGACGCTCAGGTCGCCGTGCCCGGCGCGTAGTCGCAGCGGCCCGTCGCTCCCGCCCCCGCCGGGAGTCCGACGTGGAAGTTGCTGGCGGACCGGACTTCCAAGGAAACCGCTTCCGAGCCGGAGCCGGAGGCCGAGGCTTGCAGAGGTGGCGGCGCCGAGGCTCGAATAGGAGTCGCTGCCGAGGCCGGGGCCTGTCTCTAACCACCAACAAGGGCGGACAGGCGGTTCATCATGGGTGAGGATCTGAGGAGGGCGCCCGGGCGCGCTCGAGGGGCTTCGGCCCAAGGGCCGGGGTCTGGAGGAGAGGGGTCGGCCTGGGAAGCTCGGAGTAGCCAGCTTTTCAGGGGCAGGTCGGTGAGGACTTAACGCACCTTGGCTGTTCGCCTGTGGGAGTGGACCCTGCCTCGAGCGTTCCCTCTGCCCTCGCTCCTGTCCCCTTTTATCCCAGAAGGGTCAGGGGGCGGGGGCGGCGCAGGTCCGCCCGGCGCTGCGGCCGGGAGAACCCGGCCCCGAGACCTTTCCCCTGACCATGAACTTTTCCCTGTCCCTCTCAGACCCAGCTTGATTTGGGGGTCAGAGTTGGTTGGGAAGCTTGACAACTTGTCAGTCGCAGGTGCGCTGAGGTTTCTTGCGTGAAAAATAAGATTTGACCCCACAGTAGAAGCGTGCTTCTCTTCCTGGTCGCTGGAACTGCGTCAGTGTAAAAAATCCAAAGGGAACTGTTGCTCATAATGTTTTTAGTCCGCTTCTTATTTGCCTGCTTGCTGTAGCTTTTCATGTAGATAATAGAGTAATGTGGAGAAGGAAATGGGGAGGGTAGTGGTCATAACTGGTCAGTGAGTGAAATTTTAATCTCGATTTTTTTGGAGTGCTGGTTGAGGGAACTACATTGTCAGCCCAAGTACCAACCGAAGCCTCCCTCCCCGCTGAAGCCCAAATGAAAGTGCAGATTTTTAAACTGGTTTACACCTCTCCAAATGGTGCACGTTTGATGACTGACTTTAATTCCTCTACGATTTTCTGGGGGGATTTACCTACCCTGGAATATCACAGGCGCTTTCCTGCTTTTTTTCCATAACTCCTTTCATTTTTTTTTTTTTTTAAGGTTTTCTTTTTAAGTACTTTCTACATCCAGGACGGGGCTGGAGCTTACAACCCCAAGATGGAGTAGCCTGTTGTACCTACTGAGCCAGCCAGGCGCCCCAGTTTTGTTTTTTTTTTAAGGTGTAAAAAGGTACTATGGATTTTGTCAAGTCACACCCCTTCTGCTACACTTTCTTTCCCAGGGTTCTCTGGCCCGTGGTGTCTTCATTTTTCCAGACTTGCAGCTCTTAATTGTGCCATTTCTTTGTCAAATAACCATGTATCGTGTGGCATCGCTTCTGTTGTCAACTTTTTTTTTATATTGTTAATGTAACTTTCAGTCTTCTCTAATGGCTTTTGGTGGAGAAGGCCCAAAGTGCTTTTTTCTGGAATCATTAAAGAAAAAATGTATTTTAAAAACTTCTTTATTTTGTTGTAAAAAGAATAATACTCTAAATCACCATTTATTTAAACACAATCCAAATCAATCAATACCTTAATCTGTTACCAGCAGGCCCTGCTGAGACAAAGGATAATTTTTTTAATTTTAATTTTTTCCAGGTTTCTTGAGGTATGAATGACAAAATTGCATATATTTAAGTATGACGTTTTGATATATATATAATATATATACACATTGTGAAATGACTACCGTAATCAAGCTAATTAATACATCCTTTTTTGTGTGTGGTGAGAACACTTCCAGATCTACTCTCTTAGCAAATTTCAACTTTACAATACATTGTTATTAATTGTAGTTACCATTCTGTTAATTAGGTCTCCAGAAATTACTACTATTGTAAGGAAAGTTTGTACCCTTGACATTTCTCCCATTTCCCCCACTCCCCCAGCATCTGATGACTACCATTCTACTCTCTTCACAAGTGCTTTTATATTACACAATACCTTGCATATAGGAAGTTTTCTGGAGATATTTCAAGATACACTGAATGTAGCTTTATTATTTTTTTAAATGAGTTTTCTGCCAAAAGTAGGTTTTGTTATTTTGGGCTTCTGTGCCTCAATTTATTTTGCTAATTCTATTGCTTACAGAGAAATCTCAGTGATTGAAGGTAGTTATCATGGTGCTACTGTACAATGATAATAATTGCTTTTCATATGTAAGGATCTCATTGTCCCAGTGTCATTCTTATTTGTCCTTTGGTGTTTAGGGGTTGTGAGGAGATCATGCTAAGGTATCCATATTCTCATGATTAGAAAGTGAGCTTCATGAGGAAGGTAGTCCTATTTCTCTTATGCTGCAATGTATCTTCTGTGCCTTCCTAATACAGTATCTAGGACATAGTGACGATCAGTAATTACTTGTTTGGTGTTGAATAATGTATATCATTGGGAGCAAACTTCATGAACCTATGAATCAAGGAAAATACTATAGTATTATTTAATTTGGCATAGCTTTAATTTTTTTTTTCTTGAGAGAGAGCCTGTGACAGTGGGGGAGGGGTCCTGGGAAAGGGAGAGAATCTTAAGGAGGCTCCAGACCCAGTGCGGAGGCCCACCTGGAGCTGGATCTCATGAACCTGAGAAGATCATGACCTGAGCCGAAATCAAGAGTCTGATGCTTAACCAACTGAGCCATCCAGGCACCCCTGGTATAGCTTAAAAAGGGCGAGATTAAATGTTCTGTGGACCTAGTTCAGAAAATGATAATACATTTTTTCTTTTATTATTTTTTTCAGGTGGCTTTTTCTCAAGTATTTTTTCCAGTCTGTTTGGAACCCGGGAAATGAGGATTTTAATTTTGGGATTAGATGGAGCAGGGAAAACTACAATTTTGTACAGATTACAGGTCGGAGAAGTCGTTACTACGATTCCTAGTAAGTGTTAGTATGATAAATGAATTGTAGGGGTTTTTGTTTTCCATCTAACATAACTTTATTTCTGAATAAGTAATTCATATAATAAGTTAATGTTAAGGTTTGTAAACTTCTAGTGTGGGCATAATATTGATAACATTTTTCATAAATTTAGAGGCATTTTGTAAACCCCTGTGCATGGCTGGGTTTTGCTGTTTAAAGTTAATTTTAAAAGTTGGATAGAGTTAAGGCACTTAATCTCATTGAGGGCTAGTATCTTTATTGATAAAATGAAGATAATAAATATACCCACTGACTTTGAGGGGGGAATGAGTGAAATATATAAAATACTTTGTAAACCTGTTTAAAGAATTATATAGATGTTAAGTGATACTATTGCATCTGAAGTGCTTTTTTTCCCCCCGTATGTTACTATTTATATATATATATATATGTATTTTAAACTTTATTTATTTTTGAGAGACAGAATGTGAGTAGGGGAGGAGCAGAGAGAGAGGGAGACACAGAATCTGAAGCAGGCTCCAGGCTCCAAGCTTTCAGCACAGAGCCTGATGCAGGGCCCGAACCCACGAACCATGAGATTGTGACCTGAGCTGAAGTCAGACGCTCAATCACGCTCAATAGACTGAGCCACCCAGGCGCCCCTATTTGTTATTATTTTAATAAGATTTGTTTCTCTTAAGGAATTCATTGCTTTTAAAGATCTGAGTTGAAGAGATTGACTGTTGAATTAATCTGGTACCTGAAAATATCAAGAAAAGAAACACCTCAACTTTAAATCAGTTGTTGATATCTTAGAGGAATATTCTCAAATAATCCTGTTTTACTACATGAGAAAACTATTATTTATACTTTTTTTTTATTTGTTGGCCTGAATTGACTTCGAGAAGATTAATATATTAAACTAAGTTTAAGAGTTTGTTGAAGAGTATTTTAAATTATGCCTCTAAAATCACTGTCATGCAAGGTATTTCTATATTTAGTAGTATTTAAATTTCCAGATTAAAAGAGAAAAAGGTCTAGCTTTTATGAAAGAAGAACCTTTTAAGCTCTGTGGCATCTGATTTATTTTTGCCACCATCAGTAAATTTCAGTTCCCTTGATTTTCGCTTCTCAAAATTGCCCATCTCTGCAGTGGTTAAGTCTTGGTGGCCCCTGCAGTGCACACAGCCCAGTGGATTGCATTTCAGGGAACACACTTTACAGCCCACCCTTGTCCTTTGCATATAAAAAGTGTTATCGAGGTAAATATGGTGATTACACTCCTACCTAATTCTAAGGGACACATCATGTACTTGCACTTGATCTTAGCCAAAAGGCTGAGAAGCGGTTCATATACTTGCTCTTTAATTTTCCACTCAGGTTTATTATAGTTACTTTTTAGTTGTGATAGGCATACTTATGTAAACTTATTAGCATCATTTACCAATGTAGACTTAAATTTAAAACAAAAATTGTCCAGTTATAGCTATGTCATTTTTTACTTTAAGATTATGAAATCTTATTTAAAAAAATTTTTTTTTTAATGTTTTTATTTATTTTTGAGACAGAGACAAAGCATGAGCAGGGGAGGGGCAGAGAGAGCATGAGACACAGAATCCAAAGCAGGCTCCAGGCTCTGAGCTGTCAGCACAGAGTCCGACGTGGGGCTTGAACTCATGGACTGTGAGATCATGACCTGAGCTGAAATCAGACACTTAACTGACCGAGCCACCCAGGTGCCCCAAGATTATGAAATCTTATTAATCCAAATTTTTCAGCATCTTCTCCACCTTTCCTTAGGTTCCTTTCAATGAAAATAGTAGTATCCTGCCTTAGCCATATGGTGCCACACCTCCACCTAAAAAGAATGGCAGGGAAAAGAGATGAGACACCTCCCATCTGAGCATCCAACCATGACCTTATACAAATGAGCTCTTGAGGAAGTCTGCAGAGAGTCTGTGAGATTGCTACCCTTAGAGAACCCAGTTTCTATAAAGTGGTATACAGCTTTTGCTGAATCCTTAACCACTGAAGCTTAAAGTGTTGGCTTTCTTGGTTTTGTTCCATTTATATTTGCTACCTATCAAAATTCCATTTTTTTTTTGTAATACATCTACATCTGTTCTTTCTAAGCATAACTTTCTGAACACTTTTGTATGCCAGGATTGTATTATATGGAGAGTTTAACATAGTAGACTTCCCACTGAGCTAAAAATTCTGTATTTGTAGAGGTAACAGGATTCTTATATAATCTGAAAGTGGTACTGATCTTGCTAATTGATTGTGTGTGTTTGTGTGTGTGTAGCACAACTGTTTTATATTAAATGGAATAATATTTCAACCAGTAATGTGATTCAGTGGTAATTCATTAATTGCTAAGATGCAGTTAGATTGGATACTTTGAAGGTAGAATGCATTAGTCTACATATACTACTGATTTTGATTTCTCTTCTAGCTATTGGATTTAATGTTGAGACAGTAACATACAAAAACCTTAAATTCCAAGTCTGGGATTTGGGAGGACAGACAAGTATCAGGTATGGTACAAAGACCAGATTACTTTCTAGTATTGAATGTTTATTGGCCCTTTAAGGGTGAAGAGCAGTAAACCCAAATATATCTTCTTTTGTAATTTAACAATTATTTATTTTTGAGAGATAGAGTGTGAGCAGGGGAGGGGCAGAGGGAAAGGGAGACACAGATTCTGAAGCAGGCTCTAGGCTCTGAGCTGTCAGCACAGAGCCAAATGCAGGTCTCGAACTCACGAACCGAACCATGAAATCATGACCTGAGCCAAAGTCGGACACTTAACTGACTGAGCCACCTAAATGCCCCTCTTTTGTAATTTAAAATAAGGAAGAATTTCCTGTTCTCTCAATTGAATTAAAATTTAAGGAAGCCAGTTTTCCAGATACCACCTAAATGAAAAAAATTTTCAGGAAAATCCCAAGACCTAATTACTTGGGGAGTTTTTAACTAAAAATCCTCATTTAGTCAGTCACTTTGTCTATAAGACAGACTGTTTTGGATTTTATAAAAATACCTTTCAGCCCACCATTTAGTGTTTAATGTGAACATAGATGCCTTCTGGAACGCAGGTCTCCTGCCTAGCATTCTGTGCTTGGCATGGCAACTGTGAATGTTTGGTGACTGTCAGTGGTTGCTCACTGTGGTGCCTGCCATCTTAAAACATGGGTAGTGCAGTCTCCCAAATATCCTGCTGCCTTTTTTACTCATTATATTTATTTTTTAAAAAGTTTATTTATTTTGAGAGAAGGGAGAGTGCAAGTGGGGGAGGGGCAGAGAGAGAGGGGGAGAGAGAATCCCAAGCAGGCTCCGTGCTGTCAGTGCAGAGCCCAATGTGGGGCTCAATTCTAGGAACCGTGAGATGATGATATGAACCAAAATCAAGAGTCAGACACCCAACCAACTGAGCCACCCAGGTGCCCCTAACTTGTTTTATTTTTTGAACCACTTTTGAGGCCCTCTCTAATTTTAGCCATTTCTACCTCATGCAGTCTTTAGTAATCAACTTAATGTCTGTTATATAAAATCATACTAAAAGTTTTTTTAAGAACCCATTTCTTAAGGAGTTCCTAGTTAAAGATTTATAAGATATAACAATAAGGTCTGGTATAACTTTATCTTAGTACATTTAGTGATTTAGGTTGATTATAAATGTCTTCTCTTAGCCTAAAGTCTGAAACTCCTCGATCCTGTGATTTAATGTTTATCATTCCACCCCCATCCCATCTGAAGGATGTGATACATATCCTTCAGAAACAGTGAATCATTATGGCATTAATTCTTTCATGGGTGGGGAAGATTGGCATATAAGCCCCCCACCTCCCATCATTGCCAAGTCCTAGCACATAAATTAACATAGCAGGTTATTTTTCTTTCAAATAATAATATATTCTCCCTTGCTGAATTTTCTTTAGGCCATACTGGAGATGTTACTATTCAAACACAGATGCAGTCATTTATGTGGTAGACAGTTGTGACCGAGACCGAATTGGCATTTCCAAATCAGAGTTAGTTGCCATGTTGGAGGTAAGAAAACTTTATTCAGATGTGGGGAAATCTTTTACATTTGCTTGCTGCTCTCATTATTACCACATGCAGGAATAATGAAAAGGAAAGCAGGAATTTTTTTCCCCTCATGCCTTTAGTATCATTTTCTTTTATGCAAATTATTTCCTATTCCAGAAATTCTATTGGAAAGAGGGATAGAGACCAAAAACAAAACAAAACAAAACAAAAGAGAAACAAAGAATCCAGCCTTGTAACTTTAAACTAGATTCCTTGATTTCTAGGAAGCTCAGAGCTGAACTCTTTCTAAACTGAAGGAACTATTCTAAGTTACTTTTATGAAGTGCTTTCTATAGAATGTTCTGTTTCTACTTTTATTTCTAGTTGTATAAATTAGCTTAGAGAAGCAGATAAGGGTATACATAGTAAGCATATTTGTTTTAGAATTTCTGGGTATTTGGCACAACTTTGATCCTTGTTTACCTCTTCCAGCTTTATTGTTCTTTACTCTTGCCTGTGTTTCCAGTGCTTCAGCCATACTGACCTTTCTGTTCTTTGGATACACTGAGCCAGCACACTGGACACTTGGTTGAGGGCTCTTTGCACTTGTTCATCTTTCTGCTTGTAGTGCTTTTCCTCCAAATCTGCATGGCTCCTTCTTGACATGTTTTATCTCATGTTTCTGTTCCAGAGAGGAAGCTCAGTTATTTTCTAAACTTATCCTACTTTATTTTTTGTACCACTTACTGTTTCTTTCTGTAATTTAATTTAATTTATTTTAAAATCTGTTTTTCTTTTTGAATTTTTTATTTTATAAATAGAGAGCATGAGTTGGGGAGAGGGGCAAAGGGGGAGAAAGAGAGACTCTTAAGCAGGCTCCACACACAGTGCAGAGTCCAACATGGGGCTTGATCCCATGACCCTGGAATCATGACCAGAGCTGAAACCAAGAGTGGGACACTTAACCGACTGAGCCACCCAGGTGCCCCTCTTTCCTTTATTTTAAAATATATTTGTTTACTTATATAAATCTCCCAACCTAAAATGTAAGTTCTTTGAGTTTACCCTAATATCCCTGATGTGTAGAACAGCGTAGAGCACTTACTAAAAACTCAATACATTGTATTCACTGAAGTTTATAGAATAAAAATTTATTGGCTAACTGAATTCAGAGGATGCATTAAATAATCAAAAGTTCAAAAAAATCTCCAATTGCTAAAGAAGCTTTTCATATGTACTAATGGTTAATTTAAGTAATAATGACATTGCCTTATGCTTGAGAAAATTAGATACCTAAGTTTCCTTTTCCTACCAAAACTATGATTCTGAAGTATCCAATCATTGAATGTTTAAGTTCTAGGCCATTTGATTACCTACATAGAAACTTTCTGAGAATGCTTTAGACTTCTGATTTCCTGATTACTGACTTAATGGCTGAGTTATAAAGTGAAGACCTAATAGTTTCAAACTTTTGCTTAATTTTTTTTACAACATAGCATCATATTTATCATAAGAGCTTCTTAGACCAAATTCAAGTATAAGGAATTTTAAGGGACCATTTAAGTGCTTTTAGTATAATGGATTTTTAAAAAAAGGTTTGTTTAGGTGTAAGTCACATGGTATAATTGATTTTTATCATATAAAGTACTGCATAAAGGAAATGGATTATTAACTTAAGTTTGTAATTCTTGTGCTGGTTTATTATTTGTGATATTAGAATTTGACTTGTATAATCATGAGAAAGAACTAAAAATTATATTCATTTTTAGGAAGTAACTTGTTTCAGTCAATATATATAATGTAAAGTACATATAGCATGTGAGTCGGGTCTATTATCTATTGCATTAAAACTTACAGGCATATAAATCAATTTAAGTTTTCCCATTTTTGTATGCAAAAATACATTCTAAATGGAGTAAGAATGAAATGTAAAGAATGGAAATTGTTAACTCCAAGAATATGTAAGTGAATATGTTTAAAATTTCTGGATAGGGAAGGTCCTTCTAAATCAAAGGATTGGAAGGAATTAGAAAAGATAGATTTAATTATATTAATACAAACAAAAACCTCGCAAATACAACTTAGGGTAAAGCAGGGAACCAGGACATAGTTTCATAACCAGTGACTAAGGATTTGTGTTCTTAATCATATCAAGACCTTTTGCAAATAAATAGAAAACTGAACAGAAGGAATGAATCTGCAGTGCACAAGAAAAAACTATATTCTAATAATATTTGCATTTCTTATACTCTGGTAATAAATAAGCATTTAATGACATGCTATGTTTGGAAAAATATACTATACATAGATACATATTTCTAATTCTTTCAGGGCTGCATTGAAGAGTGGTACTGTTATACACTGTTGGTGGAGTCTAAATTGTTAAAAACCTTTCTGGAAAGCAGTTTATTTTATTTAAAAAAAATTTTTTTTTTTAACGTTTATTTATTTTTGAGACAGAGAGAGACAGAGCATGAACAGGGGAGGGGCAGAGAGAGAGGGAGACACAGAATCTGAAATGGGCTCCAGGCTCTGAGCTGTCAGCACAGAGCCCGACGCGGGGCTCGAACTCACGGACCGTGAGATCATGACCTGAGCCGAAGTCGGACGCTTAACTGACCAAGCCACCCAGGTGCCCCGAAAGCAGTTTATTAATACATATAATAGGAGCCTAAAAAAATTCATACTCTGATTCTATTTTTAGAGAATTTGTTAAAAAGATTTCTGTGTAATGACTGCATCCCTTAGGTTTCTATAGTAGTCAAGGAAAAAGAATCTAGTAAGAATTTCTGGAGAACAGTTACATAGTATATGGTGCACGCATTCATAGTGCAGAGTATATTTAACCATTAAATTTTTTTGTTTAAAAATTTTAAAAAATATTTTCTTATGTTTGTTTTTAGAGCAAGTGCACACGTGCGTGTGTGAGAGAGGGGCAGAGAAAGAGGGAGACAGAGGATCCTAAGTGGCCTCTGCACTGACAGCAGAGAGCTTGATGTGGGGCCTGAACAAACGAGCCGCGAGATCATGACCTGAGCTGAAGTTGGACACTTAACTGAGCCACTCAGGCGCCCCATTAAATTTTTTTTTTTTTGAAAAAATTTTGGTTGTTTGGATAAATATCCATGATATAATGTTTATTATTTTTTAAAAATATTTTTTAATGTTCATTTATTATTGAGAGAGAGAGTGTGAGCAGGGGAGGAGCAGAGAGGGAAGGAGACAGATTTGGAAGCAGGCTCCAGGCTCTCAGCCGTCAGCACAGAGCCTGATGCAGGGCTTGAACTCACAAACTGTGAGATCGTGACCTGAGCCACAGTTGGACGCTTAACCAACTGAGCCACCCAGGTGCCCCAAATGTTTATTTTTTTAGAGCAGAGTATAGAACTGTGTGTATATATATTGATATTCAAATATGTAAATGTATTTACTAAATAAACTATAAGTATCTAAATTACAAAGCAATAGAAAATACCCACAGTGTTAACAGTGATCATGTTTGGAAGATAGGATTGTGGATGAAGCTTGTTTTCTTCATTCTTCTCTGTAATTTCAAATAATTTATAAAGAACATCATATATTCATAATTAGGAAATATACTTTTAAAATAATGTATTTGTTAGCATTTTCCCCCAAATTGAAGGGGGCAAATTGATGAGAAAAAATTAAGTAGCTTCTATTTTATTTAGGAAGAAGAGCTGAGAAAAGCCATTTTGGTGGTGTTTGCAAATAAGCAGGACATGGAGCAGGCCATGACTCCCTCAGAGATGGCAAATTCACTTGGGTTACCTGCATTGAAGGACCGAAAATGGCAAATATTCAAAACTTCAGCAACCAAAGGCACTGGCCTTGATGAGGCAATGGAATGGTTAAGTATCATGTTTCTAGAAGCCATTTGTGCATTTGTTTGTGTGTACAGGTGTGCATATGTGTGATTTCCCTTTAGTCTTAAGGACAAAATTCAGATTACTTAGCAGCATATCAAATTAAGTTCCTCAAGCCTTTTCTTCCACTGGTCTTCATATACATTGGCTTTTATTTCAGCCACACCCACCTGATTATAGTTAGATAAGCCACCACTCTGCCATTTTTTTTTTTTTTTTTTTTTTAGCTTTTTTCCTTCTTTACCTCATCCTCCAGTTCCTTATCCTTTAGTACTTAGATTAAGACTGTCTTCTTCTCAAGAACCTTTCCTTGCACCTCTCCGTGCCCAATGCCTACCGCACATGTAGGTATCCTTGTCACAGACCAGTAGTAATGTAGTAGTTATACTGTCTTATAATTGATTTGTGATCTCCTCATTAGATTTTCAGCTCCATGAGGACTGAGAATAGTTTTCACCTCTGAATTATCCACATCTGGCCTTGCTGCAGTAGTTACAGCCTGGAAAGTAGATATTTGGTCTTTTTTTTATTTCTTTTTATTCAGAGCATAGATAAAAGTAAAAGCTAAGAGAGGCCTTCATGAAATTGAGTCCATAACTTTATTCTTCTGATATAACTATCTTAGCTTTCATCATTTAAAGTGCTTTGGAATCCACTTCCAGTATAAAACCTACTATAAATGATCATGTTTTATACCTGAAAGTTTGAGGTTAATTTTATGAAACTGTTCATTTTCTTTTCACAGGTTAGTTGAAACATTAAAGAGCAGACAGTAATTCAGCCACTTCCATTCCTCTGAAATGAAAACTACATCACATATCCCTTTGGAAACAGTTAAGTGTGCTTTGTGCTACTAAATGTTAAAACTCTGTGATTGTTGGCATATACTGAACTGACTACAATATTTGTAATAAATATAAGTATTCGGTTGGAAGGGTAGCTTACCATGATTGAACCAACTGAATGTCTGTTTTGTGTAATGTAAAATCCTTCCTTTTTTGTGTTAAGTATATACTATTTGTATGGAATTCTTATTCAAATAGAGTCCTATTAAAGAATGTATTCTCATTGAGGAAAATACCCTCCTATTTTTGAATCAGTGGTTGCATCTTGTTTGTATAAACAATAATAAATATCTTAACTCATATATTTCCCTCTAAAATGAATTAAGTTTTTTCCAGAGATTAGATTCAATAGGCTAGGAACATAGTTTGAGTTAATATGTCTTCATTTGCTTAATGACTACTTTATTTAAGCTGTTTTGTTTAAAAGCTTTTGGTTATAGGCATGAAGCTGAAGTAATTATTTTGGCAGTTAAAACCTCACTCACCTCTGTAATTGTCATGTTATAGTACCATATAGTTGTTGGAAAATTTTTACATATAGGAACCCTGTCAGATAGGTAGCACCAGTTGTAATGTCTTCATTTTATGGATGTGGACCCAAGATTTTGATGAGTTGGCTTGCTCAGGATCACCTGCTAGTGAGGTGGGAACAGGACTCAAAAGTGAGATTTCAGGGTCAGAAGTTTGTCCCATAAACTGTACCATTAATTCCTGAAAATGTCAACACTGGCAACACAGACAACTGTAACTGCTTAAACAAAATTATACTAATTGAAGTAGACACAATACATTTAAAATAATTTCTGTAAATTTGTCTATACTAGTAGAGGTAGTAAAAACACTCCTACGTGGTTATATTTGATGGAATCCACAACATATTAAAGGAAATTGAAAAAAATCTATTTTAAGAAGCATTGTAAAAGATGTCTTGACTGTCTTTCATTTCTTTATCTATAATTGGACATGTAAATTTGGTGAAAAGTAAAAAATTAGTGGTTGTACAGGGAGAAATTAAGCATTCTTGGTTTTAAAAAAATTACTACTAGGCTATCAAAAAGTTATGTTCAAAGGAACTTTTCAGACTATCCAGTCTACTACAGGATTGGCTACAGTTGTGACAGAAGTAAACATAGTCCCTTGTATTTACTAAAACTAGGGGGAATTTTAAGTTGGACAACTAGCATTTAAAAAACCTGATGCCCCTTACTAGTGTTCTTGGGAACACCAGTGTCCATTACCTGTCTGTCCCTGCCACAGTCTTTCTAGGTGTTGGCCTCTAGCCTCTTTCCTTCATACTTACGGTTATTCAGATCAAATGAATGTGGCTTTTTCTTTTCACCTGTGAGACTTTCACTTTTTTTTTTTTTTACTTGTTCCCCAGTACCCACTCTTTTTTTTTTTTCAACGTTATTTATTTATTTTTGGGACAGAGAGAGACAGAGCACGAACGGGGGAGGGGCAGAGAGAGAGGGAGACACAGAATCAGAAACAGGCTCCAGGCTCCGAGCCATCAGCCCAGAGCCGGACGCGGGGCTCGAACTCACGGACCGCGAGATCGTGACCTGGCTGAAGTCGGACACCTAACCGACTGCGCCACCCAGGCGCCCCCCCAGTACCCACTCTTAATTTGGTCTCTGAAGTATTTTCTGGAGGTCTTTCAGGCCCAGGTGTTCTGAGTGCTACACCTAATATTAACTGAGCATGTAATTAACATTGTTTCATTGTTTCCAAATCACTCGGGACGTACAGACTGCCCTTTTCATATTTATATACTTAGAATCCAGTGTGGTGCGTGGCATATTACTGCACCTCAGATGTGTGCATGGTTTAAATAGTAGGCATATGTCAACTAGGGAAATAGTATCTCTCCCACCTATACTTGGGTTCCCTTCTGGTCAGTGGCACATGTGTGGTGCTGGGTTTATATCTAAGTGGCTAAGTACGCCCCCAGCCAGCAGTCTAGGAACACTGTGAGAATGTAAGTGTGGGGCAAGAGAGGCCCTGGCAGGCAGATGTTGCCCAGCACATTGCTCTTGCCATCTTGAATACTGAACACACATGAAGTAGTAGCAAAAGCAAGCACTTGGATGATCTGGATCTGTTTTATCACAAAGAATAGAATATCACAAAGAGCATACATGTACTTTAATGTGGTATAAATTATGAGGTCCTTGTGTAGCAGGAAACAACTGTACAGGTAAGTTACAGGAGTTTGAGTGCTATTTATAAAAATCTACTGAATATTGTTTTGGAGAAGCTTGAAAATGGGAAAAGCACCAAACTTAGAACACATGAATTCTAGGCACAAATGGTCATTCCTTCAGTTTTTTTCTTATAAGAGACTTGGACAGATCCTATCAAAGGTTTTAGTTCTAATATTCTATTTTATAACTCTGGTAGTTGTGCTATGTCAGGTGTTCACATTAAAAAAAAAATTGAGAGTGGTGGAATTTTGTTATTAGAATATGAGATACACTTTAACTTGTGGAAATGTAACCTCCTTGAAGGTAGGGACTGGATCTTTTTTTTTTTTTTTAATATTTCAATATTTATTTTTGAGAGAGAATGAGCAGGGGAGAGGTAGAGAGAGGGTGAGACAGAGTATCCAATGCTCTGCAGTGACAGCAGAGTCTGATACAAGGCTTGAACTCATGAACTGTGAAATCATGACCTGAGCTGAAATCAGGAGCCACCCAGGCACTCCAAGACACGTATCTTACTGTTAGTATCTCTTGCATGTAGTGTGGTGCACTTGGCACATAGTGGGCACTCAGTAATTGTTTACTAAATTGTGCTCAGTATCCTTGAGGATGTTTACTTTTCTTCTTCTTCTGAAATTTCCCTAAGTGTTAACTTTTGATTTTTTATTTTAAAAATTTTTATAAAAGCAGTACTTTTATATTTTAAATCACTTAGAATTAATTGAAATCAACCTTCTGTGATGCACCATGTTTATGCTCTTGGCACATTACAAACTCCTTGGAAGTGTGAGAACTCCTGTTTGAGACAAACTACATCAAAACATAGATGCTGAAGTTCAAGAATGTTGAACATTTGATTTCTATGCCTTATGCTACATTCTGACTCCATATTTAGAAATTATAAAGAACATAGGCTTTTAATCCTGGGTATGAATCCTGCAACCTGTATTACCCTTAGGTAAATTATTTAACCTGACTCTGTTTCTTCATCTGTAAAATAGGAACCAATTTTTAGGAAACTTTGAGCAACACTATGAAGACTAAAATGTTAACAAAGTGCCTGGCACATAGGATGGATCTTCTTCCTCCGTCTATTGAGCACTAAAGAATATAGCTTCCACATCAACTGTAGAGTGAGACCAAGATACCATTAATACCATATGGGTGAACAAGATAATGCCAGACTGTTTTCCAAAGTGGTTTATAAGAGTTCCCTTTGCTCCACCAAGCTTGCCAATATTTGATACTGTCAACTTTATCAATCTAAAGGGTTCAATGGAATTTCATTCTGAAGTTAATTTGCATTTCCTAATTATTAACTTGCATATTCCTAATAATTTCCTAATTATAAAAGACTGATTCAAAATATTTAACCAGACATAGCTGATATAGGAGGACCCTCTACCAGTCTAGGTATTAATCTTGTAATTTTTGGTGTGGGGAAATAGGGAAATAGGATCTAGGGACTTGGGTAGCCAGGGTAGCTTGAGTGTCTCAAGGCAGTGAAACATAAGTATATATATGTACATAAAGTACATAAGTACTTTAAGAACTGTACAGCCACATCAGCTAAGTATTAATGTTTACTTCTTTTCTGTGCAATGACTATTTCTCTCCTGACACTTTTTCTATTGGGTTATCTTTGTTGATTCATAGTTACTCATTATATCCTGGATTCTACCAAATTCATTATCAGTATATGCTACATACCATATCCCAGTTGTGTCTTACAAGCAGAAAATTCTTAATTTTCACGTAGAATTTATCACATGTTCACTACAGGCAGCACTTTTTTGTGATTTAACATTTGATATCTGACAGGGAAAAGTCCTCACTGTATTACCCTTTTTAAGAACATCATGGCTATTCTCGGCTTATCTTCTATATAAATTTTAGAATCCTCTTTTTAGGATAATCTGAAGAAATCTTGGGATTTTACACAGATATGTCTTTAGCCAATGGGGTCTAACTTGGGAAGAACTAGCATGATATTAAATCTTCCTATCCACGAACATGGTTATTCCTCCATTTGTGCATATCCTTCTTTTAGTGCCCTTTGATAAAATTTTGTAATTTTCTCCCTAAAAGTACTGTAAATCATTTGATTTATTCCTTCTATATTCTGTCTTGTTATTTTAAAGTGTGCTTAAAAAAATAATTTGTAAGCTTTTTATTGCTTTTTTAGACAGTGAAGATACAGTAATATTATGAAATGTTTTAATTTAAAAAAATATGAGCAGGATTATATTAAACTGTATAATATATAATCTATGCCATTGTAACTTAAATAATAAAATCTGCTGTGATTTCAGACCAGCAGATATTCCAGGAAGTTCAGGCTTTGGGGTAAATGGAGATACTTTATCAGCAGAGGGAGCACATTACTCCAATATTGCTAAATCTTTCAGGCTGTGGCTCTTTTGTCTCTTGGCCTTATAGGCTGGACGCAGGAACTCTATCTTTCTCTTCTTGGCTTCACTTTTATTTTTGTGTTTCTTCAGCTTTTTCTTGGCAGCAATATCAGGATTAGTTACGAACTTGAAAAAAGAATAGAAATTTTATATTACTTTAAAAGTAAGTATTAAACCAATAAAAACCAAATGCAGAAATGGGCCATTTTGTTCACCTTTAAATATCACAAATGCAGCACATTCCCATTAAAGAAAATCTGGAGCCCCACCTATAAAGTCCCCACTTCTCAAACACAGCCAATTCCTCTTTCCTCTCTGTGTTAAGTGTGACACATATGCATGCACACACCTGTGGTTAAAAATATCTATTAAGGAACACGCTATATTTTCAAACAGCAAACATACCTCTAAAGCCTTCCTCTTTTTCCGGAGTGCCCTTTTCTCATTAGCCTGTTTCTGTACAGAGGCAAAAGCTAAGGAGAAGCTCTCAAGCCCAACCAGCTTTTTGAGTAATTCTATGATTTCCTGCGATAGATTCTTCAGCAGAGGATCTGATCACACACAGAGTAATAATTAGTCATATAGGAAAAGACACCTTTAACATCTATAAAATCAAGAACATGCAAAATTTAACCCCTGTGGAATCATCACTTTTATTACCTGAACATTAAACACTGATCTAAAACCAGCCTCTATGTTTCTGAGATGTGAAAAAAGGAAGTGTTGGGTAGGACACTTCCTAGCCACCACCACTCATCTGGGAGGCACTAAGAGTATCACAGACTCTATGAAGCCCACTTACCAGTGGAATCCTGGCTCAGAAGACACTAATTTGAGAAGCTGACAGAAACATTTTGGGTTACTTTATTAACCTGCTCAACTCTGCAGATGGGAAAGGTAAATATTTCTCTATGCCCCTTCTAATTCATGGGTCACAGATACTTAGTTCTGGCCACAGCTTTTTTTTTTTTCCCTTTGTGGGGGGAGGTTAAGACTTCTGAGAAACTGACAAAAATCTTCGCTTTCCCACCCTTCCCTACCTTCTGTCTCCCAAATACACATAACCCACATATTTCTGTATTCAATTTCAGGGCAGCTGTTCTAGATTACAAAGTTTTCTTTGAATATTTCTTGAAGATAAGGACTAGGTCTTTTCTCCAATGTTGAACCCCCAGTACCTGGCAAATATTACATGCTCAATAAATGCTGAATAATGAGAACCAAAGTGGACCTGGCCTTGACCACTGCTTTTTCCTCTCTGAGAGGAAGGAAATGTATAGTTCCTGCTTTGGTACTCACTTGTTTTATTTTAAAACTTAATACCTACTTTACCTCCTCTTTCCAACCCCCATTCCCTCTTTTCCTATCATCAAAAGAGAATTTAGGATCAGTGAGGGAAATGTACAAATAAATGCCCAGGCAAGGAAAAATGACATATAGGAACAGTAAACAACATATTTTTAAAGTATTTCATACTTTTGCCTTACAGTTCACAATAAGAGAATACCATGACATTTTATTGTTCATTATTGTCCATAGCACTATGGGGTTTAGAACCACCTCAACTTATAGTTTTCTTTGAATATTTCATCTATGCTTAGGAGTAAAACATCTTTTAGGAGAGAAACATCACTCTTAGACATGAGGAAGCACACAGAAGGCAGTCGTAGATAAAACAAAGATGCCTTACTTGTTTGCTATTGTTTTGATACCTAGCAAGTTTTCTTAAAACTCTGGCAGGGAAGGAAGATAGAAAAGAAGGAAGCATTTAGGAGAGAAGTGAGGATATCTAATGTACAAGTATTCAGAAAACAGGCTGCAGTTACCCTGGTCTGAATAGGTGCTGTTCAGTTCTCGGAACAAAGGAGCTATGATCACTGGGAGATACGGCTTCACCTTGTCTATTCCAAGATCCATCGCCACAGCTCCAAGAAACTTAAAGATGCATGTTCTCTGAAAGTACAGATCATTCATTGTTATCTGAAGTGTTTCTTTTATTGCAGCCATATAAACAATTAATTCAGAAAAGGTCTCTTTGGGGGCAGATACTATTGCTGCAGTTTTTGGTTGAAGAGTTTCTAGAGATGTGGGAGCATTACTAATACCACTGAAATACTTAAAAAAAAAAAAAATGACTACTTTCAGGCATTCTGAACATTCACTGCACCTTTAAGGGGTTTCTAGGTGAGTAGGCAGCTTCCAGTTTTGCAATCCAGGACAACTTCTGGATCAACCACAGCAGTGTGGCTGGCTTGCTGTGCTCTTCCTTTGCCTCCTTGTTTTCTTCTTTGTCAGAGTCCATCTCCTCATCTGCACAGGACTTGCGTTTTCTTATTTTCTCTCTGGCTACACCATCTCCCAAAGCTGCTTGTTCTTCCATGTCTTCTTCTATCTCACCTTGCTCATCCTCAGAATCAGATTCCAGTAAATATAAGACTTTGGCTACAAATAACAAATTCTTAACAACCTTTAAAAAAGGAAGGGAGAGAAAGGGAGGAATTGGACTTTGATTTTCAAACAGATATGGCTCAGTAAAAAATAGGTATTCTACAATTAGGAAAAAACTCCCCCAAAACAGGTATTGCACTATTAAACTGATGATTATTGCATTTTTTTGATAATTCAGTTCTACCTTATAGTATACCCAAACCCATTTCCATGTAACTTATCTACTTGACCTAGTTCTACCTTTTAAGGTCACAAAGAATAAGTAAATAATTTCATTCTAGACTATCCATTTACATTTTTGAGAGAACTTTCATCCCTCCTCTATTAAATTTCTTCATAGAAATAACAGTTTCCACTTATTGAGCACGGTTTCTATATACAGCATTCTAATTCAACTTTAAAATATCACTATTAGGTACTGTTATCAGGAGAGAAAATCAAGGCTCAGAGTTACTAAGTGACTCACCCAAAGGCAAAGCAAGTCGTCAGCCAAGACTGAATGGTCTTTAGAATTCAAGCCTAAGTTCTTAAACACTGAGCTCTTCCTCAAATCATGTGATCCAGTTAAATAGCCCAGGGACCAATTTTAGTCTTATAATAATGGACCCATATAGTGAGTCCCTAACTCTGACATCCATGAAATCTCTGACATAGATATTTCACATTGATTATATGATGGAGGAAGTCAAGTTGCTTTTGAGTTCCTTTACCATCCTGGCTGCTCTGTTGGGAGTGCTGTGTGCCAAAAGTTTCCTCCAAATGTAGTACTCAGAATCTCACATACTGTCCAAGGTTAGCTTGGCCATCGAGAATTCATGCCAAGATTGTAATTTCCTTCTGGAAGCTTGGTCTCCCTAAAGACAGTCCCAGTTTTGGAGGCCTTTTCCCCTTGTGGCAGCCACTTCACAGTTAACTCACCGTAAGATCACAGTGAACTAAATTCCATTAATTTCTTTCATCCCAGGTTAGTACTAGCAAATCCCTTCCTGTCCCTAGTTTCCGTGGTTGTATCTGTCAGCCTCGATTAACATTGGTATTTTGTGAGACACCACCTGCTATCTACCCTGTTAGGATTTCTTTGGCTTCACTTTGCTATCCACTGAATAGCTATCCATTCTTTCTCTGGCCCTGCCATATAATGAAGCATACTATATTTTCATATAAAAAGTGATGGAAATATCAGGGCTTATGGCATCCTACTTGAGATCACTCTTTGGATACAGTGTTCACCTAGCTTCTTGTGTCCCATCATTTAATCTGTATTGCTGCTCCATTGTGTCCATAATGATAAGAGTCACGAATAAGTGTCTTGCTCATACCAAGATACCACATCTGTGTATCTCATCTACCAGCCCGATGGCTTTATCAAAGGAGGAAAAAATAAAGGGAATAGACCTTACTCAAAAGTAATTTACATTTACTGCATATTTATACATGCTTCTCTATATTCACAATTTACTTACAGTTACATTTTATAGTATGAAAACATAAAGTTTTTAGTGATTTATCTGCCTTCAGTTAAGGATAGACAATTCTCACACTACACTGTAACATAACTATTACTTCTTTCTCTTCAACTTCCAGGGGTAAGGGAAAGAAATTCAGTACTGTAGTTCATTATAGGGACAATGAAAATCAACCAACCAACCAAAGCCCTTCAAAGCTGGTCACAACGTTGAGTAGATGGTTAAAACTGAACATGAAAAGATTAACAGTCAGCCTCGCACTGCACCATCTTTATTGGGCATTTTAAATGAAGCCAAGAATAACCCCAACATAGACTCCAGAGTTGATTAGATTTATAACTGAACATGTATTTCAGTGTATGCCTATATTTCATTTAATTCCCCAAGCATTAAAATAGGAAAACAAACCAACAAAACCCCCCACAAATACCAAATGTAAGCCTATTCCTATACTTGGTAGAACAGATCCCTTCTATTAAACCAGCAGGGTGACAATACTGACCTGTTCTCCTAGAGATTGATCTAAGAACTTGGAATGCAACTGATGGCAAGAGGCTAGGGAGATACTTTTCATCTGTGAAAAGAAAATGGACATTGGCAGACACTATGCAGGGTATTTCTGATTTTTTTTAAAAAGTCCAAGTAACCAACCATAATAATATAACTGAAGTGCTAGATTTTGTTCTGAATGACTTGTATAGGTCTGGAGAGGGAAGGTCTCTACTTTCTACCTGCCCCAAACATTTTAGCTCAAATAAAGGGGATATTTTCAAGCTTTGGGGATATTAATAATCCCTCAGATTATTAGCAGGAAACTTTACAACAGTCTAGTATTTTTTTCCTTTTTTTCCCCCTCCATCTTCCAATCATTCACTATTTATGGAGTCTCCACTGAGTCAGGCATTGTGTTGGGCCCTAGGAAATCAGAGATGGATGTAATACGGTCTCTACCTAAAATTTTCATGAACATGATCTCAGTCATCAACAGGTTATGAAGGAGGCGGGATAGACAGTATTGCTCTCATTTTAATAAATCCTATTTTCCAGTGTTGATAAAGAACTTGAACCAATAATAGAAGATGAACAACAGAAGTGGACTAGACTGATAGTCTAAAAATTATCTTTGAAAAACCTTGGCCTTGAGGTTGACCCTTTCTAGTTCCCAGCACACCTACAGAAACCTGCAACAAGTCAGCTGTCAGAGTTTTTCCCAAGGGCCAACTCCCAAATAGTTACATGAACCAGAAGGAACATCTCACATAGATCACAAAGGAAAGAAAAGGTTTTAGAGAAACCTTACCTTTTGTTCAAGGTCATTTGTTAGAAATCTTACTGCTACAGGTTCTGAGAACTTCTTTTTAGTTGTTTTAGACTTCCATTTTCTAGTAAGTTCCTCTGGTTGGCAAGAGGCAAAGAGCAATCCAAAAATCTGGGCTGCAGTGAGCCACACCCAGCTGTGTGGATGTCTCAGGTGACAATGAACATAACCTAAGGGAACCAAAATGCATTTTCAGATGTCTCACAGCTTTCCCAACTCTTTGGTGGTAAATATGATTAGATTAGGCATTCGCTATCTATTACGTGCTTGGATTTAGGAACCAAAGATGAACAACATCTTTTGGCTGTAACATTTACAATTTCTAAATTAGGTAATATAAATTTGTATACAGGCACATGTTTGTTCCTAATAGTTACTGAAATTGGTGGAGAGTTATCATTTATTGAGGCTTTCTGTGTGCCAGGCACAGGGCTCAGTGTGTTACATATGTTTCATTTAGACCTCACAACAGTTCTGTGACCTTACAACTGTCAGTTGCATTTTACAGATGAGGAAATGTTTCAGAGGGGCCAGATGAGGCACCACGCTGTAACAGGCAAAACCAGGCTTGGGCCCCAGCTTGATCTGGCCCCAAACCTTACACTCTTATGTTACATGGCCACTCTCCATATATTACACTTGGAAAATGCAGTAGAAAAGCCTTGTGGGTTGTAGGGAACAAGATTAAAATTCTGGATGAACCATATCATATCTGAGTCTTAGTCTATGCTGTTATACATTTCATAAACATGGTTTTACTTTTGTTCTATATGTATTGTATTTTCTAATAATCTGGCCATGTCTCTGTGGAATCATACCAGAGTAGGCCATATAGTAATTTAGTAATTTCCATAGGATCATGAATTCTTTTAAAACAGGTGGGTACTTAAAGCATTCATTCCAATGTCTGTTTCCTATTGGCTAATCAAGTTTAAGTATGTTAAATTAAAAATTCTAGGATCTTATTTGTTATTTAAAGAGCGATATACAGGGGCACCTGGGTAGCTCAATTAAGTGTCCAACTTTGGCTCAGGTCAAGATCTCATGGTTCTTGACTTTGAGCCCCGTGTTGGGCTCTGTGCTGACAGCTCAGGTCCTGGAGCCTGCTTTGGATTCCATGTCCCCCTCTCTCTCTGCCCCTCCCCTGCTCGTGTGCTCTCTCTCAAAAATAAATATATATATTAAAAAAAGAGTGATAGACAAAAACTTAAATGTCTCCCAAGGGTTAAATGGTTTACTAAATCATGGCATATTAGCATGGTGGACTATTTACAGCTATTTTAAAAAGCTTTCTACTGAGTGTGTTATAGTATAATAATATTCTTATTTAGGTACAAACAAGATAGAAGTTTATATGGAATTATGCAATCTCTAAAAAAAACCTGTGTCTATATATAACAAAAAGACAGACTGGATGGAAATATATACCAAATTAACACCAAGCAGCAAGGAAGACTTTGAAAAACTTTCCTTTCTTTTACTTTCCCATAATTAATATTCCTCCTTTTACAAATGAAATGTATTACTTGTGAAATCATAAACATATTATTTTTCCTAGAAACATTTTCACTATAATCAATTTGAAAGGGTCTTTTAAATCTTTTTCTCATGGACTTTTCCCCTGACATTATAGACTTTCTAAGTATTCATACTCTAATTCCCCAAATTGGTTTTTAGTAATTCTGTCACAACTAATGTGTTTGTTTTTAGATGTAAATAAAAAGGAAATACTTACTCCAGATTTTATTCAGCGTCTCAGAGGGCTTGGTAAACTGAATAATATTACATTCCTTGATGAGTTTACTAATCAGTGTAAGAAAACTAAACAGAAGGCGATCTGCAGCTTTTTCTTCAGTCTCTTCCATGATCTAAAAACAGGATGGATATAAATCCATTGAGACAACTTCAGGGTTTCTATCAGTACTACTGTCACTTTGGGTCAGTTTTTTGTTGTGGGTGCTGCCCTCTGCACTACAGGCTGATCTGCAGCATTCATGGTCTCTGCCCGCTAGATGCTAGTAGCACCCTCCACGCTCCAGTTGTGACAACCAAACATGTCTCCAGGTGTTGCTAAGTGTCTAGAGGGGTTGGCAGTGGGGTGGTGAAATCCCCCTGCTGGAGAAACTTCGATCTTCACATACTATGGAAGATAACTTACTTTAAATCTCATTTTAAAAAAGAAGATCCAGCTACACTGAATTCTTGCTTTCATTAAGAAACATTTTGAACACACATAATATTTAAGCTGTTAGCTAAACCACCTTAAGTAAAACTACAAAAATTAGCACAAGTTTTATTCTCTGGCAAATTACTTACATCTTTAAAGTTTTCAGGATCAATTTCCTTTTCAATCACAGGAAGAATAGTTCCAAGTCTTCTCTCAAAAGAGACTCCTTCACTTTCCACAAACAAACCACAGATGAGGGCAGCTAGTTGCCTATTTAAGCTCTACCAAAAATAAACCACAGAAAGACAATGTTAATAACACAACTTGGTACGCCATTTCCAAATTCATAAAATAAAATGGGCATGACTCTGTCCTCAATATTTCTTTTTTTAATTTTTTTCTTAATGTTTATTCATTTTTGACAGAGAGAGAGAGAGAGAGACAGAGCATGAGCAGGGGAGGGGCAGAGAGAGAGGGAGACAAAGAATGCGAAGCAGGCTCCAGGCTCCGAGCCGTCAGCACAGAGCCAGACACAGGGCTTGAACTCACGAACTGCGAGACTGTGACCTGAGCCAAAGTCAGACACTCAACCGACTGAGCCACCCAGGCACCCCTCAATATTTCTTTATAATGCCAGAAATCAATACAATATGGATCTTTGGTGGCTTAAAATGAAAAATATAGAGAATCTTCACACCCAAGAATAACATTAAAAAAGAAATGGAACTCATCATTACCCACATTCTCCCATTTTAAATTAAAAAAAAAAAAATCAAGATGAGCACTGAATAATATACAGAATTGTCGAGTATCAATGTCGTACACCTGAAGCTAGTAACACTGTGTCAATTATATTCCAATAAAAAAAATTTAATTAAAAAACTGGAAGTTGCATACAATACCCCCCCCATTCTAACTTTAATACGTATTACAGTCAGTATTAAGATACAACACGTTTATATTCCACAAACATGGGCCACTGTTGATGGTGGCAAGTCAACAAGTGGATATAATCACTGACAAACATTACATTTCATTAACTGAATATGCAAAACTGAAAACAAAGATATTCATCATTGGGGACTGGTTAGATACATTCGATACATTCATATAGCAGTGTCATTGGCTGACGACAATCATGTCGTGGGACTACAGGTGATTTTCATGTTACTCTCTATAACTTACATTTCCTGAAGTTTTACTATAAGAATATATATATATTTTTAAAATTTTATTTCCAATATAGTTAACATACAATTAGTTTCAGGTGTACAACATAGTGATTCAACAATTCTATACATTATTCAGTGCTCATCATAAGGATACTCTTTAATCCCTATCACCTACTTAACCCATCCCCCCCACCCAGCAAGAGTACATTATTAACATAATCTACTAAAAAAAATAAAATTTGGGAAAAATTCAACAATGTTTAAGATGTATTCTTATTTAAAGTGAATACCAAAAGCTAAGACTTTTCATTGAAATTTAACTAAAAGCAACCTTAACCTTTTTTGCTCCAAACCAGGTGGTAACCATATCAAAGAGCCAATCTTTTTTCTCAAGGTTGATTTTACTGAGTAAAGATTTGATTGTCATGGATGCCATCTTCTTGCACATGGCAGAATCATCGTTCACCATCATTAGACAAAGAGGAATAAAGAACATTCCACAGTTCTCATGGAGTAGTCCCTAGAAGAAAACAGGCAGTTAAGAGCACACTCAGACTGGAATTCTTATGGATGCCCAAACAAGGGAGGCTCCCTGTGGGCCCCCAGGGCTCAAGGGGAACATAGCTACAATCTGTGATTCAAGGTACCTGAGGGAATGTGTCAAAGAGATAGGAGATCATTTCCAAGGCAGACTCTCTCCCGGTCTCATGTTCATAACTAAGGCAAGAACATTAGATAGACTTGTTAGTATCTTTTCAATTACCAATAATTGTTTTAAAAATTTTTAAACATTGTTTTAAGGTGTCAGTCTGTTTCTTAAAAAGTAGAAAAAAATATCCATGTTCCCAATTTTAATACTTATGTAAATCTATCATGCTACTATTCAGCTTTAAATGTGATTCTGTTAGATTTTTACCATTCTCCTTAAATAGACTCTTAATGAAAATCAGTGGTCAGACCGAATTCGAAAAGCAACTTACACAACCGTCACATGAAGCCATGCACACTGTTTGATAATCAAGTCAATGATTCAAATGATAACACCCTCAGATGTTTAGATTTTGTCATTTTCCAGACAGGTGCCACAATAAAATGAGAGGAAACTACTCTTCTGCCCCTATGTAGTTTATGGCTTAAACTTACTTGAGTTGAGCAAGCATGAATTCCAAGTTTGGTCTCAATTTGTCACCCAGGGGATAGTCAAGAATATATTTCAGAAAAACCTAGGAACAGAAGTCACATAGATGATTATTTGGGTCCTATCTCTCCAGGATTTCTGCTTCCTAACCTGCTGATACACTGTTCAGTTACAAAGACCTTTCAGAAGACTGATCAATCCTCCTGAGTCAACTGCACGCTTTCCTTTCTTCTCCTACTTCACTTACTCAGGTCCTGCCCCAAGTGCCTGATTAAAAGTCCTAGCCTACCACTGGCATGGTTGTTTTGGGCTCCAGATCTAAGCTCACGGGTTGGAAGCTCCTCTCTTCCATAGGTAGTGGGGTATGGTGGACTGAGTACGGACTGTGGTTCACCCCTGTACTTCCCCTTGAATAAGAATGACAGTGATGATTGATATTAATACAGATAACACTAATTCATGTATTAATTATATGTCAATTCTATATGCCAAGCACTGTGCTATGTGTTCCTCAGTTAACTGCCATCACTTTCTTGGAAAGTAGGGGATATTATCCCCATTTTACAGATGAAGAGAATGAAGTTGGCACAGAGAGGTGAGTAACATGCTCAGGTGACAGTGCCAGAATTCCATGCCTGGTCTATCTGCTTTCAAACCACTGTACTAGTTTATTAATAAAAGTAATTAATAAAATAAGTATTTATATATAAGCTATTATATATCAATAGCTTTCTGCTACTGAATAAAGCCCTAAATAAATCTTTAACAAGTACACGAGGTCTTGCCTGACCTGGCTCCCTTCCCCATCTCACTTAACCTTCATTTACCTCCTCTAATAAGTGAGGCCCTCACCTACCTCAAGGCTTACCTTCCTTAGGCACTGGCTGCTCCCTTCACCTGGAAAGCTAAGCCTTTTTCTTCCTTCGCATTTCTGCTGACAAGCCAATCCTCAGGAGAGCCCTTCCTGATTCTAACACCAGGGTGGTCCTCAACCTGATCATATGTTCTTATCATCTACTCTTCCATATTTTGTCAATTCTAAGAAGCACAGTTTTTCACATTTTAACAGATCTGAAATTGGGATGTATCTTAAAATTGATAGCATCTTACCACTGTGTCATAGTGTTTTCTTTCTTTGAAGTATATAAATAAAGGTATGTTTTATAAATAATGAAATATGACAGTGCTTTCTCCCTCCTGGCACTTAGGATGCCTGTAATTAAATACCTGTGGAATTTTTGCTTTGTGCCTGTGTACTTTAAAATTTCACTATCTGACAGGGACTATAAAAATTTTGTTGACTGCTTTTCCAGCAGCACCTGGCACATAGTAATATGCATAAGTAGTTGATGACTGGACCAATGGATGGAATTATTTGGTGCAGGCTATCATGCTACAGAAGGAAAATATACATCTTTATCCATTTGAAACATTCCACATATGATGGGTTATTCTCAAAATGCTCTTTGTTAACTGAAATGCCCTTAAGGCAGAGCAGACATGCTTCTCACACTTGGTAAGTAAATGGGTTCCTGAGTCTCAGAATAAAGCAACAATGTGACGCAAAATTATCTTCAGAATTCAGTCAATGTTGACATGTCTATCTAAATATGGAACAGAGAAGACAGGACCCAACACTTGCTATGGGAATAAGGCTTCTTCTCTACAAACCTGTCTGCATTGGACTCTGACAGGTTCACTTTGTGCAGAAATTGCCAACTTGGATACTTTCCGCATGACATCATCGATTTCTGGGACTAACAACTTCCTTGATAAAATGGCCTAAAATAAAAAAAGGAAGACATCTCATTTCATGTTCTACTGCAGATGGTTGTAAGCTGATGCACTGTTAAAGCAGTCACACGCAATTTTCAAAAATAATGAAAGTAACCTTCAAGAGAAAAAAAACATACACTTAAAAATGGTTAAAATAGTGACTTTTGTTTTATGTATTTTATAATTAAAAAAAGAAAAAAGCTCCACGAAGTCCAATACAGTAAATACAAGCATTTTTTAAACTTTCCTCTACTTTTATAGAAGGCTCTGGAAGTGTTAACTGAATTCATGTTCAAACATTTTAATAAGTAGGTATGTTAGATTACCATTAATCCATCAAAATCATCACAGTGTTTATAAATTAATTTTGGAAATCCACAGCTAGTCAAAATACTTTGTTCCACATTATTCTAAGTATCTAATCTGAGGCACATAAACTGTAAAATCCAACATTCTGGTGATACCATACCTTCAGAAGACCAAATGCAGTGGCCTGTCTTGAAGTATCATAAATGTCTTCTTCAGCATATGCTAGTAGAACTTGAAGCTGCTTTTCGGTTATCTGGTAAGACTTCACTTTCTTCACAACTGTGGTTACACACTGTAAATTAAACTAGTGAGGTTAATAGCCAGGACATCCCACGAATGAAGAATCAGTGAAATGGTAAGGCCTTAATACAACATCAATGCTTTTTCACACAGGATACCAACCCTCTGGCCTTAGCAAATTAATCTGGAAAGAATTCTGGACAGGACCAAAGGACAATGAGGAAACCTAAGTTTGATGTTAAACCTGGTCCTGGCTCTTTCGAAGTATAACTAAAAACACCTCACCTTGAAACAATTTACCACCAGGTGGAAGTTCTGGCCCCTGGCAGCTCCAAGTTTTGCATAGTCCTTCAGCAACAGGAAAAGGTGTTTTGTCAGCTGTTCTGCTTTTGTTTCTATGGAAGGCAGAGGGAACCTCAAGACCCAGATCAGGCACTGTAAAGCACCTGTGATCACCTGAAAAACAAAACCAACCAATTTATGTAGTGATCAAACCCAACAGTCAAGCACCTGAGGCTGTGTAGACTCTATAAGCAATCAAGTTGAAAAAATGAAATACTCTGCTCAGCCCACTCTAGAAGAACCATATACCAAAAGCATAAGAAGAGAAGGAGATTTCCTATTCCCTGTGGTAGAACTTACTGCTTCTCTAAGGCACATAAAGGTGATGCAAGTAAATAAGAAAGAGTGCACCATATTCTTAACCTATATGAGTCAATGACTGGAAGAACTGGCCAATTTATTTATTTTCAATGTTTTTATTTTTTATTTTTGAGAGAGAGAGCAGGGGAGAGGCAGAAAGAGAGGGAGAGAGAGGATCCCAAGCAGGCTCTGCACTGTCCGCACAGAGCCCAATGTGGGGCTCAAACTCATGAACTGTAATATCATGACCTGAGCTGAAATCAAGAGTCAGATGCTTAACCAACTGAGTCAGCCAGGCATCCTGAATTGACCAATTTCAGCAACTTTTTTTTGTGTCTGGAAAGATACATTATAAATGACTTTTCTATTTTCTAGAATGGTACTTTAACCCATTCTAAGCAACCGTATACAAGGCACTCTACAAATCAGAATTACAAAGATAAAGAGAACACCACCCCTCTATTTAAAGAGCAGACAGCTGGCTAAGAAATTAAGCATGAGAACAATACACTACAATTTAATATAGTTAAGTGCTTTGCAAAAGATATGAAAAAAGTGTGCTGGGACCAAGCGATGACATGAGAATCCTTGACCTCCGGCTCAAACCTTAGAGACTACTGAGATCAGTTATTTCACCTAATTCAGCTGTGCCTAATAGACCCACACTGCTCTGGTTGCTGTAAGGTCTTCTTGGGCTGGATTAGATGAAGCCATAGAGGAAAGGTCTTTGGAGTCACAAAGGCCAGGGCTTAAATCCCAGCTCTGCAGTTTATTACCTACAGAGCTACAGAGATGTTACTCAACTACAGAGATGTTACTTAACCTCCTGGCACCTTGACTATAAGACAGGCAGTCAGGAAATGGGAGATGTGTCGGCTCTGGAGTCTGACGGACTGATATCCTAGATCTGTGATCTAGGCCAAGTCAGCTGATAGCCTACTTTTCTCACTGATAAAACAGAAGCATTAATAATATGTGCTTCAGGGGCGCCTGGGTGGCGCAGTCGGTTAAGCGTCCGACTTCAGCCAGGTCACGATCTCGCGCTCCGTGAGTTCGAGCCCCGCGTCGGGCTCTGGGCTGATGGCTCAGAGCCTGGAGCCTGTTTCCGATTCTGTGTCTCCCTCTCTCTCTGCCCCTCCCCCGTTCATGCTCTGTCTCTCTCTGTCCCAAAAATAAATAAATGTTGAAAAAAAAAAATTTAATAAAAAAAAAAATAATATGTGCTTCATAGGTTGTTATGAGGATTCACACCAGTGAGGGCAGTAGTGACAAGGATCATGGAGATGATCAGTGCTGACATGGTGACACCATTACTCAGCCTCATGATGTTGCAAGGACCCAATGAAATAAGTGTAATGTATCTACCAGAGCCTGTAAAACTGTTGAAGGCTATCCAAATATATGGCTGGAAAGCAACGTAATGTAGGGAACAGAAGTCGTTCACAATATCATAAAGCCACTTAAAAACTCCATCATCTTGTGAAGCACAAGCCTAAAAGTTCTGGGTATTTTGTGCAACACAGTTCTCATGAAGGAACAGAAGCTCACCTTCACATCCATGGAAACCAGGCAGTCTATGAGGAGAGAGACAAAAGGATCCAACATTTCCAGAACAGGTTCACTTGAAGACTTGATCTTGGAAGTCTTTAGACTCAGATGCAGCAGCTAAAAGATTCAAAAAGATATTTCATACCAGTTGCCCATAAGACCAAATGAGTTAGGTAAAGGTAAAATGATTTTAAGAGAGATACATGAAACATTAAGATGCTTCCGTTTGAAGCGACAAAAATTCTGAAGGAATGATAAAGGGCCTGGGAGACTCTCAGTAAGTGAAGAAGGTGGGAGTTCACTGTGCAGCTGAGATGCTGAGTTCATTTACCAAATGATTACTCAGGATTTACTTTTTTTTTTTTTTTTTTTTTTAATTTTTTTTTCAACGTTTATTTATTTTTGGGACAGAGAGAGACAGAGCATGAACGGCGGAGGAGCAGAGAGAGAGGGAGACACAGAATCGGAAACAGGCTCCAGGCTCTGAGCCATCAGCCCAGAGCCTGACGCGGGGCTCGAACTCACGGACCGCGAGATCGTGACCTGGCTGAAGTCGGACGCTTAACCGACTGCGCCACCCAGGCGCCCCACTCAGGATTTACTTTGATTCGAGGCACTGGGTTGGCACACAGGGCACAGCAATGATCAAGATGAACATGGTTCCTGCCTGATGGATCTTAACCAGGAAGAGAGACTCTAGCAAATAATTAACTGTAAATTCAGTGGGCTTTGGGAGTTCTGTGGGGACCCTGGCAAAGGGAGGAGCCCGTGGTGAAGTCCTGGAGTGACAGAGTGTAGAGACTATGAAACTGAAGGGAAGCCAGTGTGGCTGAGCTGTGTGTTGGGAATGGTACAATACAAAGTTTGGCCCCTGTAGCCCAGATGAAAGACCAGGCTCTCAAGAAAAATGGGAGCCAATGAAGGTAATAAAAAGGAAATAAAACAATCAGATTTGTGTTTTTAGATGCTTACATCTTTAAAAAAAAATTCAAAATAATTTAGAGATGCCCATGGGCAAATCAAAGTGAACCCATAATAAATGTTAGGTCAGAATCATTAACCCTGAGACCATTATATCATCAAAGTAAGTACTAGAAGAGAGAAATGGTAAATGGACCAATGCACCTTTAAAAAAATGGCCCAGGGGCATCTGGGCGGCTCAGCTCAACTGATTACGTGTCCAACTCTCGATCTCGGCTCAGGTCATGTACTCATGGTTCATGGGATTGAGCCCCACATCAGGTTCTACGCTGACAGTGTGGAGCCTGCTTGGGATTCTCTCTCTCCCTCTCTCTCCGCCCCTCCCCTGCTCACGCTGTCTCTCCCTCTCAAACTAAATAAACAAACAAACAAAAAAATAGCCTGTAATTTATTTCTGATAAGACATTTACAGTGGGAATGAGCAGAGGACTGAAAGGCACACTCACTGTGGGCAGCAAATCACACTTTAAGGGTTAATTCTTACCCGGAGTCCAGACTCAATAAATATGTGCATGTTGGTTTTCCTGCTCACAACAGCTTTCTGCCCACCTCGAACTGGAGTTGGGGGGAGCAGAAGACAGCTCTGGGGTGGCAGACGTGGATCCAGTGCAGGGGCTGCTGGGTTTCTGTCAATCACAAAGGAAAAACAGGGGCAAGAACACTGTATGCTGCACTCTAAGTCACGTGACCCTGTCTGGTGACTGGAGTCCAGCACTAAGTAGTATGCTATTCACTGTGGGCTTTTTTTCTCCTTCAACCATGAGAAAAAGATTATTAGGTTGTTGATCAAAGCTGTAGAACAACCCCAGAAACAGAAATCAGATTGATGAACACACGTTTAAATTAAGATGAACAGTAAAAGGACACTCCCTTGATGTTTGAAAACAAATGCCAAGGAGTTTCTTTTAGAACCCAAAAGCAAAATCCAAAGGAGGTATTTTGAAACCTTTTCAGGTTTGGATATCTATTTAATCAGAAGAAAAGCTACGTATTTAAAATCTATCCTAACTTTGATTCAATAAATAACATAACTGGCTGCTGTCACAGCTAACTTACTCATTTATCAGACAATCATCTCATGCTGAGATTTATCATCTGGAAGGGCTTTAGCCCAAACACCACAAAGGAGAACCGTCTCATAACTCAAATATATATAGCATATATTATACAAGTATGTAATTGTATATGTATTAATTATGTATATAATTATATGTGCACATAAATAATTGTACATGTATTATAAATTATGTAATTGTATAATATATGTAAACATGCATATGCAGTAAAACCTTGGTTTGTAAGCATAATTCATTCCGGAAAACATGCTTGTAACCCGAAGCACTTGTATATCAAAGTAAATTTCAAGAACCGTTGGCTCAGTTGTGATCATGTGATATATGGCATCAGGTACTACTTATATTGCAAGACGTCACTCTTTTATCAAGTTAAAATTTATTAGAAATGTTTGCTTGTCTTGCAGAACAAGTTACTCGCAATCCAAGGTTTTACTCTATGTGTGTGTGGGTGTGTGTGTTTTAACTAAGGTAAATTATTAAATTAACTCACTTAAGAGTAAATGAAAACTGAATGGTTTATCAGAAGCAAGCACCCAAGGATAGTTGTTTTTTTTTTTTCTTTCAAACTTACTTTTCTTTCTCTGTTAACAGGGGAAGATTTTCACTGACCAACCCATAACTGAGCAATAGTATGGATTCTGCCGTCATTTCTTGATTTACAATTAATCCTGCTATGATTCGGCGCAAGGTTTCATGAACTTTCCGGGCCAGTTTTAAACTCGTGGTATTTTGTAAGATCTAAAGGCAAACATAAATGTCATGTTGAGATAACACAGAACTGCCTTTTTGTTTGTTGTGATTAAAAAATACATTTCCTTTTTAATATAGGTTTTTTTTTCTAATTAAAAAGAAACATCCTTAATAAAATTTCAAACAGAGCATACAAAGTAACATTTACACATACTGTCAATCCCAGAGACAACCACTATCAGCATCATGTATGTCTCTGGATTTCTCTGTGCTCTCTGTTGGTGAGACCTTAGGGCACAGGACTGGAGACATGATGTGATACATGGAAGACATCAACCCTGTAAGTGCATCATAGGCAAGCACATGGACATATACAACATTACCAAATGCAGTCAGTACTCATCTGAAACCATGCTAACAGTGCTGTGATGGCCAAGCCTCAGGGTTTGATATTAGTCATTAGGCCGAATCATAGGAACTTAATGGGAATCTAGGACCATCAACATCAACAAAACCTTCAACACTTTATAAATATTCCTTTGCACAGGACACGGTATTAATAACTTTAACTATCTTGGAGGGACTTGATCATATACATGGAAAATACATGTGCTGTGTTCATTCTTTTTCATCCTCAAAACATACCTAACATTCTCAGGTTTAGATAAGATTAATGCATTGTAGAAAAAATTATGGAGTTATTCTGACACCAAAACATTTGGAATTAAGGTTAATTCATGTCATTAAATAGTGTTTTGCTCTAGTTTTTGTGCATAAAATAAAATGAGTTAATAACATTTGTTGAGTGTTCACCCCTACATTAGGCACAGAGAACATTATGAAGGTAAGTAAACTACAGTCCCTGCCCGACAGGAGCAGAATGAAAACAGTGCAAAGAATGTAAGCTTTGGATCAGAAAGATCTACAAGTAACGTTTTACTTTCCTCCTTAATCATGACCCTTCTACCTTTTTGTTGAGCCTACATTTTCTTATCTGTAAGATGAAAGTACCATTGATCTCAGAGTGGTTGTGCAGATTAGAAGAGATCATGAAACACGATGCTGAGAACATAATATATGTTCAACAGATGTCACTTTTCTCCCTCTTGGCAATCTGGGAGCAGCAATCTGTCTTCAAAAGCTATGTTCTTAGCTGCTGACTTGAGCCAACTATAAAACTCACTTGAATTTCAATTTTTTGTTTCTGCATCACATGGTTTACATCCAGGAATCTGGTTCTTAGTTTAGAATGCCACCTAGGGCTGCCAGCTAGTGGCCATGTGGTATCCATGCCCTTCATACCAAATGAAATCCTGGTGGTCAAGTGCAGCATTACTGCATGGGTCGTTTTAAGAACTCATGATGCTGTAATGTGGGGATCTCCTGTACTGCATTCAAGTCCTTACCTCTTTTAATGGAAGGATAAGTTTTGTAACCTGATCTTTCCCTACAAACTTGCCCAGGATTTCATAAGAATCGTAACTCTTGCTTCTTCGTGCCTCCATGACTTTGGAGAGGATCTGCTTCACTTCCTTCTCTTCAGCAATGGCACCAAACAACTCATGGTTAAAAATCTTTGAAAGAAAAAAGCCAAATGGCAATTATGTGTAATCAGCAAGATATGTCAACATAAGCAGTCTCTGATACATCCAGATCGGAGGAAAACAAGTTGGACAGGACTGAAATTAGATGGCAGGAATTTCTATTAGATTTCACTTTTTCAAGGCAGTTCAGGGACCAATTACTGAAAGACAAGCAAATACCGCAACACCTGAAGGTTTTTACTAAGGGGAAATAAAAGAGGGCTATGTTGATTTACATATATGATTGTATAATATAAGAGACAGGTACTTCCTCTTGGATATTACCGAAGAGTAGCCTCATTTCCCTTTAAAAAACTGATGATATTTGTAACTTATCAAAACTGATGTGTTTAATTCAAAATGTTTAAATACGTACATTTTTTAACGAATGAACAAAGGCAGTATGGCAAATTTAGTCTCTTCCTAATCTCACCCCCCAAATTATCACATGATCAATTTTAAAAGTTGATGGTTATTAAATTTTTCACTACTGTACGTAAAGCTCTGGTGCACATATTTTTATATAAACCCCAGACTAAATACATCTCAGATTCTTAAAAGTGGTCGATATTTTTGCTTATTTTAAAGATCCTGATACACAACATCAACTTTCTTCCCAGAAAGGTTATACCAAAACTCATGACCTACTAGCAATGGTAGAGAGTCCACCTCACTTCACCTGAGTCAGCTTTTTAAACTTCTGCTAATCTAAGAGATGAGATAGTACATCATTTTCATTTTTACAGGTTATAAATATTTTGTATTTTGCGAGCCGATTTTCTGTGTCCAATGCCCAGTTAAGAAAATGACACTCCTTTTTTCTAAATCTTACCTCAATCATTATATCTAAACAGGAGTCCAAATCCCCAACTTGTAGCTTGTTGGTGAGGCCTTGCAGCAACATATAAACAGTGTAAGTCAGCACATGGACCTAAAATGAAATGCGCGGTAAGAATACGAATGCTTAAGAATACCATAGTAGAAAAAAAATAAGATCTAAGAAGTACTGCATAGAGCGCTCAGAGTTTCCATAATTACTGTAGGGAGAAGTTTTGACAAATGACACATACTTCTTTTTTTCTTTTTTTTTTTAATTTTTTTTTTTCAACGTTTATTTATTTTTGGGACAGAGAGAGACAGAGCATGAACGGGGGAGGGGCAGAGAGAGAGGGAGACACAGAATCGGAAACAGGCTCCAGGCTCTGAGCCATCAGCCCAGAGCCTGACGCGGGGCTCGAACTCCCGGACCGTGAGATCGTGACCTGACTGAAGTTGGACGCTTAACCGACTGCGCCACCCAGGCGCCCCAACAAATGACACATACTTCTATCACCATCTAAAAGACTTTAACCTGGCACAAAAACAGACACATAGACCAATGGAATAGAATAGAAACCCCAGAACTAGACCCACAAACGTATGGCCAACTAATCTTTGACAAAGCAGGAAAGAACATCTACTGGAAAAAGTCTCTTTAACAAATGGTGCTAGGAGAACTGGACAGCAACATGCAGAAGATTGAAACTAGACCACTTTCTCACACCATTCACAAAAATAAACTCAAAATGGATAAAGGACCTGAATGTGAGACAGGAAACCATCAAAACCCTAGAGGAGAAAGCAGGAAAAGACCTCTCTGACCTCAGCCGTAGCAATTTCTTACTTGACACATCCCCAAAGGCAAGGGAATTAAAAGCAAAAATGAACTACTAGGACCTTATGAAGATAAAAAGCTTCTGCACAGCAAAGGAAACAACCAACAAAATGGGAAAAGATATGCAAATCACATATTGGACAAAGGGCTAGTATCCAAAATCTATAAAGAGCTCACCAAACTCCACACCCAAAAAAACAAATAACCCAGTGAAGAAATGGGCAGAAAACATGAATAGACACTTCTCTAAAGAAGACATCCAGATGGCCAACAGGCACATGAAAAGATGCTCAACGTCGCTCCTCATCAGGGAAATACAAATCAAAACCACACTCAGCTATCACCTCACGCCAGTCAGAGTGGCCAAAATGAACAAATCAGGAGACTATAGATGCTGGCGAGGATGTGAAGAAACGGGAACCCTCTTGCACTGTTGGTGGGAATGCAAATTGGTGCAGCCACTCTGGAAAACAGTGTGGAGGTTCCTCAGAAAATTAAAAATAGACCTACTCTATGACCCAGCAATAGCACTGCTAGGAATTTACCCAAGGGCTACAGGAGTACTGATGCATAGGGGCACTTGTACCCCAATGTTTATAGCAGCACTCTCAACAATAGCCAAATTATGGAAAGAGCCTAAATGTCCATCAACTGATGAATGGATAAAGAAATTGTGGTTTATATACACAATGGAGTACTACGTGGCAATGAGAAAGAATGAAATATGGCCCTTTGTAGCAACATGGATGGAACTGGAGAGTGTGATGCTAAGTGAAATAAGCCAAACAGAGACAGATACCATATGTTTTCACTCTTATGTGGATCCTGAGAAACTTAACAGGAACCCATGGGGGAGGGGAAGGAAAAAAAAAAAAAAGAGGTTAGAGTGGGAGAGAGCCAAAGCATAAGAGACTGTTGAGAACTGAGAGCAAACTGAGGGTTGATGGGGGGTGGGAGGGAGGAGAGGGTGGGTGATGGGTATTGAGGAGGGCACCTTTTGGGATGAGCACTGGGTGTTGTATGGAAACCAATTTGACAATAAACTTCATATATTGAAAAAATAAATAAATAAAATAAAAGATTTTAACCAAATGATCACTTTGTACAAAAGATGCTCAGAAATTATCACCAAGCTTGGCGTGTACTACTGTGACTAAACCAGGCCACTGATTTATTTTATTTTATTTTATTTTATTTTATTTTATTTTATGTTTATTTATTTATTTTTGGCGGGGAAGGGAGGGAGGGAACAAGCTGCGGGGGGCGGGCAGAGAGAGAGCGAGAAAGAGAAAACCCCAAACAGACTCCACACTGTCAGTACAGAGCTCAATGCAGGGCTCAAACTCATGAAATCATAACCTGAGCTGAATGAAGTTGGCCGCTTAATCGACTGAGCCACCTAGGCACCTCCAGGCCATTGATTTATAAAGAAAAGGCACAAGAGTCTTGAACTTTAAAAACCAACCTGTGAATTAAAGAGCTTGCCAATGTTGGGTGCAATCAAAGCTGTTATGAAGGAAATAGACAAGTTTTTGCTCTTCACAGTAACCATAGCTAATAACATTCCTAAGAGCTTACTATGGGCTAGTAAAATTATTGTATTAATACCTCACATGTATTAAATCATTTAATCCTTGCTCACTGTATCCATGGTATAAGGTGCTGTATTTATCAGCACTTTTCAGGTGAGAAAGCTGAGGCACAGAGAGATCAAGTAACTTGCCCCAAGTTGCATGGGTAGGCAGTGGTAGAGTTAGGATTTGAAACCAGAGCTGGTGCCACAGCCCCAGCTCTGCATCACTACACTATGTTGCCTCTCAAGCTTTCTGCGTTCTTTATACTGCTTCTAGTGTTACAAATTATCACAGGGAACACCGGATAATGATCATAGGCTAAGGAAACAAATTGGTTGTCAATACACAGATTGGATTTTATTTTTTTTAAGTAATCTCTACAGTGAATGTGGGGCTCAAATTTACAACTCCAAGATCAAAAGTCACACACTCTAATGACTGAGCTAGCCTAGCACCCCAGTTGGTTGACCATCCGACTTCAGCTCAGGCCATGATCTTGCAGTTCCTGAGTTCGAGCCCGTGTCGGGCTCTGTGCTGACACCTCAGAGCCGGGAGCCTGCTTCGAATTCTGTGACTCCCTCTCTCTCTGCCCCTCCCTTGCCTGCATTCTGTCTCTCTCTCAAAAATGAATAAATGTTAAAAAAAATAAAAAATAAAAAAAATAAAAAATAAAAAAAATTTTTAAGTGTTTACCTTATTTTTTTTTTAAGTGTTTATTTTTAAGAGAGAGAGAGCATGAGCAGGGAGGGGCAGAGAGAGAGGGAGACACACAATCTGAGGCAGGCTCTAGGCTCTGAGCTGTCAGCACAGAGCCCGACGTGGGGCTCGAACTCATGAACCTTGAGATCATGACCGGAGCTGAAGTCGGACAGTCAACCAACTGAGCCACCCAGGCGCCCCCCAGAATGAACTTTAAAGGCATAATTTCATATGTATCTACTGGTGATCAGTTGGGTTAAAAACCCAACTTAGACACATTACAGTCAAACTCCTAAAAAATAAAGGCCAAGAAAAAGTTCTTAAAGCAGCCAGAGAAAACGATGCATGACTTAGAGGAGAAAACTGTTTTGAATAACTGGATTTTTCATCCAAAAGACCAGAAGGAAGTGATACAACATTTTTAAGAAGCTGAAAGAAAAGTACTGTCAATGTAGAATCAGATATCCAATGACAGTATCCTTCAGGAATAAGGTGAAAAGATATTCAGAGATGACAGAAAACTAACAGCATTGCTGCCACCACATGTGCTCTACAAGACTGCTGATGGAAATTCTTTAGACTGAAGGGAAATGATACCAGAAAGAAACTTGGAAATTCAGAAATGAAAGAAGAGAAGTAGAAATGATAAATATCTGGGCAAACTAATAGACTATTCTTCTCCTCTTGAGTTAAGATATGTTTGACAACTACAAGCAAAAACTCTAACATTGCCCAATAAAGTTTTCAATATATAGAGATGTAATATACAAACAACTATAAAAAAAAAGAAGGGTGAAGGGATCCATATATGGTGGTAAGGTTTCCACATTCCACTTGAAGATGTAAAATATTGTTTCCAAGTATATTGTTAAAAGTAAGGATGTATATGGTAATTCCTAGAGCAACCATTAAAAAACTACACCAGGAGGGGCATCTGGGTGGCTCAGTCAGTTAAGCGTCCGACTTCGTCTCAGGCCATGATCTCAGGGTTGGTGGGTTCGTCCCCTTGTGTCAGGCTCTTTGCTGTCAGCTTAGAGCCTGGAGCTTGCTTCAGATTCCGTGTCTCCCTCTCTCTCTGCCCCTCCCCTGCTTGCGTTCTGTCTCTCAAAAAGGAAACATTAAAAAAAATTAATATAAAAAACTATACCAAGAGAGACAATTAAAATAAATACTGATATTTTTACTGCGTTAGATTTAGAACCCACAGAATAGGAAGTTTACCTTTGAGCAAATTTAGACACAGAAGGTAAAGCTAACTACCCAGAGTCTTGACTGAGTACTTGAAAAGAACAAGCAACAGTGTTTCTTGAACTTCAAATCACTCAGTGATCTTACTGAAATGCAGGCAGTATAGGTCAGGTGTAGGGCCCTAAATTGTGCGTGTCTAACAAGCTCCCAGGTGTTGCTGAACACTTGGAGTAGTAAGGAGCCAGCCAGCCACGTCACCACTCAAAGAGCTTTCTATTCCACCTGGAGATCCTATTATTTTTATTACTTGTATGTTTCAATCCTTAAACAAATGCCTATGCTCTTTATTATTCACATTTGTGGTAATAAATTCAATATGAATTCAATAAGAATATTTTTAAGAATTCTCAAAATACAAAACTTGGTATCAAATGATTTGAGAAAAATAGGTTATATAACCCTGGCCTATAAGTATCTTTATAAAAATCAGACACGGGAGTTTTTGTTTGTTTTTTTTAAATAGATTTTTAAAATGCTGATTAGAAACTTGTAAATATTCTTTTTTTAAAAGTTTATTTTTCAGGGAGAGAGAGAGAGAGAGAGAGAGAGAGAGAGAGAGAGAATCCCAAGCAGGATCTGTGATGTCAGTGCAGGGTCTGGCGTGGGGCTTGAACTCAGGAACCCTGAGATCATGACCTGAGACAAAATCAAGTGGGATGCTTAACTGACTGAGCCCTGAAACTTATGAATATTCTTGATTACTACCTCAGTGGATCAACTTTACTGAATACAGACAGAAGGCAACATCACTTGTAGTGTTCAAATTGCAAATATTTGAACTTCAATCCAACCTGAATGAATATAAGGCGCATAATGCACTTTACCTGATATCCACGGACAAGGGTACTTTGTAATTCTTTTAAAATATATTGTAGGTAGTGCACACCCAGATCTTCTATTATTTTTGCTAGAGTGCTGCGTGCAATGTCTCTGATTTCCTGTGCTCTGTTCTTGAGGAGGGCACACACTTTCAGCAAAATACTAGAAAATGAAAAATTGAAAAGGACTAATCAAAAACCCGAAGCAAATAAAAATACAGACATCCTCTGGTCTCTTAATTATTCATTATCCAAGTTTCCCAATTAGGATTCTAAAAAAAAATTATTTTTAAGGCCAATTTATTTTTGAGAGACAGAGACATAGAGTGTGAGCAGGGGAGGGGCAGAGAGAGAGGAGACACAGAATTCAAAGCAGGCTCCAGGCTCCCAGCTGTCAGCAAAGAGCTGGACGTGGGGCCCAAACCCATGAACTGTGAGATCATGACCTGAGCTTAACCAACTGAGCCACCCAGGTGCCCCCCAATTAGGATTCTAAATCACAGCAAATTGTGACAATACGTCTCTTCCTCACAAAGACTCAAGCAAGAGTCAGGAAGAAAGAACCGAGTTTTGAGTTTCACTGAACATTTCTAATTTGTCATACAATATACCTCGGCAGGTTAGCTTCCATAACTTCTTGTGGAAGGGACTGCATTAGTTTAACCATGGCAAAAGCTAAAGGAACTCGAACTACTTCCTCATCATTCACAACCTTGGATTTTATGAGCTTGTGTTCTTCTTCCCTTTTAGTCTGTAAGAAAAATTTAGGTTAAACTAAAACAAAAATAAATGGATCGGGGACCTACCAATACTGAAATCTTGCATTTGAATGATAAGCTCTTGATATGACACTTCTAAGTTTACGGTCTTAAAAAACAAACTAAATTATGCAATTTGAGAATAACTCTCAAAGAATTATAAAAATAATAGGAATAATAATGCTTTTTCCAAAGAAGAGCCCAAATATCCATCAACTGACGAATGGATAAAGAAGACGTGGTTTATATATACAATGGAATACTACTTGGCAATGAGAAAGAATGAAATCTTGCCATTTGCAACAATGTGGATGGAACTGGAGGGAATTATGCAAAGTGAAGTCAGTCAGTCAGAGAAGGACAGATTTCATGTGTTTTCACTCATATGTGGAATTTGAGAAACTTAACAGATGACCATGGGGGAAGGGAAGGGGAAAAAATAGTTTCAAGCAGAGAGGAGGCAAACATAAGAGACTCTTAAACAGAACAAACTGATGATTGATGGGCAGCAGGGGAGAGGGGAAAATGGGTGATGGACATTAAGGAGGGCACCTGTTGGGATGAGCACTGGGTGTTTATGTAAGTGATGAATCACAGGAATCTACTCCCAAAGCCAAGAACATACTATATACACTGTATGTTAGTTAAGTTGACAATAAATTATATTAAAAAAATAAAAAGAGAGAATGTTTTTTCCCAAAGGAACAATCAGAAAAAAATAGTCAAGTTTTCACTGATGTGGATTAAGATTGCTGTGAAATATCTAAAAATCATAAAAAATTTGTATCAATCGGGATTTTCAAGAGTTTGAGTGACAGTGTTTGTACATAAGAAATATAGTGCCTCAAGTAAGAAGTTATATTTACAAATATACAAAATGACCAAGTCAATATTTTACACCAGGGGCTGGCAAACTTCTGTAGAGGGCCAGATAGTATTTTTGGCTTAAGATCTCTGTTGAAGCTACTCAACTCTGCTGTGGTAACACAAAAGCAGAATTAGACAATATGCAAACCGATAAATGTAACCGTGTTCCAAAAAAACTTTACTTACAACAGGCTGCAGGATAGATCCAGCCCATGGACTACAGTTTGCCAACCCCTGTTTTACCCTGAGAAAGAAAGGCTCTGACTTCATGAGAATCCACTGCTAAATGTTATTCCTATTACCCAGGAAGAAGATGAATTCTGAACAGCAGAGAAGTGGCCAAGAAGTAGAAAAGGGAAACATATTCTAATTTTTTAAAACTCTTTTTTTTTTTTTTTTGAAATGAGAATTATCTAATTATCTGCTTTGGAGATATCTACCAGATGAAAATCATAATGAAGAAAAATTGCTGCTTTGCTGCAGCAGAAAATGAACCTAAAGATGATGAGACAAAACTAGGGAGGTGAATTCTGAAATGTTGAGATGAAAGAAAACCCAAAAGCTGAAGTCAATCAATAATAGTCAGGAGCCTCAGGTTGACAGAGTGCCACAAACACTTGGGTTCACACAGACAGAATGGGCCCCATTCTGTTGGGCCCCAATCAGAATGATTACCGTAGAGGCCAGGCATTTATGTAGCCTGGGTAGGATATCCCCAGTTATGGTTCCTTGGATATTTTTAATTGTTCTCTCCAATTCTTCCTTATTCCGAGGAAGGAAAGAGATGGACTCAGTGACACACTCAGGTTCTTTAGCTGATGCCCCTTGACATTCAGCTGGATCGGGGTTTCCCGGTTCTTTGTTGTTGTCTGACAAATTCTTACATTTGTTTTCCTTCTCTTCCTCATCCATATGCTCTAATTCCATGGTTTCATGCTCTGGCAACTCAATCACTTCTACTGTGTCTATGTTTAGTAAACAACAAAAGTCACCTTAAATCAAATAAGGAAACAACACAGTTGTGTTACAAGTCTTTCCCACCAACATCCAATAAAAACGATCTAGTCTCCAACTACAGATAGGTAAGATAAAGTACTAAAGGAAGCAGCACTATATGAGAGGGTTATGATTTTTTGCTGTCTTACAGTTTGGAGTCTAATGTGGAACAGAGGCAAGTAAACGGACAGTTATGAGTGTGGGAGAGCAAGTGCAGGCTATGTTGGGAATACACTTGGAGACTAGGTGGGGAGGAGGGTCTTAACCAAAAGAAAGCTTCCAAAGTATTGTGGTTGGAGGTTTCCAAAAACAAAAACCTATACTCATGAGCATGAAAACTATAATGCAGCCAACAGTTCTCATGCAGAAATGTCCCTTACTATAGGGCTCAGTTCATTAAAGAAAATTAGGCAGTGTTGTACTGGGGCAAGTCCAGGCATGGCTCTGCTAACAAGCCATATGACCAAAGTTAGTTAACCTAAGCCTAGTGGGCTTTGTATTCTTTATCAGTAAGATGGAGATGGCACCACTTGCAAGGCTGTTGTGACGATTCAATGAGATCAAGTCTATAATCACCCAAATACACATTTCTGATACGTCACAGACTTTCAAAAAAATGGTAGCCATTAGTCTTTATTTTATTTCCTGGCTGTGTAGCTTTGGGAAAGTTACTTTACATTTCTGAACTGTAATTTCTCATATTAAAAAATAATGGTGTAACTAACAACTAGGTTCTTGTAAGGTTTTTATGAGAACAAAGGAGATAATGTCTTGAAAGGCCCAGCTCATAGTACTCAATAAATGTTTTAAACTTTAGTCATATCTAAGAAAATAGACAGTTAAGCAGATTATTTTAATTTTTAATGTTTTTATTGATGCAAAATTGCAAAATGCAGATTCAACTGCCTGAAGATAAACCGTTGAGAGACTTTAGTTTGATCAATGGTTTTAATTAATGGTTTAAAACACAAATGTTCCTACAAATTCAAGCCAGTCTTTGCTATTTATTAGTGTGGCTCTGTAATGATTTTACTGTGAATCAAAGAATTAGAAATTCTTGAGTAGGAAGGAATGCTGAAGTAGTGCAAACTAAGTGCCAAAATATTTCAATGTCTTTTAGCAAAAACAGCCTATTGGCCTATTTAAGTGTTCATCCTCTAACAGGTTAAGGAAATTTCTATTTGTTCCTTATTTGATATCATGAATAAATACTAAATCTAACCAAATGTTTCCCTTGTGCCTCTTTAGAGGACCACATGTTTTTTGCATGCTAATGTTAAATTCCATTAACCAATTATACCAACTTCATGAGTTAGTGGAAGCTTCAATTTTATTAATCAACTGAAATAGCTGATGTAAGGTTGAAATTACCCATTCCTTCAATATTTGTATAACTAGCCTATAAAGCAATGTGAACCTGGTATTTTCATCAGGAGAAGTTTATAACTACAGAGTCAATTTTTTAGTAGTTAGAGATATACCCAGATTTTCTATTTCTTTTAAAGCCAGCTTTTGTATTTTATTTTTCTAAGAGTTTGTACATCTCACTCAAGTATTCAAATTTTTAAGTTCAAAGATCATAATATTATTTTACCTTTTTAATTTGATTGGGACCTTTAAAAATTCTTAATGTTTATTATGCCTATGCCTTCTATTTTTAATGATCAATCTTGACAGAGGTTTGCCAGTTTATAATCTTTTCATATACCTATTTTTAGCTTTGATGATCCTTTCTTATTGTATCTACTTTGTCTTATTAATTGTTGCTCTAATTTTTAATTCTTTTCTTATACTATCTTTGCACTCATTGCTTACTGTTCTTTCCATACATGCAGGTGGTAAAATTGGATTTCTATATAAATAATTTAAGCTCAGATTTTTTTTTACCCATATAATTTAGACTGGCCTTCTCTATTGTTAAAAAAAAGATTTTATACAAATACTCAAACCATTTGCTTTAACTTCCTCCTGACTCATTCACTGGTCACTGCTCTAAGTAGAAAAAGGTGATAAGTTGAATTTTGCCATCTTTAATTCATTAACATCAATTATCCAAGAATAGAGTGGAAATCTAGTTTAAGAAAGTTTTAAAAACTTACTTTCTTCATTCTGAATTTTTCTCATTTGTTCTTCAAGAGTTTTGTGGTCGAAGTGGAATGCTTCTAACACTATTACTAGCAAACTGTTGAAAAAAGAAGGTACACAGAAATGTCTGATTCATAACATCATTTGATGATTAAAGTGAAGGATTTAAAGACTTATCAACAGTAAAATTATTTTTACCAGTTTTAGGTATTTTTGAATTCAACAAATATTAGCATAACCTCATTAATACAAGGTAAAAGCAAACTAAGATTAGAGAGACCACTTCAGGAAATAATCCAAAATTTACATTTTAAAAACAAAGCAAAAATAAGCTTGACCATACATACCTGACACCCAACTTTTGATTGATCTGTCCTGTCTGTAAGACATGAATGAAATGTTTCAAGTAATATATATATGCTGACCAAGAGAGATGTTTGCAAATAGCTCCAATAACTTCTGTGGCAGCAATGGTTATATTTTCATGCTGTAAAACAAATCAAGAGCATCAACACAGAATTAGTATTTGCTAATAAAATAAAGAGCTAACTTCGTACACTAAAAAGCTTAGACAGGGGCGCCTGGGTGGCTCAGTCGGTTAAGCATCTGACTTCGGCTCAGGTCATGATCTCACGGTTCATGAGTTCGAGCCCCACGTTGGGTTCTGTGCTGACAGCTCAGAGCCTGGAGCCTGCTTCAGATTCTGTGTCTCCCTCTTTCTCTCTGACCCTCCCCCATTCATGCTCTGTCTCTCTCTGTCTCAAAAGTAAATAAACGTTAAAAAAAAAATTAAAAAAAATAAATAAAAAGCTTAGACAGTAGGTGATTAGCAATTATAGAAGGGAAAGAATGCCCAAACCATATCCCACTCCCCCTAACAGCTCTAGGAAAAGACACTGTCAATTAAAGAAATGACACCATCTTTAATTAAAGGATATTAATCAGTTCATACTTTGTACTTTTTTCCACTCAGACCTCCCTGATGGGTTAAAGCCTATAGACAGTGAATGAAGTAAATTCAGTGTGTAAAGTTAAACACTAAAGTTAACTTTAATGTACAGCTCAGCATTCAACAGTACAGATGCCTTGGAGACATCTCTTTCACGCCACCATAAAGAACAGGGACTGGTTTTACCCTGATACCTTAAACTAGAAAAATAGACAAAAATATATGAAATAGCAGTTTTCAGACTTTAGACATTGAACAGTGCAGTACAGTGCTAGCTGAGAGAAAGGCAACAAATGAAATGTGTCTTATAATTATCCTAATTTCACTGTGTGAAGAGAACTGTCAGGTCATAGCAGAGGAGAAACCCAAAAAGGGCCCAGTCGTCTCCCTGAGGTAAGGAGGCAGAGAGAAGGCTGTGGCAGCCAGAGTCCAAAGGGCAAAGCATAGAGAGGAGAGAGCTACACAGAGAAGAAAGCTGCAGAAAATACCTCTCATGACAAGAAAAATCAACCAGTAGAAACAGACCCCAAAGTGACACAGACAATAAACTTACAGTAGACAAAGAAAGACAATTGATGAAATTACATTCCATAAGATCAAGAAGGGAAAGGAAAGCAGAAGCATGTTAAGGAGAGGTAAGATATAAAATTATAAGGCCCAAGCCAAAAATCCAGAAATAGAAAAGACAGTTCTGGAAGGAAAGACACACTGGATAGGATTCAAATCAGATTAGACTCTGAAGAAGAAAAGATTAGTGAACTTGAAGACACAGCGATACAAAATTGAAACAAAAATGAAACAAGATGAAACCCTGGGTGGAGGGGGGGAAACTAATGAAAAAAAAAAAAAAAAAAAAAAGAGCTTCAGTGAGTTTGGGGCAATTCTGAGTGGCCTAATACACACTGGAGTCTCCAAAGGCAAGAAGGGGACCCAAAAGTATCTTTGAAGAAATAATGGCAAAAAATTCCAAGTTTGAAGAACACTACAAATCAGTAGATCCAAAAAGCTCAACAAACCCCGAGCACAAGAAATATGAAGGAAACTACACTAAGGTACAGCATAATCAACTAGCTTAAAACCAGTGATATAGAGAAAATTTTCAAGGCAGCCCCTAAAAATAGATATATTACACTCAGAGGAAGAAAGATAAGAATGACTTCCTGTTGGAAATGATATAAATCAGAATACAATAGAGCAATTATCTTTAAAGAATAGAAAGAAAAAAAACCCTGTCAATCTAGAATTCCACAACTTCCAGAAACATCATCTTTCAAAAGCAAAGATGAGAAAAGACATAAAAAATGAAAGAATTCATCACCAGTAGACCTTTACTAAAAAACTTTCAAGGAGGTCTTCCTGTCAGGAATAAAATGATATAGCAGTATATCTGGATCTACCCAAAGGAATAACTGGAAAATTATAAGTAATTGGAAGTAACGAGAAATTATAAATATGTAAGGAAATATAAAAGATCCTTCCTTATTTTCAAAGATCACTTTAAAAGATAATTGACTGTTTAAGGCAAAAATAACAATATATGTTTAAAACTTATGTATAGGTAGGGGCACCTGGGTGGCTCAGTCAGTTGAGTGTCTGACTCTTGGTTTCAGCTCAGGTCATGATCTCATGGTTCATGGGATTGAGCCGTGCCTGAGTCAGGCTCCATGATGACTGCACAGAGCCTGCTTGGGATTCTCTCTCTCCCTCTTTCTCTGCTCCTCCCCTAGTTGTGCATGCTCTTGGACACATGCACTCTATTTCTCTAGCAAAATACATAAACTGAAAAAAAAAAAAAAAAAAAAAAAAAAAAGACACCAGAACTAATGTAGAGGTAAAACCTATAAAAAGAGCTCAATGATAACTAATAAGCCAACAGAGATAAAATAAAATCGCTTAAAAAATCCAATTAATCCAATACAAGGGAAAAAAGAGAGGGACAAATGGAATATAAATAACATCAAAGATATAAATCCAACCATATTAATAATCATATTAAATGTAAATGGTCTAAAAAACGATTTTTTTTTTTTTTTGAGAGAAAGCATGAACAGGGGAGGGGCAGAGGAAGAAGAGAGAGAGAACCCCAAGCAGGCTTCATACTGTCAGTGTGGAGCCTGATGCAGAGCTTGATCTCACCACTGTGAGATCATAACCGGAGACAAAAATCAAGAGTCGGATGCTTAACTGCACCATCTAGATGCCCCTGTCTAAAACCTATTAAAAGGCAGAGATTGTCAGGTTTGATAAAACTGCCAAGACCCAGTTATATGTTATCTACCAGAAACCAACTGTAAATACAAAATCACAAATATGTTTAAAAAAAAAAAAATAGAACACTAAAAAGATATACCATATTGCGGTGCCTGGGTGGCTCAGCTGGTTAAGCATCTGACTTTTGATTTCAGCTCAGGTCATGAGCTCATGGTTCATGGGACTGAACCCCCCATCCGGCTCTGCAGTAACACTGTGGAAACTGTCTCTCCCTCTCTCTCTGCCCCTCCCCCACTCATGAGCAGTCTCTCCCTTAACATAAATAAACGTTTAAAGAGATATGTTAACATCAACCAAAACTAAATATAATTTATTTTTTTCATCTACACCTCTTTCCTATTTTACTGCCATCAAACTATAAATTGGTTGTGCTTACTGGCTCTTCAAGCCAGAATTTAGGGGGAGTATTCTTTTATTTACGTACATAATTCTTTTCTTTTCTTTTTTTTTAGTGTTTATTCATCTTTGAATGGTCGGGGGGAGGGACAGAGAGAGAGGGGGAGACACAGAATCTGAAGCAGGCTTCAGGCTCTGAGCCATCAGAACGGAGCCTGATGTGGGGCTCAAACCCACAAACCATGAGATCATGACCTGAGCTGAAGTCAGACGCTTAACCAACTGAGCCACCCAGGCGCCCCATGTAGGTAATTCTTTAAAAAAATTTTGAAACAATAGGGGAAACCTAAACTTGCACAAGACCATGTGATCAACACAGAATAAGTTCGACCAACAGCTCCTGATATCGCCTCAAATTGGACTTAAATTTCACTCTTTCATTAATCTGATCAATAAATATCATTTACCAGGGTCTTACAATGTGCCAGGCACTGTTTTTTTGGCACTGTGTAGTCTAACAGTGAAGACAGGCCTAAGTTCAAATACTGATTCTCATTCTGTATGTCTTGGAGAAAGATAAATACCTCACATATTCCGAGTTTACTTTCCTGTAATATACTGACAACAATCCCCCCTATAGGGCTGAGCTGTGGTGAGGATGAAGTAAGACTATGTAAAGTACTTAAAATAGCTCCTGTAGCTGGTATAGTGTTAAAGAAAAGGTAGCTATTGTGTGACTTCATTTCTTGTAAGACATTTGGGAAAATACTGATTATTAAGGGTATTTATCAGAATTAAATCCTATGATACAAAAATAAAAGTATGCTATGTTAGTAATGTGATCATTTCTAAGAGGGGAAATATTTTGTGGCTGGCCTTTGCGAGCTAATAATAATGAAAATAAAAATAATGCCTACCATTTATAGAACATTTACTGTGTGCCAAGTACCATTCTAAGGGCTTCAGAACTATTCTAAGCCTCTAATTATGGTGACAACATCAACATGGATGCCACCAACCCCATATGCATTTTGGAAAAGTGTGTCACGGTATGGGTAGAGGTTTAATGGTTTCTTTTCTTTTTTTTAATGTTTATTTTGAGAGAGAGAGAGAGAGAGAGAGAGAGAGCGAGCGAGCAGGGGAGGGGCAGAGACAGGGAGACACAGAATCTGAAGCAGGCTCCAGACTCTGAGCTGTCAGCACAGAGCCCAATGCGGGGCTCAAAGTCACAAACCATGAGACCATGACCTGAACCAAAGTTGGATGACGCCTAACCGACTGAGCCACCCAGGTGCCCTGAGGTTTAATGTTTTCTAAATCTAATGTCCTACCTTGAGCATTTTCTCATCAAAAATTGGAGTCATGGCATAAGGCATGATGTAATTCTGGAGAGATTTAGAAGATAGCATAACTTTGCCTTCCATTAGCTGTTTTGCCAGTTTCTTCAAGGCTCTTGCTCTTCTGTGGATCTATGCGTTAGATAAAATAAGAATTAGTTACTGAATTAACTCACCTATGACCAGCTCCATTTCTGCATCATTTCTTTTTGAAGTTTATTTATTTATTTTGAGAGAGACAGAGACAGTGCAAGTGGGGGCAGGGCAGAGAGAGAATCCTAGGCAGGCTTCATGCTGCCAGCACTGAGCCTGACGTGGGGCTCAAACCCATGAAACTGTGAGATCATGACCTGAGCCAAAACCACAAGTTGGATGCTCAACTGACTGAGTCACCCAGGTGCCCCAGTATCATGTTCCTTTTGCATGAAGAGATTAAAGCAGTGAAGGGCAGTCCATGTGTTACATGAGCAACACCTATGCCTTGATTTGCTTTCAGAGATATAATCCGCAGCATTTGTTTAACAATGGATCCTAAAGCAGTTAAACTTCTTAGCAAATGGCAGAGAAAGGTGACACTGTAATTGTAGTTTATGATACCATGAAAGAAAACAGACCCCAGGAAAATGATCATTTCCTGTGCTAATTTCATTGATGATCAAGAAGACCAAGAAATCAGAGGCTCAAAACTTTTTGGAAAATTAAAATATATCTTTTTAAATGAGACAGAACAGTTTGAAATACTTGTAGGCAGGGAAAAAAAGAACTGAACAGAACTGTCTTCTACCTGAATGTGTTTCATATTCTCAAAGAAGTCCATTTCTGGATCATGGCAATCAGTAAGCTGTACCAACTCTTTAAATTCTGGTTGATTTGGAAAAGTTTGAATTAAACAGGAAAGCACTGTGGTATAATCCTGTTGAATATTCTGCAAATGCCAAATTGAGGGGAAAAAAAAATTTTAAAGAACTTGTTTTCTAGAGGATACAAAGAAACACACAACAAAGCCATTACAATTTTTTTTTCTTTTTTTTAAAGTAAAATATTCCCACTATAAACACAAACTGAAATCAGAAGTGATTGCTCTCCTTTCTATTCTCATTCTCTTGTTAAAAGTTTGGTATTTATGCAATCAAGTATTTTAATTAAATGTACTTATAAGACTGACTGCTTTTCAACAACAGTATAAGTAGGGAAAAACAAAACCAATACCAAAACTCACAGACAGTAGTATGTAAAAGACAAAAATACAATCGCAAACCCCAATACCTCTGTCTGGCTCTTCAATCCTTTCCTCAATTTCTCCAGGAGTGAACGATGAATGATTTCCCTGTATTCTTTCTCTGTGACGTTCAAGGCAGCTACCTTCTTGATGATACTCATCAGGCATATGCTGGCATTATCACTTAAAGACATGTCTCCTAACTGGAAACAGGAAAAAAGAAAAAAACCCAAATTATTCTGTGTAATATCTGTAATATGGAATATTATTTCCCAATGAAAGAGTTTACCCCTCAGTGAAAATGTTGCCACTCGTCTATGTAAAAATCATAAGGAAGAACCAAATGTAGGGTTGTGAGGAACATGCAGGCATACCTCAGAGATACTGTGAGTCTGGTTCCAGACAACCACAGCAAAGTGAAAATCACAATAAAGTAGGTGACATGAACATTAATGTTTCCCAGTGCATATAAAAGTTACGGGGGCGCCTGGGTGGCGCAGTCGGTTAAACGTCCGACTTCAGCCAGGTCACAATCGTGCGGTCCGTGAGTTCGAGCCCTGCGTCGGGCTCTGGGCTGATGGCTCAGAGCCTGGAGCCTGTTTCCGATTCTGTGTCTCCCTCTCTCTCTGCCCCTCCCCCGTTCATGCTCTGTCTCTCTCTGTCCCAAAAAAATAAATAAACGTTGAAAAAAAAGTTACGTTTACACTATGCTATGGTCTATTAAGTGTGCACTAGCATTATGTCTAAAAAAACAAGGTACATACCTTCATTAAAAAATATTTACCAGGATCTGTATTTCAGAGAGTCAGAATCACTGATCACAGATCACCATGACAAACATAATAATAATGAAAAAGTTTGAAATATTGTGAGAATTAGCAAATGTGACACAAAGACACAAAGTAAGCAAATGCTTATTGGAAAAATCGTGCTGACAGACTTGTTTGAAGCAGAGTTGCCACAAACCTTCAATTTGTAAAAAACAGTATCTGCAAAGCATGATAAAATGAGGCGTGCCTGTAGTATATAACTTTAAAAAATCATGCTTACTGAGAAGTGTCACTCCCATTTGGAAAATATGATGAAATAGAGTTTTTGATTTGTTTTAATTCTCAAAACAAGCAAAATAAGCAGTTTTCAATATCCAGTGTCACATGTACACTGAGAATGACAAAGTTGGCTGGTATAATCCTGGTTAGTTGTGCTCCAGTTCCTGCTTCGAGCAATGTAGGCAGTGAATGTGGAGAAACTATTTCCAACTCAGCCAACCAAGCAGTGATTTGGAATCCTTTGTGTTGGAACTTGACATAATATATGAAGAATTATCTCCAGAGAGATTACTTTTTCATATATTACATAATTGTTGATACCTGATGAATAACTATAAAATGCCACAAAGATATTACTGATTACACGGTCAACTATAAATCAAGGGTTCCATTTTCCCCATTTTGGGGCTTGAATTCAATTCAGCAACATGGCACTTAATTATAGTCCAAACCCTTTATAGTTCTATATCAATAAAGGAGGGCAGACTGTCAAATAATGACAGTAGTTACAAAACTTCAAAAAACTGAGATATAATTGAAATACTATAAAATTCACTTTTTAAAAAAAAATGTCTATTTATTTTGAGAGAGAGAGTGTGAGCAGAGGAGGGACAGAGAGAGACACACACAGAGTCCAAAGCAGGTTCCAGGCTCTGAGCTGTTAGTACAGAGCACGATGCGGGGCTCAAACTCACAAACTGAGAGATCATGACCTAAGCTGAAGTCAGATGCTCAACCAACTGAGCCACCCAGGTACCCCTAAAGTTCACCCTTAAAAAAAAATTATTTTAATGTTTATTTTTGAGAGACAGAATATGAGTGGGGGAGGGGCAGAGAGAGAGGGAGACACAGAATCTGAAGCAGGCTCCAGGCTCCGAGCCGTCAGCACAGAGCCCGACAGTGGGGCTTGAACTCACAGACCGTGAGATCGTGACACGAGCCGAAGTCAGATGCTTAAACGACTGAGCCACCCAGGCACCTCTAAAATTCGCCCTTTTGTACACTTTAAAAAAGTGTACAATTTAATGGTTTTCAGTATAAAGTCTTTTTGCAAATATATTCACAAGGTTGTTTCAACCATCACCACTATCTACCTTCAGAACATTTTTATTACTCTCAAAATAAACCCTGTGCCAATCTGAAGTCCTCCCTCTCCGTTCCCATTCCTCCTTCCCTCGGAAGCCCTTCGTAACCTAGCCACTAATTTACTTTCTGTCTTTATGAGTTTCCCTATTCTAATACACAGCTTTTGGATTTTTCAAAGTGTTTCCACATATATTATTTTATTCAAAGTACTTATCTTTTAAATCATGAGAATAACAATATGGTCTTCACCATATTGCAAAATATTGTGCAACTAAAAGAAATTTTACACAAAAGTCTTTGTCCTGCTCAAAACACAAATTAAGGAATTTGGTCATGCAGTTGTATTATCAAAACAATGAAAACCAATTCATAAACTTTTGCTATAAAAACCTACCTCCAGATTATAGAAACAATTATGCATGACTAGAATTAAGTAGTTAACATCCACAGTTTGCATCTCTTTAATACAAGAGGCGATTGTCTGGAATGCTGAGAAGCGAACATCAAAGTTGATATCATCAAGATGTCTTTGATCAAAGGCGTTAAGCTACAAGAAATGAAAACATTGAAACGTTGAAAACATAGGTGAAAGTACAAAAACCTTAAATAAACAAAAACGATAATACTTTTGAAGCAAAAGAGAAGACTTTCTCTCTTACCTTGACAACATCAGTAATGTATTTTAATCCACTCTCAAAATCAGAAAGAGTCTAAATGGAATGAAAAAAGTATGTTATTGCTGAATAAAATCTTAATTTTCCTGCCCTCCTCCCTTTAACTCCCTCCTTCCACTCAAATTTATATGAAACATCATACTGGCACCAAGAAAGCTGTTAATATGTGTTACATGTCATAGTTATCTTTTTAAAAAGGGGTGGGTGGTTTGGGGTAAAAATTAGTATTACACACCTGGAAAACTGTACAAAGCAACTGTCTTGACAATTTATTCTTAATAACTGAGAAGAGTTTTGCTAGAGGCTTGAGGAAGCTTGTAGGCTCCAGACAATGTTTTAAAAGGTTTTGTACTGTCACCAAAATATCAACCTCTGTATCCTTAAGAAGAAAGAGAAATCACATTTCGGTAATTTATAAAACTGATCAACTTGGCTTTAATATATTTCAGTCCAGAAAACATACAATTATGAAGAAGAAGTGAAAGTAGTAATTGGAAAAGTTATTTCACAGTCTTTTAAAAGTTCTTAGCATTTTAACTTAACATAAAATCCACAACAACGTCCATGAACAGTTTCTTCCTTAATTCTAATAGAAAACACATATGGCTTTGGGACAGAATTTCCTCTACTGAGTCCAAAAAGAGCCAAGAAAAATGAGCTTGCTGAAAAAAATACACATTTCTGGTTGTCTACAGATCTGTGGTTTTCCACACTGAATTACTATGCGGTAAGAGATGTTCAGTGTAATGGCTTCGGCCTCATACCTGAGTTTGAGCATGGGAAGACTCTTTAACTTAGGATTGAACTAAAGTTTGAAAATCATATCAGAAAATTCTTAGCTATGCCTAATATTATTATAGTCTGACTTTTCATTCAGTCCTGCAACTGTGATCTATATTTAAGATTATACGATGTACTGGGGCGCCTGGGTGGCTCAGTTGGTTGAATGACCAACTTCGGCTCAGGTCATGATATCACGGGTTGTGAGTTCAAGCCCCACATCGGGCTCTGTGTTGACAGCTCGGAGCCTGGAGCCTGCTTCTGATTCTCTCTCTCCCTCTCTCTCTCTGCCCCTCCCCCACTCATGCTCTGTCTCTGTCTCAGAAATAAACACTAAAAAAAAAAAAAAAAATTAAAAAAAAAAAAAGATTATATGATGTACTTTTTGGGTTCCAGATTCATTACTGGTCAAAGTCAGGGGAAAAAAAAAAAAAAAAGCCTTGAAATGGATTAGAAGCTAAAAAAAGGAAAATGAAGGGATTAATAACACTTTTTTTGTTATGACTGATGATGGCGTTTTCCACCTTCTTGTGCATCCTCATTCCTACTTCCATTCCAGTTTTTCTCCTCCATTTTTACTTTTGTATTTCTATATAAAGTCTCTTCACAAATACATCACAAAATCTAACCAAGGAAATTACTGCTCACAAATAAATCTAATAATAAAGTGTTGCTTCAGAGACAAAATAAAATCCTATGAATCTGTACCTGAGCAATATTGCCACGGTGGAGGAAAGGGAGGAGAAGTGTAATGAGCAGAGAACTTTGTTCTTTGTCTTTCATGAACTTGCTGATCCTAGAGATGGGGAAAAAATGGATATATAAGGAAGATCAACAATTTGAGAGTACTTCTCTAAGAAGCTAAACTTTTTGTAGAAAAACGTGACAGACACAGGTGGCTTTTATGTGTTCATCTATAAAAAAGTTCAGGTGACTTATTTAGCAGTTGTCTGCTCACTTCTCTCCAACTTCAGGCACCTTGCTACTATTCTATTTCTCTTGTAGCATCTGATTGTGTAGATGATATCATGATCTGACAATCAGTAATTTCTTATTTTACAAAGAAATAACATTCTAAGTGCCAAGACTTGTAGAAGGCTTTCTGTATAATTTTCACTTTAATTCCCAAAATAGCCTTCAATGTAGGAATTATTTTTAGCTCCATTTTGCCCAAAGAAAATGGGAGACTCAGAGAAACTGGTGTCATATCGTTAAGAAATGGTAGAGCAGGGCTTTCAAACCCGGGTCTTTTTGGTGCCTGATCTCTCTTCACCTTTTCACCACCACACAGCCTGTGATAAAATTCAATGAGTGTATTTTGTGTGGCTTCCCATTCTGCAAAACTTAGAAGTACAACAGTATAAATAAAACATTTCAAAGAAGTTCCTCAACGATTCTCTAATATATCATTTTTTGCTGTTGCTGAGGTTAACAGAAAAAATAAACTTTTCATAGCTAAGGCCTGGAACAATTTAGAGTTTAAAATAGAAACATTTTTTGTGCTCTGGTTTACTAACCTTGCTATAGAAATCACAATTACAAATTATTAGGTCTACTGACAAAAAGAATCTTTAAAAATCCTTGCAAGATCTCCTTGACCCTTAGAAAACAAACAGAGCAACCACAGCCTGCTCTTTTAAGTTAATTATTTTTATCAATTAAACTTAAAAAAAAAAAAGTATGTGATTTCATGTAACTCAAAATTCTTTTTTTTCAAAATTCTAGTTGAACAAAATATGCAAAGGCTAAACAAGCAAATCTATTAGTCTACTTTAGAATTTTGAAGACTGTTTTCTTATAATAAAATGAAGGCAGATGATTTTTAATAAATATTCCAGAAAAGAAAAAGAGTTCCACATTAACTTAAAAATGGAGAGCATTTAAAATACTGAAAACCTTTTCAGCTTATTATCACATTTAAATAACTGAAAAACTGGACATAATTTAGCAGAAATTAAAACCACGGAGAGTAATGTTACCTTTTAAGGACGTATATATATCACTTACTTTGACAGAATGCCAAGTTCCTTACTGACTTGTGCTCTGTTCTTTTTCTTTTTCACCTTTTCTGCACTTATTGTGGTTTTGCTGAGATACTGGAGAATTGCAGGTACATGAGGTAGAATTAATCTTGCTCCCATTGTGATAGACTCTGAAAAAAGTGATGTTTTGATTTTAATAAATTATTCTCTTAAAGGATAATCGTACACTATCCTCATAATGACAGACAAGGAAACCACTCAATTATCATAAACATTTAATAAATTTCAAATTTATAGATGAAATAACTTTCTTCTTAGTCATAATAGCTGTATCATTAGCTAAATTTAAGTTTATATAAGAGACCCCTGAGGCTTTATCTAATTAACCCATTTTGGGAAGTAGTAAAAGAACTGTTCGTACAATATGATAGGAAGAATTCAGAAACAGGACAGTGGAAGTCATTTGATAATTTCCTGGTGGGCAGTTGAGCTTTCTGGAGCATAAATAATCTGAATTGCTATGACTGCAAAGAAAATTCAGTTTATGTAAGTTGGTATTAATTTCTACAGAAAAGAAACTCTTTTAATAATGTAAGTAATTAAAAGAGCCAAACTGTATGGACTTTTTCCTTTGTGAGGGCACAATGCTAGCTTTGCTTTGTACAGCACACGTACCATCTGTCCTTTCGGTGTATTCGCATCCAGTCACTGGCAAGCTCGAAAGTGTTTCTGTGGGTTCAAAATCTGGAAGGTTAAGAAGGTCATCAGCTATATCCATCACAATAGAGGCTGTGGCTTCAGAGAGATTCTTCGCTGACAGAATTGCAAAGACGTTGGTCAGGATATCACACTCAGGGTGCCCAGGTTTCTGTTTAGCCAGTAAAGGGAAATACCTGCAAGGAGAAACATTGAAATAGTCATCTTATTTCTCAATGTTTATTTATGAAAACATGTTCTATATGAATTTTCATATTGAGTTTAAATACATATGTGAAGGAACATTAGTAAGATTACTCAAAAGGGAAATCATTTTAAAATCTATAATATGATGGGTAATGGTAGGCACCTCACCAACATTACATTAGACAATTTATCTACATCTCTCGTTTGTTTAATCCTCATAACATCTCTAACACGGTCCCCACATTACAGGTAAAAAACAAAAACAAACAAAAAAAAAACCCGAGACTTGTCTAAAGCCACTATGCTTAGTGTTGTAGAGCTGAGATCTGAACCACAGTCTAACTCCAAAGTCTAAGCCTTTTCTACAAGAAATGTATTGAAGACAAGCTGTTTTTCAATTAAAAGCCTTCTAGAGTGTGAATGTTTATAAAACCTAAAAACCAACATACTACAGCATGGAAATTAAGAGTACAGACCAAACAAGAATTTGCTATATCGGGATATGCAACATTTAGAGATTAGGATCATTTTCGGGTGGAGGTGGATGAATCCATCCCCAATTATGAAACCTCGCACAAAGGATAAGAGCATCTCCCATCTAGAGGAAACACACCAACAAGGGTAGAGAACACAAAGGCTTTCCAGCCAATGGCAAACCAGAAATTGTTTTACATCAGGGATGTAGTCCTAACAATCAGCAGGAAGGTAAAACCAAAAATATGCAGACAGTTTGGTTTTACCAATTAATCATCATTGGAAGAAGAGCTCAAGCACTTTTAATGTACTTAGTACTAACAAACTGAAGAAAGGCTCTAAGAGGCTGTATCCATACAACTTTGTCTAACAGATACTAGGCATAGTATGTGCAGGAACCAAGCAGAATACTTTACACATTATCACCTCTATTATCCACGAGGTAGGTACTGTTATCATTTCCATTCTATAGATGGTGACACTGTGGCTCAGAGAGGCCAACTCTGTCAAAGAGCACACAGTCGTGCTAGGATCTGAAGCTAGGTCTGTGTGGTTTTGGAGACTGTTCTCTTGACCACTACTCTATGATGTCTTAACATTTTTTTTTAAGCACAAAAGGTGAAAAAACTGCTTTCAATTGCTGGCAAGGTCTTCGCAAGAACCCATTCAAATCCAAAACAACTTGTAAATGACCAAACTGCGTTTCTTGAACGGCAATGTAACAGTGTACTGGGCATGCTCCATGCTTAAGTATAGGGCTCTGTCGGAAATTTCAGCCACTCTTTCAGTATGTAATGAGTATCGACGAACCATGGATCATGAGGGGTAGTAACAATAATAATGTGACATGTTCTCTACCCTCAGGGAGCTTTAAGTAGGTCAGCTATTAAGAGAGGAGGGTAAAAAAAGGCAGCATGTGATCACAGGCCCAGGAGAGGAAAGCTCAGAGGAGGAAGAGATGGAGTCACATGGGGTTCATGGCGGTCAGAACCTGAGCAGCTATTAGCGAGGGTGGCCAGGGACAGTCCCAGTTTATTTTGGTTGTTTTGGCTTAATTATTTATAGCATCTCTCGTCACCCTCAGGAATATGGTTGGGCTTATATGACCTCTCCAGTTAATGAGTAAGTTTCTGTTGTTTCGAGTTCACTTAATTTCTGAGACAATTTAACCTTAATTGTAAGCTTAAAGATACCGGCTATAGTTCAGCTCTACCTGTATCTGTCCAAACACAAAGCAAAATAAAATGCTGGACTTCTCTGCAGATGAAAACCTGCTTAAATGTCTGACACTATGTAAACTGTAACCACACTTTGAAATAATTTTTAACTGAAAAGTAACATTTCTATCAGCTGGTTCTGAAATACTCACTAAAAAAAAATTTTTTTTTTAATGTTTATTTATTTTTGAGACACACAGAGACAGAATGCGAGTGTGTTGGGGAGAGAGAAAGGGAGGCACAGAATCCAAAGCAGGCTCCAGGCTCCGAGCTGTCAGCACAGAGCCTGACATGGGGCTTGAACTCACAAGCTGTGAGATCATCACCTGAGCTGAAGTCGGATGCTCAACTGACTGAGCCACCCAGGCGCCCCAGAAATACTCATTTTTTAATTCTTTCACACACAGCAACAAATGTGTATCTATTGCCAGGAAGATTTCAAGGGAAGTCAGTCCTTCTAAAGATTTCTTTCAGGTTAAGTGTTACATACAAAAAAAGCCATGTTACTCAGTGACTTCTGTTTTTCTCCAACCCACAGTGGGAGAAACTGCAGAACACAGGATGAAGTGGCATCCAGTGATGTGGATCTATACCTTAAGAAAGGACCCAACTAATATAAAAGGTGGTCACCATCACCAAGTCTTAGATGAAAAGTCCTTCACGGTTCATTTGCATAAAAATTACACAACTATAAGACATTTCTCAAGTATGCCTATGAAAGGCTGCTTATACACGCCCAGTTATAAGACAAGACATGAAACTGTTTTCTCAAACTGGGAAATAAATGAAAAGAGCCCTTACTACCAGTAAAATATTTTAAACAGGTTTTCCTGAGGAAGACAGTGTCAAGGTTTTTGGTTTGTTTTTGATGACTATTTAATGACATGGGGAGGGGCGCCTGGGTGGCGCAGTCGGTTAAGCGTCCGACTTCAGCCAGGTCACGATCTCACGGTCCGTGAGTTCGGGCCCCACGTCAGGCTCTGGGCTGATGGCTCAGAGCCTGGAGCCTGTTTCCGATTCTGTGTCTCCCTCTCACTCTGCCCTTCCCCCGTTCATGCTCTGTCTCTCTCTGTCCCAAAAATAAATAAACGTTGAAAAAAAAAAAAAATTAATGACATGGGGAAAAGTTCCTGATATCATGGTACATGAAAAAAGATAAAATCAAAAGCTAGTTATACAGTAGGATACCAATTTTGTAAAAACTGATGCCAAGATTCTAATATCACACAATCAATAATGATTTTTTTTTTAATTCTACCTTTCATTTATTCAAAACAGATCAGGGCAAACTCAAGTCTATTTCTATCACTGAGATAAACAACATAGGTTTCTACACTCCTCAGGAAATATGCATTTGGTCTGTGACACAAGCCTCTGTAGATGAAGGTCCTGTAAATGGCTCATGATGTCCTCAAAACAATGTTGACTTATGATCGGGAGTGCTGTATGTATACTTAGATGTAGTTCTAAAAAGAACAGAGGACATCTAGAAAATGTAAAAAGCCTACGAAATTTTTTTGATTTTAAGTAGGAACTGGGAAAAAGACAAAGAATGCAAATTACAAATCAGCTTTTATTTTTAAGCAAACATGCAAAAAGTAGCCAGGTTTATATGCTGGTATAACTACAGATATCCCCGGCTTTTCAAAAGTTCATGTTATGCCACTTGGCTTTTATGAAAAAAGGCGAAACGCAAAAATAGCTTTCACCATTTGTTGTGCAGTAAGTCATTATGGAGGCAGCACGCACCCTGAGCAGTGAGAGTGGCCCTGCCAGGCTTCTTCCCTGGGAACCACACTCAGCATCTCAGCATCAAGGTGCCAGAGCTGTGAACTGCGTCTGTGAACATCTGTGCTTTGTCTTGATTTATTCTGTGCATCCCTTAGCAAGATGTGACCTAAGGTATCAGAGAAGCCTATGAGAGATTATTTTTTGGATCTAGGAATGCTACAAATGTTTTCCGTGTAAATAAATAGTAATCACTTCTTTGCTTTATGCCATTTTGGCTTAAGAAAGGTTTCATAGAAATGCTCTACTTTCAGATAGCTGGAGAAACCTGTATCTGCCATGTTTCACATTCTGTTTTTCCCTTTCCCAGGCCAAATCAAACTACTGAAACAATTACAACACACCAGAAGAACATCCCTATTGATTCCAATACTTTTAATTTCTAAGTTTTAATGGAACTGTAAAACTAGCAAAAATGCGTAACTTTTGCTATAATTATGCTCTACAACTTAAATTGCAAAATGTTATTTTACCTTTGCAAATGTTATTTTACCTTTGTTATTCCCCTTTGTTAAAAATTACAAATGAACACTCCAAAGATATATCATAAAAAGTATCTCTTACCTGCTCCCGGGCACCAAAACCTCCAAATGCTACAATAACATTAACAGTTTCCCATGTATCCTTCTAGACATTTTCTTTTTCTTTCTTTTCTTTTTCTTCCTTCCTTCCTCCCTTCCTTTCTTCCTTCCTCTTTCTTTCTCCCTTCCCTCCTCTTCCTTCCTTCCTTTCTGTTTCTTTCTTTCCTTTTGTTCTTTCTTTCAAGTTTTTATTTATTTTTGAGAGAGACACACACACAGAGCAGTGAGCAGGGGAGGGGCAGAGAGAGGGAGAGAGAGAGAATCCCAAGCAGGGCCTGAGCAGTAAGCATACAGCTGGACACAGGGCCTAATCCCACAAAGCATGAGATCATAACCTGAGCCAAAATCAAGAGTCTGACGCTTAACTGGTGGAGCCACCCAGGCACCTCTCTTTCTAGACATTTTCTACTTCGTTTTATATATATATACACATGCACAGTTATTTTTCTTGGATTATATTGTTCAGCAACTTGTATTTTTCTTTAAACTATGTATTTTGAAATTCAGCCACCTTATTCTCTTTAACCACACCTGTTGTATTTCATTGTATGGAAAGACCATAAATAATAATATTAATTCCCTTGCCTCATTTTGACTAGATTGGTCTAAAACACTGTCCTTTTTAAAGGCAGGGAGGAAGGGTCATACCTTGCATTTCTGCTCCAGATACTAATTAGTTTCAGCAGAGGAGTGGGAGAATACTGACTCTCAGATCCAAGCCTTCCGATCTAGGACGCAAAATGAACAGAATACAAAATAAAATCACATACAGAATTGTGGACAAAAATAACTAAAAAGCAGAACAAGTACAGAAACCACACCCAAGGATAAAGAGCCAAGGGACAGAGATTAACATTTAAAGGACAGATGAAGGGGCGCCTGGGTGGCGCAGTCGGTTAAGCGTCCGACTTCAGCCAGGTCACGATCTCGCGGTCCGTGAGTTCGAGCCCTGCGTCAGGCTCTGGGCTGATGGCTCGGAGCCTGGAGCCTGTTTCTGATTCTGTGTCTCCCTCTCTCTCTGCCCCTCCCCCGTTCATGCTCTGTCTCTCTCTGTCCCAAAAATAAATAAACGTTGAAAAAAAAATTTAAAAAAAAAAATTAAAAAAAAATAAAAATTAAAAAAAAAATAAATAAAGGACAGATGAAAGAAAAAAAACAAAGGAATCCAAAATATCTACACAGGGAAGATGGCAAAGGCAGTGCAAGGAAGGGCTAGACACTTGAAAGGAATGACGTCCTTTAGGTTTCATTTGGGTAGAAATAACAGAGCTCAAGCAGCTAGAAATCTTTCCTAAAATCAAGTCTCCTCTATAGTCTTTTTAGTTACAGTTATACCAGGTATCGTCACAAAGTGGTTACAAACAAGGAAATGTGTAACAAAAATAGTTGTGCATTTTCTCTTGTATATTTGTCAAAATTCAAAGGCACATCACTGAGGTGATAGAACGGTTATATTCCATTTGCTTGAGAGACACGTCATATTCAAATTAACCTTAAGTATAAATGTCATGGGATTAAGAAACCAGCTCTTGAGCTTTAGGTAGCAGTGGAGGCAAAGAAAAGTGCTCTGAAGCTCCAGAAACAAAGGAAGACTTAGTGTAAAAGAAAAGACCAGGAAAGGCATTCATGTCTGGGTATAGACTAAGCTGGTTAAAGCAAAAACAAGGGAAGAAGCAGAAGATATCCAGGCAGAATGTAACACTCATGTTTACCTGGGGCCAAACCGCACCATGAAATACAGCATCAATTTCTTCTGTTCTGAATTGGTAAGACTCCCAATCCAAAAAGATGTCAGTTACCATTTTGATTCCAAGACGTCTTAAATTTTTCAGCGGGTTAATAAACCTGAGCTGTATCTGTAAAAGAAAGATCTTCTCTTAAAAAAAAAAAAACAATAAACAAAAAAAACGTATTTCAGGGCACCTGTGTGGCTCAGCTGATTAAGCGTCCGACTTCGGTTCAGGTCATGATCTGGTTCGTGAGTTCGAGCCCTGCATCGGGCTCTTTGCTGACATCTCAAAATCTGGAGCCCACTTCAGATTCCGTGTCTCCATCTCTCTGTCCCTCTCCCACTCGTAATCTGTCTCTCTCTCAAAAATAAATAAACATTAAAAAAATTAAAAAAAAAAAAACTATTTCCTTTTTATCCTTGATTCCTCAGGGAAGCACTCTTGCTCAGATGGCTACGAATCAAACTGGAAATCCTGTTAGTAAGTCTATTGACTGTGGCTCTGATTCATATGGAAATGTCAACTGAGTATATCATATTGCTTTTTTCATTGAACAAGATGGGTAAACAGAGACTTAAAGTCAAATGGTGAGGTGTGCTCCATTATCACTGCCTAGTAAAATCACATTAAAGTGTCCTTAAGGGGGAAAAAAAAAATCACAAATGGAACAGCTGTTTTGTGTCCTGCATTGTTTTATTTCTTTATCCCAGTAATTGTCTCAAATAAAATCCTGATTTCTTCCTATGAACAGAACATTCTAAACAAAAGTTTTTTTGCCATCACAATGTCTTAGATTAGGGCGAAAAATAAATCTTTGTTTCAAATGAAAGTCACTTTCTTTTTTTGTTTTCATAACTTATTTTTTTTACTTTTTCTGAAACTAGGAGTTTTCAATTATTCTTGTTAAAAAATTAGTCTAGGGAACTAAAGAATATATGGTCTATATAGTGGAATACTTCATACAGTATAAGAGAATAAGGTGATTAAATTGAGGCATGGGATGATCTGAAAATATACAGTTCAAAGAAAAATATGGGAAAAAAATCAAAATTTGTCTTTAGAGGCACAGAGGCTAGAGTGGGTGGATGTTTGAATTAAGAGCAAACTTCTTTCATAACAGATACTGCTACTCCTAGCGGCATCTCCTTCCTGATGAGTTACAAAATCACAATTATGTGGCCAGTTTCTTCAGGCTCAGAGTAGAATAATTTATTGAGACCCCACCAATGAGTCCAATGGCATGACAGCCATAGTTCTGACCTCAGCTTAAAATCTCACTAAAGGAAAACATATTAAATTATATGACAGACTGAAAACACTGAAGACAGCCAATAGGGGAGGAATTACAAATTTGAAAAGGGAAATAAATGCTTCATGTGAGAGGCAGAATTTCTAGTGGATCTTAAAGGATGAAGAGGTTTAGGCCAAGCAGAGAGATAAAAGCCTAGAAAGTTTTCTCCCAAGCACGGAATGTTATTAAAAATCAAACAAATGGGGTAAGGTGCAACCCCTCATTGTTTTTCCAGTTCATTAACATACTGTGAGCCCTGGATATATAGTGGCAACTTATTTTTACAAGGGACCTTTATTATCTATGTCGAAATCTAAAAGCCACCCTGAAAAAAATTTTTAATATAATTTACTGTCAAATGGGCTTACATACAACACCCAGTGCTCATCCCAACAAGTGCCCTCCTCAATGCCCATCACTCATTTTCCCCTCTCCCCAACCTTCCATCAACCCTCAGTTTGTTCTCTGTATTTAAGAGTCTCTTATGGTTTGCTTCCCTCCCTCTCTGTAACTATTTTTTTCCCCTTCCCTTCCTCCATGGTCTTCTGTTAAGTTTCTCAAGATCTACGTATGAGTGAAAACATATGATACCTGTCTTTCTCTGACTTATTTCACTTAGCATAATACGTTCCAGTTCTATCCACGTTGCTGCAAATGGCATGATTTCATTCTTTCTCATTGCCAAGTAGTATTCCATTGTATGTATAAACCACATCCTCTTTATCCATTCTCAATTGATGGGCATTTAGGCTCTTTCCATGATTTGGCTACTGTTGAAAGTGCTGCTATAAACATTGGGTACAAATGCCCCTATGCATCAGCACTCCTGTATCCCTTGGGTAAATTCCTAGCAGTGCTATTGCTGGGTCACAGGGTAGATCTATTTTTAATTTTTTGAGGAACCTCCACACTGTTTTCCAGAGTGGCTGCACCAGTTTGCATTCCCACCAACAGTGCAAGAGGGTTCCCATTTCTCCACATCCTCGCCAGTGTCTAGTTTCCTGATTTGCTCATTTTAGCCACGCTGACTAGTGTGAGGAAAACCATTCTGAAATTTGTGAAGACAACACAATACCCTAATATAATGAATTTCATCAAGCTTTATGGCCATGATATTATGAAGAAAAGTAATGGGGGGGTTACTTGTGATGAAAATTGGATATTCTGATCAAAAGAAGTATTTGAATCTAAAACAACACATTTTAAATTCAAGTGAATGGGAGCAACAATGTCATTACTTCACCATGCAAATTGGAGGAATCATCATATTTCACATACCCCCCAGGTTTCTACCATCTACTTGTGGCTAATTATCTTTTTATACAAATTACAACGACAGGAAATAACAGGCAAGCACAAGGTGATACAGTTACAGGTCATTCTGCTTTGCTTCAGTTCTGCGGGCAATATTTTCAATATGAGGTCTATCATGTTTCTAAAAGATAAAAACTATTACCTACATTTGAAACAATATGGTATCATGATCCCCTGGAGAAAATAAGAAACTAACCTTAGCAAATATGATGTCAAATCAGACACCCTCACCTTTTCCCTCTTCCCACCAGGCACCCTCCACATTGGGTAGGATCTACACATTCCACTCACTTGGTTTCTACAGTGTCAGCTTCCCAATTTACTCAATAATTTAGTAAACTTGAGAAAAGCCCTAAAAGCGAGCAATTGTAGACTTTTGCTCCGAGAGGAACAGTCAATATGACTGAGTTCATGTACATTTAAAAGTTACTACATTGTTCAAATATTCCAAAATAAATCAAACCACAACAACCCTCATGATATATACTTCAGTGTCAGTCAATGTTTTAAAGGAGCTAAAAGACACACACACACACACAAATAAAATTAAAAATAAAAATAAATGTGTAACTTAGTTCAAATACACAAATGTAGAAGTTTAACTCACTTAAGCAGTATTACTGTGTGATAATTCATTACAGCACTTCAAGGAATTCTTTGAACTTGTCCAAGAACCTTAAAAAAAAAGTTCCAATAGCACCTCACTAACTAATGATCTATGAAATTGCATAATTGGTCTTTGGAGTTACTAACTGTTGACTCGAGAGTAAGGCTGCATTACTGAATAACTGCTTCTAAGTTAACCAAGAAGTCAGACAACTTATACAGAGTTTATAAAACCTCTAACCTTTCACGATTTAATATATCCATGTGTAGACAAAGTCACTATCACTCACTGTAAGGCACAAATGAAAATTCACACAGAAGTCTTCGTATGGCTCTGATGCTCTCAAATAACACAGAGAAAGAGTTTTTCCAAGACCTCTTTTCAGCTTTCAAGGTTGGCCCCCCCCCCCCCCCAAGCCTCTTTTCCACAAAGCAATCAAAGTGAGATTTTAAAAGCATCAAACAGACCTCATCACTCCCTGGCTTCAAACCTCTTCGAGGTTTCCCAATACAGTTAGGAGTAAATCCAGCTCACAGCCCAAGAGGCCCTACCTAGCTCTCAACGTTACCTTACATGAGTCCTGTCGCTCCTGTGCTTTAGCCATCTTACCCTTGTGTCTCTTAGAATGTGCCAAGGCTGTTCTACCTCAGGGACTACCGGTCATTTTATCTGCCTGAAATGTTCTTCCCACAGCTGGGGAGACACGAGTTCAAATTATCACCTCCTTAGAGAAGACACTGACCACCTCAATAAAAGCAGCACCATCCACTCCCTGTTTGTCACTTCCTATCACATCCCCTCATTTTATTTAAAAATTTTCACATCTTCATGTCCCTCAACATGCTCATGTTTTCCTCTACTTTTGTGAATATACGGAGTGTATTCCTTTCTAACAGCTATTTTAAGTTTTTGGCTATTTCTATCATCTATACCATTGCTCGTGCTGCTTCTATTGACTGTTTTTTTCCTTATTATGAATAAAATTTTCTTACTTCTTGGCATGCCTGGTAAAACTTGACTGGATGTCAGACACTGTGAATTTTATTTTCATTTAAATCATTTGAAAACGTTTGCATTTTATTCTCAGAAGCAGTTAATGTACTTGGGAAGTTGGATCTTTGTGAGCTTTGGTAGGTGTTGCCAGGGCAGCCTTTATTCCAGAGTTAATCTGGTTCCAACACCGAGGCAAGGCCCTGCCTAGGACTCTTCCTGGTGCCTCGGGTATTATGAGCTTTCTGCCCTGGCTATTGGGAACTTGAGCTGCTCCTAACCTTGTGTTAGTCGGAGGTCTGTTCTCTGTCTGCTTGCAGTTTTTCTGCATCTGTTCAAGATGGATCAACAAGGACTAGGTTTGGCCTTCCTTCTCAAGCAACTAAAAAACTGAACATATGAAACATTCATATGAACATACGAAATGATGATTTTTCAGATACTAGACAGCAGGCAGTAAAGGACAGTAAGCCCTGGGAGAGGGGGGCAACAGAGGAAGTGAGTCCTACACATTCCCCGGTTTCCTGCTTGGAGTTTCAGGATTTAGTGTGAGAAGGCAGAGTCCAGGCAAGGCAGCAAGAATTTGCAGGCAGAGTACTGGGGAGGAGAGAGCTCCACAGAGAATGACTCACAGATCTGCAGAGGGTCTCATTTATTTCCCTCTGGGGACTCCCCACCAACCGACATTATTCTAATTATTTATTTATTGATTCTCTTTCTCCCCATGACACTGAGTCCTTACCTGTCTCATTCCCCACCTAGAATGATGTCTGATAGATAGCAGGTAGGTGTGAAATAAGTATTTATTGAATAAATGAATGGACAGGAAGTTTTGTTTGCTTCGTTCACTGTTCCATCTCCAGTGCTCAGAATGGTGCCTGTCACCTAAAAGGGGCTCAATTAATATTTGTGGAAGGAATGAATGAAAGAGTAAAGAAAACAAAATGATGCCTAACAAAATATAAGGCGTGTTCTAAATTCCTGGAGCTCGGCAATCGAGAATTTCATTACTAAAGCAGATTTGTATCCACACATAGCCCAAAAAATAGCATCAAATTTTGGTTGTCAATTTTCAGTGATCATGACCATATCTGAGAGACAGTTCACCATGCATATCCATAAATCAAATGAATGAAACAGATTTTTAACCCAGTTAAAACTGTGCCTGTTTACCATTAATGGAGAATCAACAGAAATGGGAATCTAGATCTGCACTTCAAGTCTCATTTTCTCTAAGAAGCCTTCAGTCCATAAAGACATAGGTTTCTCTCGACTTCCCAGAGAGTATACTTATGCCCGTATACTTGTTTCAACAGAACATAAATATATTGTCTTTAATACAATTCAGAAAATATTTACTGCCTTGTGAAGCCTCTGGCACTGAGCTAGCCGCCTGGTCTTGCTGCTGATCTTTATTCAAAACATTGTACTCCTAGTAGGCAAGCATTTACTTATAAAAGACCTCTCGGCAATTCTTACCTCAAAATAACAAGGATGATGCTAACAATATTCTGTTCATTCTCCAACTACTCTGGACAAATGAGAGTTGGAAGATGTCCTATACCGCTAGGCTCTTGAAATTAAAATGTGAGAAACATCAGCTCAACTATCCCTGACTTTAGTTTTTCAGATGTATATAGAACTAATTCACACTCTGTTTTTAAACCTCTTTTTAAAATATACAAGTGACATACAGCTGACCCTTGAATAATGCAAGGGTTAGGGGTGTTGATCCCTTGGGGGATCCCTTGTTGATCCCCCAAAACTTTACTAATAGCTTACTGTTGATTGAAAGCCTTACCAATACCATAAACAGTCAATTAACATATACTTTGTATATGTATTATACTTTGTAATTCTGTATTATTACTTTATAATAAAGTCAGCTAGAGAAAAGGTTATTAAGAAGATCATTAGGTACGTTTACAGTACTGCACTGTATTTATCAGAAAAAAAAAAATCCCATTTGCAAGTGGACCCACACAGTTCAAACCCACATAATTCATCCAGGAAGAAAAACATCTACAGTGAATCTCACCTTTTCTCGTTGGTCAAGGATGTGTGAGACTGTTGCTGTCATGCACAACAGTATCTGCAAAATCTTTGGTAAGTAGGCACTGATCAGATGACTAATGTTCTTCAATACTATTTCAAGGCTATTTAAGATACCATGCTGACGACCTAAAGGAAGAACTTGAGACAAATCCAAATCTTCTACTGACTGAATGACTGCAGAATGGCATTCTCCTAGTGCAAGAGATGTCAAGTAAAAGGAAATGTTAGTTACTCTCCAATTACAGCTTCATTTCAATTTCCCTCAATGATACAGTATGATCATATAGATGATAATGTACTTTCCTAACATATTTTCTCCTGATTCTCTTACCAAATATTCAATGAGCTAGGCATGGCAGATTTTAGTATTATCACTTTATAGATGAGGAAACTCAGAATAAAAGAGAGAGAAACTTGTGCCAAAACTAAGTCTCTAAGCCCACTTCTCATCCTACTTAGACTATTCCTCAAAACCCGAGTTACAATGTCTTCATTCCCCCTCGCAATTTTCCATACACTTTCCTCACTCTCAGCTTTCACTGTCTATGTTGATTTGAGCAGTTTCACAGGAAATGTCCCACTAATTAGAAGTTTCTTAAATGCCGAGAATCAAATGTTTCCTCTTGTAGTTCTTAGTGAATAAATAAAACAAAATTCTTTATAAACAGGCACCAAAATTGATTTCATAATTTACTTAAAAGACTTGAATTGTTACTGCTTGAGCTTTATACTTCAAACCAACTGGCATGAAATCACAGGCTTGCTAATTCATACACCTAAATGGTACACCTGTAAGAGTACCATTTATAGCTACCCTCTTACAATGGAGGCTGTTTCACTGAACAAAAGCCTTTCTATTCTTTTGCAGGGCAATATACGGAATGAAAACATTTTAACAGCTGAATCCATTATCATAGGAAAATACAGAACTTAATGTAACACATTACCCTATAAATAAATATCTATGTTTGCCTAAAGCAAAGCAATTATGGGACTACAGCAGAGGTTCTGCAGTCAGAAACAGCTATCATTTTCTCCCTCCCTCCCCCTTCCTTCCTTCCTCCCTCCCTTTCTTTCTTTCTCTCTCTTTCTCTCTCCTATTTTTGGGGCACCTGAGTGGTTCAGTGGTTGAGCTTCCAACTCTTGATTTCAGCTTAGGTCATGCACCTCAACAGTTGGTGAGATCGAGCCCCAATGCTAGGCTCTGTGCTGTTACCTTGGAGCCTGCTTGGGATTCTCTCTCTCTCCCTCTCTCTGCCCCTACCCAGCTTGGATGCTTGCTCTCTCTCAAAATAAATAAACTTAAAAAAAAAAAAAAAAAAAACAAAAAAACAGAAACAAAAGCAAAACTACCATTTTCTACCTGAGTGGCTATAAGCAAAATACTACACTCTCTAAGTCTCAGTTTCCTCATTTGTAAAATGGGACCAGTCAAGTAATGATACTATTTTAAGGATCAACTGAGTTGTATGTAAAGGGATCTGCCATAATGTCTGGCATGGAGTATGCACTCAACAATGTTAGCTATTATTATTATTAATAATAATTACTAACATTGCACACCAAAGAACAGACCACACAGCATTTCAACTCATTTTTATATACTTATTACATTCACTGCACTTAGACGGTGAGGTTGAGAGCAGAGATTATTGAAAAGTGTCCAGGGTACAGGAGGTATTCAATTAATCACTACTCAATAGATGAATGACTTAGTGAATGACTAAATACCAAGACAACTGAAATTAATTCATCAGGATGCTTTAAGTTTCTAAGGAGAAACATATTCATTGTGTATGCGTAAGTACCATTTTTCAAATGGCCTAAATGCACAACAACAATCAAAATACATTATCTCTCCTTCCTTCCTTCCTTCCTTCCTTCCTTCCTTCCTTCCTTCCTTCCTTCCTTCCTTCCTT
>NW_024412413.1:20288288-20346799 GCF_014898765.1 Herpailurus yagouaroundi
CTTCCTTCCTTCCTTCCTTCCTTCCTTCCTTCCTTCCTTCCTTCCTTTAATTTAAAGATCTTATTTTTTCTAAGTAATCTCTACACCCAACGTGGGGTTTGAACTTACAACCCTGAGATCAAGAGTCACATGCTCCACCGACCGTGCCAGCCAGGCTCCCCCTGAAAAATACACATTTTCTAATCAGGGGCTTACTGACATATGGATGCTGACGACCCTCAGGATCAGTGTGAGCTTTGCTTAATTCAATCAAAATTTCAAATGAATTCCATTTCAGCCAAAAGTCTACCATCAAGACTGGGAGGAACAGTCCCATGAGAAAGATGTCCAAGAGCACAGGAGACTTAGCCTGAGACATCAGAAATCTACAGCAGACAACACACATTCAGAGTAGCAGGGAGTTGAGAGCTACCATTCTTGAAGTGCTTCACAGGTTCAAATAGCAGGTCCAAGAATGTCTCGATCTCCTCCGGTTTGGTCCCAGCAAGGAATCTCAGAACAATGGACATGCGGGTCCCTGAGGCAGATTTCCCCTGAGTTTTACTCCCAGTCTTATTTTTCATTCGGCCATACAAAATCCTAAAAAGTTAATTAAGAGAACATTATTTTCTTTGCACATTAATCCTAAAACATAATTCTAGTCATTTTGTTTTCCTAAAAGCCAAGAACAGCAAGTCAACGGACTTAAAAGGATATATTATAAAATAAGGAAAGATGAAAACAGAAATTTGTTATTTAACATATAAAATTTAGAAGAACAACAACAAAAAACAAGGCTGAAGGAAGCAGGAGGAAGGAAATAATAAAGATAAAAGGCCAAAGGGTAGTTCTTTATACGAAGAAAAAAGCAGTAAAATAGGCAAGCCAAAGGTATATCTAATCAAGGAAAAATGAAAACAATAATATACAGATTAAAAGGAAATAAGTGAATTCAACTCTAAGTAAAATAAGGAAACTGGCAAGATTTCAATTAAATCGGGAATTTCCTGGGCAAGAAAAAGCCAAAACACATAAGTGAAAGGAACTTAAGAAAACCTGAATAGAACAGTAATCATGAGTAAACATGGAACCTATACAGTTTTCAGATGAATTTTTTAAACTGTCAAAGAAAACTAATTGCTATGCTATAAAGTTTCATAGCTGAGAGAAAGAAGGAACAGTCCTTTTTCATTTATGAAGGTGGTATAACTAAGATATTGAGTTGGGCTAGGAACAAAAATAAAATTATATACCACTCTTGCTTATAAACATAAAACCCATTTCTTTTTAAAAAAAATTTTAGTGGTTATTTTTGAGAGAGAGAGAGAGAGAGAGAACACATGTGCACACGCACAAGTGAGGGAGAGGCAGAGAGAGCAAGAGACACAGAATCCGAAGCAGGCTCCAGGCTCTGAGCTGTTAGCACACAGCCTGATGAGGGGCTCAAACTCACAAGCTGTGATATCATGACCTGAGCAGAAGTCGAACATTCAACCAACTGAGCCACCCAGGTGCCTCATAATACTCATTTCTAATTACAGTATCCAGTAATGCATTAAAACAATATTAAAGCTAAATAAGAAGTATCCCAGAAATGCAAGACAGAATCACTAGCAAAACCTATTAGATTGGGGTGTTTTATACTCTTAAACATTTTTGAGGTCCCCAAAGAGCTTTTGTATGAGTTTTATCTATTGATATTTATCATAGTAGAAATTAAAATGGGTTACCATCAATATTTTTGATAAAAAATAATTTTCTTTTCCAAATCTCTCCCCACCAAAACTTAGTGAGTCTAGACTTACTTATATTTTTTTACTTATTTTCACATTTCTTTACTATCTTGCTTATTAGAAGATAACTGGATTTTCCTATCCGTTTCTGCATTCAATCAATTGCAACGTATTGTAGTTGAAGAAAATCCAGACTTTAAACAGATATGCAGGTGGGGAAAGGAAACATATTTTGTAAACTTTCAGATAATTCTTTTGTGATAACTGTGGATATTGCACTTTGATACTACACCAAACTTCAACAAGTGGTACTTTCCATTTTTTCTATTTTTTTAATTTTCTTTTTAATGTTTATTTATTCTTTGAGAGAGAGAGAGGGAGAGAGAGAGAGAGAGAGAGAGAGAGAGAGAGAGAGAATGAGCAGGGGAGGGGCAGAGAGAGGGAGGCACAGAATCCAAAGCAGGCTCCAGGCTCTGAGCTGTCAGCACAGAGCCTGATGCGGGGCTCGAACTCACAAACCATAAGATCATGACCCAAGCTGAAGTCGGACACTTAACCAACTGAGCCACCCAGGCGCCCCAACAAGCGGTAGTTTCTTAAAGGCTAGTTGCATTTGGGGCGCCTGGGTGGCGCAGTCGGTTAAGCGGCCGACTTCAGCCAGATCACGATCTCGCGGTCCGTGAGTTCGAGCCCCGCGTCAGGCTCTGGGCTGATGGCTCAGAGCCTGGAGCCTGTTTCCGATTCTGTGTCTCCCTCTCTCTCTGCCCCTCCCCCGTTCATGCTCTGTCTCTCTCTGTCCCAAAAATAAAAAAAAAAAAAACAACGTTGAAAAAAAAAAGGCTAGTTGCAATGTGCAATCTGAAACATATTCATAAACTCTGTGATCTGTTACCTTAATCTCCATCTGTCTATCTTGCACTTTGAATGGATCTTTACCCACCAGTGATTCTGTAACATGCATCGGTAATTTGGAAAATAGGCCACTCGATGAGACAACCAGTATTCAGAAGTGCTTTATGCACATTTCCTACTTTGTCATACAAGACAATAAAAAGATGAGTACTCAAGGTTTAAGATTCACCAAGAACATTAATGAAACCAGGATTTTTTTTTTTTTTTTTTTTTTAACTCCAGGTGTGTGGTAATGAAGAATGACTGGTACAGTTAGGAGGCACTGTCCTGATTAGTCGTGGGGCACCAGAAGTTGCTTCTGCCTCGTCAGCACAAATATCGGCATGCTGGGAAAAAGTAATGTCTTAGTAGTACTATGAAAAAAGTCTTAACCTCACAGACCGCCTGAGAGCATCTCAGTGACAGCCCCCGCCAAGAAAGGGCAGACTACACTTCAAGAAGGGCTGCTCTAGCAGCATTATTGTTAAATATGGCAGCAAGACAAGGATAACCACAACCACTACCATCACAGTTCATTCTTCTACTCTGTGTAGGTGATATGTAAATTTAAAAAACAGAAAAAATAAGGCTTGTTTGTTTTTACCATAAAAGACAAAATTAATTTGACTAACATTTACTACAGGCCATGGAGTACCTTCTGTCAGGGGAGACAAGTGATAAGAAAGAGGATATGCCGGACAATTATGAGGAAAAATAAAGCGAGGCAGGGGACTAAAGGGTGGTTAGAGGAAGGTGCGATTTTACACAAAGTGGTCGAGGAAGGCATCCTGACAACATGACATCGGAGAGAAGACTGAGTGAAGAAGAAGAGCTAGCCAACTTGTGTTGTGAGCACAGAGATGAGCAGGTCCACAGACTTGGAAGTGGGCTCTGAGGGGGGCAGTGAATGGAAACCATGTGGCTGGACAGGCAGGCTGCAGGGAGGTCATACCAGGCCCTCGAAGGAGGAGTGAGGACCTCCTACTTTATTTCGAGTAAAATGGAACCTTAAGGAGTTTTTTTTAAACAGCAGACTAATAATTTAATGACTTATTAACGATTACTTTTTCAACCAAGAAAATCCAATGAAAACTATTAAAATGAATATAACAAAGGTCTGTACTGTGGGTGGTTACATTATCAACACCAAAAATCAATAGCTTTTATAATCATAATTAGTTACATACCAAATGAATGAATTATTTTTACTATTTTTCAATAAAATTTAGAGGAATACTGGATTTAATTTTAACATTATTATTAAAATAACTCCACGGCAAGATCTTTCTTTATGTTAGGGACAAAGTTTATTTTATATCTTATCTTAAAGTTTATTTATTTATTTTGAGAGAGAGAATGCAAGCAGGGGAAGGACAGAGAGGGGTGGGGGGAATCCCAAGCAGGCTCCACACCACCACTGTGTGAGCCTATCGCGGGGCCTGAACTCACAAACCGTGAGATCACAATCTGAGCCGAGACCAAGAATTGGGACTCTTAAGCAACTGAGCCACCCAGATGCCCCAGGGGCAAATTATTTTCAAGTAAGTTTCTATAACAATTTGACTTCTCCAAAAGGTCCAATTAAAAAAAAAATCAAAATAAAATAAAAAGTGAAATATTCCATTATAATTGAAAAAATTATAGCTGAAGGAATAATCATATGATTATAAATGAAAGAATCATAATACTCCATTCACAACTGTTTTTGTGATCAACTTAAAAAAATCAGTTGTAAACAGTATAAATACCTCATCAGAATGGGAAACAGATCTGCTCGGTGGGCTGTTTTCACTACTGCATTATCTTCAGAAATGCTAAAATGCACTATCTCTTCCTTAAAGCTTCGGTCTTCAAGCAATCTTTGTAAGTTTTCCCTTTAAAAATAGAATACAGCACAAATCATCATTTAATAATCAATGGTACCTTTAAAAAATGCAATATAGTACAGTAATCCAAAAAACTGAAACAGGTATTAAGAATACCCATATTGTGGTTGATATCCATAAAGGAAAATTTTCACAAAATGACAGGCTTTCAAGTTTTATTTTTTTATTTTTTATTTATTTATTTTTTCAACGTTTTTTTATTTATTTTTGGGACAGAGAGAGACAGAGCATGAACGGGGGAGGGGCAGAGAGAGAGGGAGACACAGAATCGGAAACAGGCTCCAGGCTCTGAGCCATCAGCCCAGAGCCTGACGCGGGGCTTGAACTCACGGACCGCGAGATCGTGACCTGGCTGAAGTCGGACGCTTAACCGACTGCGCCACCCAGGCGCCCCAGGCTTTCAAATTTTAAAAGGTAAAAGTGACTATAAGGAAGTAACAGTCAATAACTCAGCTGTTTAAAAGAGATTCATACAAAAGCTTTTCCTTAGTTCTTACAGAGAGTGATCATTATGATTCCCTGCGTAATCACCAAGATTTTGGCGTTACTGAAGCAACATGATATAACCTTCTCAACACATATCAATGAATATTCTCTTTCCTACCTTATTACTGATGAAGAATCACTCTTAACACACAAATATACTTTCAGTTTTCATTTTATTACTTGAAAATAGCATTATGATTATGGTAGAAAAGAGGGAAATTTCCTAGGCCTTCAGAAAATTATTTTAGAAAGGCTCTCAGGTAGAAAGATAAAAATCAGCCAAAGAAACAGCATTTCTTTAGCTTCAAGTAACTTACCTGTAAGGGAGGATATGTGGATGCTTATATGTCATTATACAATCCAGGGTTATTTTCTGCACCATTTGATCCTGATGTAGCAACAGCTAAGAATGATATTTTATAGAATAAATTAATGAAGACACATATACCATGGGAAGTTATATGTGAGTAATGGGCAGAATGAAGATAAATTCTGCTGAAATCATATAAGTCTCCCGTTAAGAAACATCCAAATGAAAAAAGGAAATTTTGTTTCCCCTTATGGCCTAGAATGACAACCAATGCTTACTCAGCTTTTGGCATTAAATTTCGTCTACAATCTTTTCTGTAACTGAAGATCATATATTGTGACTGCAACAGATTCTTATTCCAACTATCAGCTTTCACTCAATCTAACAGATCCTGAAATTCCAGCACTCCGTAAGACCAATTTATGTAAAAGGAAAAGTAGCTAGCTTCTTTTGGCACAAACCCATTGTTAATACAGCTGATCAATGTTACCCAAGATGTCTTTAATACCAACAAAATCAGTACTGTCTAAAACTGTTTCTCAAGATACAGAAAATAATTATTAACTTTTAAAACATTGTACTGGAAAGGTAGACATAGGCCCTATTTATTAACAATTATTAAAAACCTAAAAGTTATTCTGATAAAGTAAATGACAAGAGAAAATTTCACAAAGAATTATAGTGGCAAGAATTTATTTTACTTACCTGAAGATACAGGTCATATAATTTGGATTCTAGATATAAGGCTCGTGGATTTGAAAACTTTGAGAAAACTTGCAAATGAGCAATTAACTGCCTAAAAACACAAAAAACAAAAACCACAGGCAACACAGAATTAAAGAACAGAGATTTTCTTAAGATGATAGTGCCCACCAATTTTAGTCTCTCTGACAACTATGCCAAACACCTTGACTATGGTTTCACTGTTAACTCACAAACAAGTTTTAATTATTTGCATTTAGGAAATTATTCTACAGAAATTCTCAATCTCACGCAGGCCTTCCTTTGAAATCTAGGCTCTCCCCCAGAAAATCATTCAGGATATGCTTCGAATGGTTTAAATTAACCAAACATGGGAAGTAATCAAACAGCAATACATTGCAAAGTTGAACACAGGTAATTTCTGAAATGATTCCTTGTCTAGTTTCGATGCAGTAGACAAGAAGGTGGTGAAATATAATCTTCCTCACTTTCATAAAACATGAACACTGATGTCAGGAAACAGAGGTCCATGTTTGGGTAACCATGACTCTTGGTTACCAAGAAGGAGTAAGAAAGAACAATATTCTGTGGTCAAAAGTTAAATATGGATATGGGACTGCCTCCAAGCCACTTAGATCATCCACTACATCCAATAAAAGAGGCTGAGAAGAGAGCTCAGTGACTCGCTCAACTTCCTAATCCATAGGCTTCATGAGGCTTAAAAAAAATTTTTTTTCTTAATGTTTGTTTGAGAGAGAGACAGAGACCGAGCACGAGAGCAGGAGGGGCAGAGACAGAGAGGGAGACACAGAATCTGAAGCAGGCTCCAGGCTCTGAGCTGTCAGCACAGAGCCCGACGTGAGGCTCCAACTTGGGAACAGTGAGATCATGACCTGAGTCGAAGTTGGACACTTCGACTGAGCCACCCAGGTGCCCCAATGAGGCTTTAAAATAGTACTTGGGAAACAAACTGTTTTCTCTCTGTGTATAATTTATAAGCTGTATAGGGCTTAAAAAAAAAAACCTGAATGAACAAACGTTCCGATTTGAAGAGGTTTTATCTGCCTATTTCAAGACTAAAAGCAGGGAGAAGTGAAGAGAGATAGAAACCATGCTGCACAGGTGATGCTGACTTTGGGGAAAGCGACTTAATGTTTCAGAGTCTCAGTTTCCTCATCCAGGCAAAGATACCACCTCCTGGATTTCCTGCAAGGATTGAACCAAACTTGTGGGGACTCTGCTCCTAAGAGTTTAGTAAACAGTGCTCCTCCTCTGCTCCCGGGCAAAAGAATGCCTGGGAAGTTAGGACCTCTTTACATATTATGGAGAAATGGGGATAAGGGTAGCACTCGTGCTTACATTTAGCTTCCATACCTGTGATGGTTAGTCTTATGTGTCCACCTGTCTAAATTACAGCAGTCAGTTATGTAATGAAACACTAATCTAGGTGTTGCAAGTATTTTGTAGATGTTGACAAAATCAGTTGGCTTTAAATAAAGGAGACTACCCTCAATAATGTGGATCGGACTCATTCAATGAGGCCTTAAGAGCAAAAACAGGTATTTCTCAGAGAAGGAATTCTGCCATAAAATTGTGACATAGAAATCCCAGTCTATGAATTTTGTGCTCAAGACTATAGCACCAAATCTTGCCTAAGTTTCTAGCTTGCCATCTTGCCCTACAAATTCTGGACCTGCTGGCTCCCATAATCACATGAGCCAATTCGTTACAATAAATCTTTACACACACACACACACACACACACACACACACACACACACACACACCCCTTCATTCTGTTGGTCTGCTTCTCTAGAGAAGTCTGATACAATGTCCATATATACTTATCACTGAGCCCTTCCTTACAGTTTTACAAATAAACTTTTAAAATTTTCTTTGAAAATATCTACTCCTTCCCCCCAACATGTATTATTTTTTTATGCTCCATGTGGCCTTAAAGAGCCAAAGAAAACAGGAACCAATTTGTATGTTCTCAATAAATACTTGCTAGCAAGGACCATGTTCCATGAAGGATTACAAACTTGGGACTATGAATTTATTGAGATGACACAGGAATGTGAGTACCAATTTACTCAAATTTTCTTTTCCTTTTTTTTTTTTTTTTTTAAGTTGGCTCCACAACCAGTGTGGAGCCCAGTGAGGGGCTTGAACTCACAACACTGACATCATTGAACTGAAATCAAGAGTCAGATGCTTAACTGACCTAACCACCCAGGCGTCCCCCTCACATTTTAACCGGTGTATGTTAGCAATATTCTAAGTTTGGCTACAGGGGGCAGAAAAATTAAGACGTGAACCTTATCCTTAAAAGACATTCTGATTTATATGGCAGATCTATAAAAAATTCATTAATATCCAAGGCAAGGAGAAGCACCATGATAGAGGCATGAAATGGCTGTTCTGAGTCTGAAGCTGAGTTAAGAGAACTTTCAGTTTAAAAGACAGGACAAGCTTCTGTAAAGAAGTAGCACAGAACAGTTTCTGGAAGCATGAGTAGAATTTCAGTTGGCAGGTGTGAGGCAAGGGCACAGCAGAAAGAGGGGAGGACACAGCAAAGGTCCAGAGGTAAGAAAGAAAGAGGTATGACTGGATAAGTAGCTTATTCATTTATTCAACAAAGAAATACGAGGACTAATCTTTTGCTAGCTGTGTGCTGAGGATACGAAGAAGAAAACAGCAATCTTGGTCTTGGAGAAAGTAGTAGGGGACAGAAAGCTCAGAGTTATGAGAAGGCAGAAACAAAAGGAACTAGTTTCAGGAAGCATGGCCACACTCTTTCTTGCCCCTATGCTTTATACACTATCTCATTCATTCATTCGTTCATTTTTTTTTTAAACTTTTTTTTAATTTTTTTTTCAACGTTTATTTATTTTTGGGACAGAGAGAGACAGAGCATGAACGGGGGAGGGGCAGAGAGAGAGGGAGACACAGAATCGGAAACAGGCTCCAGGCTCCGAGCCATCCGCCCAGAGCCTGACGCGGGGCTCGAACTCCCGGACCGCGAGATCGTGACCTGGCTGCAGTCGGACGCTTAACCGACTGCGCCACCCAGGTGCCCCTCATTCATTCATTTTGAGAGAGAGAGAGAGAGAGAGAGAACACAGGGGAGGAGGGGCAAAAAGAGAGAGGGGGAGGGGGGAGAGGAGAGAGGGAGGGAGGAAGAGAGAGGGAAAGAGAGAGGGAAAGAGAGAGAGAGAGAGAGAGAGAGAGAGAGAGAGAGAGAGAGAATCCCAAGCAGGCTGTGCACTGTCAGCAAAGAGCCAGATGCAGGGCTCGAACTCACCAACTCAGGTGAGATCATGATGTGAGTCGAAATCAAGAGTCAGACACTTAACTGACTGAGCCACTCAGGCGCTCTCACACTATTTCCATTAGCTGCCAAGTCCTTCCCTGCCCTAGCTCCCCAACAGGCTTTCTTCCATTTTTCAGCTTCAGTGGGGCCTCTCCTTTGTAACAATCTTCTCTTTGTGATAGAATTAAGTCATTTTTCACTATGATCCTAGGACTCAGTTTTTGTCGTTGTTTTTGGATTTGTCCTGCCCTAAAACTCCTTTAAAAATACTTCTTCTATAAAAAAATTTGACCAGGTATTAGACTGTGCTTCCTGTGTAGCTTTGAAGCCCAACACTTAACAAAATGCACTCAGAACAGCTGCTGAATGAACCAATAAAAGGCTCGTGGGAAGACTGAATAGGCAGATCAGTTTGAGATTTATAAAGTGCTAAAATAACACGGTAGCACCAATACACTGGATCCTTGCAGCCTCAATGCAGACAGTCTTCAAGGAAGCTGCAGTAACTTCTGAAAGCCTGATCACTTTTACTTTTTCTGAGGCTTCTTAACAATTTACGTAAGTGAACACCCCAGATGACAGGAAAGAGAATGTAATGGGGGCAAGGGGTAGGGACAAGTCAAAAGGCAAAAGCGCTGACAGATTTATAAGAGATGTTCCATTACGTGTTCCCCTAGCACACAAAATAACACCCTGGTGCCATGAGAGTGAAGGGCAAAGATCAAAGAGCATTCAACCACTCGAGGACCAATGCTCTTGTCGATAAAAAGCACTTATGATTAGATGACCCCCAAAATCCCGACAACTCAAGTCAGGGGCAAAATAAGTAATAATAAGCAACCAAAAAACTCAGAAAACTGGCAGGTTTCTTTGGGCTGCAAAAGAAAATCGCAAGGTGACGCAGCACTTCTCTGAGTAATTATCTGAGTGGTTCGTCTTGTCCAAGGCTATGTCACACTTAGGCCATCAGAGGTCTCTTCCCGTTTCTCCCAGAACCCTGGATCTGTGATCTTCCAGCAATGTTGAACTTACTTTGCTGCAGCTCTTCTGGTCTTTTTCTTCTGTGAGGGCTCACCCATGGGCACCACTTCTTCCTCCAGCTCTTCGTCATCTCCAGCATCGGGTTCCTCTTCAGTCTCCTCCGCGGCCACCCGTTTCCCTTTCCTGCGCAGATCCTGGGTGGGAGCGACCTGCAGGTCTGCTGGGTAATACTCGTTGCTACAGTAGAAAGAGATGAAGTGGAGTTGTCCTAATTCTGTTTGTGACAGATGGATGTATGTCCACGGTTCAGAGTCACACAATGAAGAGTCACCAGGGGCACCTTAGCCAAACCTCCTCACATTATTCTTTCTTATTCAGCCCCTCTTAAGTACCTGGTTTGGCAAACCTACCATTAATTGCAGTTACATTTTTAAAATCCCACTGTTACACTGTTAAAAATATTTGAAAAATCTCTTTTGGCCTGAGCTGAAATCAGTCTCTTTGTCTCTGGAACCGTAACTGGGGGAGGTGGGTATAGGGGTGGATTTTATTAAATAAGGAAAGCATAGCACTAAGACCATGCCAGTCACTTTCACCCAGACCCACTGTACTTTGCCAATGTCCTTTTGCAAATATAGTGCCACAGCAAAATTCAGTCCTCTGGACGTGGTCTGGTAAGACAGGTGGACTGTCAACTCCATTGCTTTCAGGGGCAGACACAGCATGACACAGACTCAAACTGAATGTCCAGGTAATGAAAATCACAAAGTATTTGTGTTTTGCCTCTTTAAACTAAGCTTATCCAATTCCTATTCGCGTTTGTTTTTATTTAGATTCCATCCCTTTAATTTTGGTCTGATATTTGAAGTAACTAATATTATTTTGAAGGCTGCCACAGAGTGCATTGCTTTTGAGTCATTTTAATTCCATCATCCAACAACTTGTTCATTTGTGGTCTGTTTTGTGCATGGACGGCACTGGGCTACAGACACAAGGAAATCGATCAGACAGGCTTTAAAGTCTGTACTCAAAAATACACTGATAAAATAATATGTTTGAGGGTAGCACCCTCCCAGCACACCTGGAAGACACTCCAGGTCAACACACGTTAAACTCCAGGTGAATACACAAAACTAGCCCTGGAGAGCTGGGACACTTTACTATAGTCAACTCTGTATTTTCAGCCAGCAGGATCTAGCACTTGATACCTACCAGGCAGACGAATAAATAAAATGAACAAGGTTGCTGTGTCGGTTACAAACCATACCATCATCTACTGAACAGCACCCCCACTATAATCCCAACACTCAGTTAACCATATAGAACATAAATTTTAAACTATATCTCCATGCACAGCATGTTCACTAGTGTTTGTTAAGTAAGATAACTCACACGGAGCACTCACAAGAGTGCTTCTAGCACACAGCAGGGACTCTTTAGATGTCACCTGTTATCAAGGTATTGTCATTGTTAGTCACTCCTGCCTCTGGTTTGGTTCTTCTCAAAGAATGTTTGTTTACAAGGGATTCACAAATTAGTTCTAACACTGAATTGTTGGAAACATATTTAGAAATGTAAATTTCTAGTAAAAAAAATAAAATAAAAAGCCCATAATATATTTCAAAGTCAAAATGAAAGGTGACATTTGTATTTTCCATTAGTTTGGATCATCTATAAAAGTATTTGCCATGGGTAATCCTTGCCAACTAATGTTAAATATTTTTTAAATTGTGTATCTTTTAAAAAAATATTGTGTATCTATAGTCTCTAAGTCTTCTTAAACTCAGAAACGACATCTTACAGGCTCCTCTCTCCATCCCCAGGAATCTATTAGTAATCCCTTTCTTTCTTTAGGGAAAAATTTAGAAAATTAACAGAGCAGGAAATTTATTTCCTGTTAACACCATTAGTACTTGCTTCCATATGTATAGCTCTTTGTAGCACACAAAACAACTGATAAACATTATTTTATATGATCTTCAAAACAAGGCAGGGAAGCTAAATATCGTTTTCATGTTATAAATAAATTGAAGCCTGAAGAATAAGGTGAAAAAATCATTACTCTTCCACCATGGAACCTAGTGACCTGCCTGAATCTTTGTTTGTAACCTTTGCCAGAATGAATTATTCATATAAACTTTTCTACTTATGCACTGGATCCTATCTTAACTATTCAAAGACATGACTCCAGCAATTTTATTCCCTCTCCTACATTACAAATTTTCCCTCCTTTCTGGATCATTCACAACACCAGCATTACACACAGGTGCGCTGCTTATATCTTAAACAGCAACCTACTAACAGCAGCTCTCTCCACTCCCACATCACCCTCCACCTGTCTGCTTCTTTTTTACAAGAACTATCCACACTTGCTGTTTTCATTTTTAGTTCTGTTTCCTTTTAAGCTCATTTTAATCAGGCTTTCATCCCTACCAGGTTAACCAAAACAACTCTTGTTAAGATGCCTTCTAAAGCCAATGATCAATTCTTATGCTTTATCTGACTGACATCTCAGATATGTATGATCCAACTAATTACTCCCTCTTCAAAATGCTTTCTTTACGTGGCACCTGGGATGCTACATGGTCTTGGTTCTTCTCGCACTCTTTCTGGCTTCCTTTGCTGGCTCCTTATCTCCCAACTTCTAAATCTCAGCTATCAGTCCTTGGAAGTCTTCTCTCTCTACATGTACACCTTAGGTGTAGCTTCATTCCTGGTCTCACGATTTAAAAATCATGTTTATACTGATGATTCTCAATTTATAATCTTTAGGCCAAACCTTTCCCTCCAACTTTAAACTTCAAATTCAACTGCCTATTCAACATCCCTACTTAGATGGCTATTCAGTATCCCAAACATAACACCTAGAAAAATGAATTCCTGATCTCCCCCACAAATCTGCAAACCTGTGCTTTCCTCCCAATCTCAGTAAATGGTGACTCTCTTCTTCCAGTTGCTCAGCTCAAAACCTTGGAGACATCCCCAATTCCTCCCCTTTCACCTTCCTGTACCAACATTCCCCCTTTTCCCCCAAACACTTACACATCTGATCTGTTGGCTGACCAAATTGCACAGGCTGTTCTAAGTGTAATCCCCCCCAAATATATTTTACTGACTTGAAATCTTTCCAAGAATATGCAGAATTCAACCACTCCTCATCAGCTGTACTACTACAACCTTGGTCAAGTCACCCACATTTCTTGCCGGACTTTATAATCTCTGAAGCTGGTCTATCTGCTCTGACCGACCCACAGTCTATTCTTGACATGACAGCTAGAAAAATCCTTAAGAAATCTTAAGTCATGTCACCTCTGTTTAAAACTTCTGATGTCTTTCCATTTCACTAACAGAAAAAAAACAAGTCCTTTACCGTCACTTGAAGGCCCTACACAATTTGGTCTCCTGTTAAGTTTTTGGCCTAATCTTTACTATTTTCTCCCAGGGTCACTGCTATAGCCACTCAGACTTTCTTGCTGTTCTTTGAACAAGCCAAGCATGCTGTGGTTTGTAGCCTGCTTAAGTTACACATATGACACTTTCCCATATAATGAAATACTACTATAAAACATACTCTTCGTTGATGATTAGTCCTGTTCTGTACATCACATCCCGTATCTTTAGAGTTTTAAAGTCATCCAACTAACTACTCAAAACAAAACAATGCTCCAGAAAGTTGTTATTCTGTAGTAACATACAAAGTACATTCCCCCTCAGCATCCTAGGAAACATAAGCAGGCTGACAACACAGTGGCTGGGGCTGGGTTTCTGGAAAACACGTTAAAGCCCCAAGAAAGGCAATGAAACAACAAGGCAAAAAATAACAAGGCCTTTGTATGCTAATCTAATTCAACAAGCTTTTCTTATTTTGTAACCTGCAATTAAAAAAAAATTTTTTTTAATGTTTATTTATTTTTGAGACAGAGAGAGACAGAGCATGAACGGGGGAGGGGCACAGAGAGAGGGAGACACAGAATCCAAAGCAGGCTCCGGGCTCCAAGCTGTCAGCACAGAGCCGGATGCGGGGCTCGAACTCACGGACTGTGAAACCATGACCTGAGCTGAAGTTGGATGTTTAACCGACTGAGCCACCCAGGCGCCCCTGTAACCCGGAATTTCTATTTTTATATTTTTTAATTTAAAATAAAAAAAATTTTAATGTTTATTTTTGAGAGCGAGAGAGACAGACAGAGAGAGAGGGAGACACAGAATCCAAAGCAGGCTCCAGGCTCTGAGCTATCAGCCCAGAGCCTAATGTGGGGCTCAAACCCATGAACCATGAGATCGTGACCTGAGCCGAAGTCAGACACTTAACCAACTGAGCCACCTAGTTGCCCCTATAATTTTTTTTTTAACTTGGAATTTTTATTAACACCATTTGTGGCATGGTTACATTTTAACTGGTGTCAAATTAAGTGGCAAAAAAAACCTAGCTGTTATCTGAGAGAGCCAGTGCTTTACAGATGAGCCAATGGTTTGAAAATGTGATGGACATACTAAAAAAACAGCCTACTTGGGAGTTGAAGACTTCACATCTTCTCTTCCTCATACTCTACCAGGGACATATTCCTGGAAAGGAATACTTACTGGATAAATCTCAGGAAAAGTGGGGAAAGCTCCCTGGACCGTGGCTCTACCCTTTCTGGGAATTTTGCCAGAGCTCGCCAGAGCAAAAATCGGAAGTTGGTGTGATCCAGTCTTTCCTGACAGTCAGTTTTTGATGTTAACTGCTCATGATAAAGAGCTCCAACATCTCCTTCCTGAGGCTGCTCCCAACTTTCATCTCCAATGGACTTCTCATCTCTTACATCATTTTGCAGCTCTTTCTCTGCAAGAAAAAAAGTCATTGGAACCACTAGAGAAATGTTAACATTTGTCCTCTGGGTCTCCTCATGTGAGGGTGTTTCTAGCTCTAGTAATATGAGGAAACAATAAAATATATCCAAAGGTTATCAGGATAGTACATTACTCATTTCTGTTTCCCGATTTCATGCACAATTAAGCAGTAAAAAATTAAATAGTTAAACCACCTTTTTTTCCCCAGCCTCCCTTTCACTTCCCCTTACATACCAGCATGTAGAGCTGCTTTTTCTAGATGTTCATAGTAGACTTTCCAAAATTGCTTATTGTCCATTTCATGTGCATGAGAACTAAGAGAAAAGATCACAAATACGTGGTATAATCCTTTTTAAAAGATCTCTCATAGGAAAAAAAAAGTGAAAGGATATAATTACAATTTAATTAGGTTATCCTTGAATATAGGGCTTCAATAACTTTTGTACTTTTTTGCATTTTTTCAAAATGCCTGCACTGAGCAGGAATTTTTATTAATTTCAGTGTAGTTGAAACACAATATTATATTAGTTTCCGGTGTATAACTTAGTGATTTGACAAGTTTATACATTATGCTGTGCTCACAAGTGTAGCTACCATCTGTCCCATTACATCACTGTTATAATACCATTGACCATATTCCTTTTATTCCCATAACTTACTGATTCCATAACTGGAAACCTGTATCTCTCACTCTCCTTCACCCATGCTGCCCATACCCCCCACCCACTCCCCTCGGGCAGCCATCAGGTTTTTCTTTGTACTTACAGGTCTGATTCTGCTTTTTGTTTATTTATTCATTTTTTTTAAAGATTCCACTTATAAGTAGAATCATATATTTGTCTTTCTCAGTCTGACTTATTTCACTTAGCGTAATACCCTCTAGGTCCACCCATGTTATTTCAAATGGCACAATCTCATCCTTTTTTATGGCTGTGTCATATTCCATTGTGTACATATACCACATTTTCCTTACCCACTCATCTACTGATGGACACTTAGGTTGCCTCCATATCTTGGCTCTTGTAAATAACACTGCAGTGAACATCTATATTTTTGAATTAATGTTTTTCTTTTCTTTGGTAAATACCTAGTAGTGGGATTATATTTTTTTTAATGTTTATTTATTTATTTTGAAAGAGAGAGAGGGAAAGGCAGAGAGAGAGGGAGAGAGAAACCCAAGCAGGCTCCATGTTGTTAATGCAAAGCCCAACATGAGGTTCAATCTCACAAACTGTGAGATCATGACCTGAGCTGAAATCAAGAGTCGGACATTTGGGGCACCTGGATAGCCCAGTTGGTTAAGCAGGCAACTTCAGCTCAGGTCATGATCTCACAGTTCATGAGTTCAAGCCCTGTGTTGGGTTCTGTGCTGACAGCTCAGAGCCTGGAGCCTGCTTGGGATTCTGTGTCTCCCTCTCTCTGTCCCTCTCCTGCTCCCACTCTGTCTCTCTCTCTCTCAAAAATAAATAAACAAAAAAAAAAAAAATGAGTTGGACACTGACTGAGCCCCCCAGGTGCTCCCAGTAGTGGAATTACTGAATCACATGGTATTTCTATTTTTAATTTTTTGAGGAGGAATTATTTTTATAGTCATAAAGTACTAAAGGATATTTTTTAAAACCTAAATAGATCCCTCTAAGAAGGTTTTTTTTTTTTGTTTTTTGGTTTTTTTTTTTAAGTATATTTACTTTGAGAGAGACAGAAACAGTAAGAAGGGGCAGAGAGAGGGAAAGAGACAGAATCCTAAGCAGGCTCCACGCTGCCAGTGAAGAGCCCAATGTGGGACTCAAACTCACTCAACTGTGAGATCATGACCTGAGCCAAAATCAAGAGTCAAATGCTTAACTGACTGAGCCACCCAGGCACCCTAAGAAGACTATTTTTAAAGGCACAGTAATGTGAACGGGGCATCAGGTACAAGGTATGGCACAGTAAAGAAAGGAGAGGACTCCGGAGAAAAACTCAGCTAACTTTAAAGTGTTGGCTTTCAGAGGTGCCTGGGTGACTCATTCAGTTAAGCGCCTGACTTTGGCTCAGGTCATGATCTCGCATTTGTGGGTTTGAGCCCCACATCGGGGAATGTGCTGACACCTCAGAGCCTGGAGCCTGCGTTGGATTCTGTGTCTCCCTCTCCCTCTACCCCTCCCCTGCTTCCACTGTGTCTCTCAAAATAAAATAAAACGTTAAAAAAATTTTTAAGTGTTGGTTTTCCTCCACCAAATTAAAATATACGTATCATTGACATAAAGGCAAAAAAAAATAACTACATGAAACATACCTTTCAGAATTTGAAGAGAAATCAGATGAATCACATAAGTGTTTATATAATTTGGTATCTTAGCACCAATAATCTCAAAATGTTTATGCTCTAGATACCACCTCACACCTGTCAGAATGGCTAACATTAACAACTCAGTAAACAACAGATGTTGGCGAGGATGCAGAGAAAGAGGATCTCTTTTGCATTGTTGGTGGCAATGCAAGCTGGTGCAGCCACTCTGGAAAACAGTATGGAGGTCCCTCAAGAAACTAAAAATAAAATTACCCTACAACCCAGCAATTGCTGGGATAAATACTGGATAAATTTATCCTTGGATAAGTACTCTAGATAAATCCCTGGATAAACACTACTAGGTATTTATCCAAGGGATACAGGTGTGCTGTTTTGAAGGGACACACACACCCCCCATGTTTATAGCAGCACTATGAACAATAGCCAAAGTATGGAAAGAGCCCAAATGTCCATCGATGGATGAATGGATAAAGAAGATGTGGTACATATATACAATGGTGGTACATATATACAATGGAGTATTACTCGGCAATCAAAAATAATGAAATCCTGCCATTTGCAACTACGTGGATGTAACAGGAGGGTATTATGCTAAGTGAAATTAGTCAGAGAAAGACAAATACCATACGACTTCACTCATATGAGGACTTTAAGAGACAAAACAAACGAACATAAGGGAAAGGCAATAAAAATAATATAAAAACAGGGAGGGGGACAAAAAGGAAGAGACTCATAAATATGGAGAACAAACAGAGGGTTACTGGAGGGGGTGTGGGAGGGGGGATGGGCTAAATGGGTAAGGGGCACTAAGGAATCTACTCCTGAAGTCATTGTTGCACTATATGCTAACTAATTTGGATGTAAATTAAAAAAAAATTAAATTAAAAAAATGTGTATGCTCTTTCTGTCATTACTTGTCTAAGAATATGATATTTTTTTCTGCTCCTAATATTTTACTCTCACTTGTGCCTGAGCAGGTGGGCTCCAGACAGGCAGTAAACATCTACTGGCACCCAGCTGGGAGCATGGAAAGGCCTGGCCTAGCTCTCTGGGGTCACAGACTATGGAGTTCGAAGGAGCAGGTCTGGCCCTTCTTGATCAGCATGGGGTGCCTGGCCAGGGACACAGGTGAGTCTTTTTTTTTTTTAAGAGACTGGATATCATTTTTACTAATGCCACAGCCCAACATCCATTTTGTCACTACAGCAGGTTGACTGAGTGTGTGTGTGTGTGTGTGTGTGTGTGTGTGTGTGTGTGTGTTCCTGAACAGACGAGGGGCCAGAAGAGACTCAAGCAAGTCTCAGCCAACAGCTCTACTGAGCAGCAACCGAAAGACAGTGACACAGGTTGGACTTCTGCCTTTCTCCTGGGCTACCTTTCCGCATTCTGAGGGCAAGTGTGAGGCCCATGCCAGCCAAGATTAAAGGGCTTCTTAGCAAAGTTCAGTCTCCAACTCCCAGTCATCACCGCCCCTCTGACCACAGGGATGCCCCTGGGCAAAGTACAGACTGCTAGGCAAAGGTGGATAATCATCACACAAGACATGAACTGTATATGCTGTTGACTATCCATGAAAAATCAATCAGTTTTCAGATAGATAGATGTACCCAACAGGAAGACAGCCTAGCCAGCCATGGAGAACCATGAAAGGCATTTAGCAATAAGAAGTCAACATTTTTGATAGCGGGCTACTAGTAACACATGTGTCAGATTCTTCCTTAAGCACAATAAGTGAAATTATGAAGTTGATGTTAGAAGGCTTTGTTTTCAGAATGGTTCAATGGTTCTGAAGGGCAGTAAAAGGCAAACTGGTTCCAAATTGTAAAGAGATTTGTTTATTCTACTTCTGTCAAGTAAGAACTAATGGTTACGGTTTTGACAGGTCACACATGATATATTTCTAATCTGACAAAAAGCAGAGTAGACCATCTGAAGACAAAGGTCTGCAAAAGGACAGACTACATATGAAGCACCACATATGTAATTTCTATGTGATTACTAAGGTCCTTTTTAGAACTAAGGGACTCTTGGATACTAGACACCTAGGGTTTCAAAAAGTCATGTTTAAAGTTTGGCTCACTGACTCAATATATATAAATAAAATTTTGCAATTACTATACACTATCTTGTCACTATAAAAAAAATTTAACAGACCATGGTGAGGAAAATGGCAGCATGGGAGGACACTGGGCTCACCGTGTCCTGCTGACCACTTAGATTCCACCCACATCTGCCTAAATACACCAGAAAACCGCCAGAAGACTAGCAGAGGACTCTCTAGAGCCAAGCGTAGACAAGTGGTCCATGGAAGAGGGGCCCCTCCCGAAGCGGACTACCAAAGGCAAAGCGAGCTGAGTCTGCCCCTCCAGCCCCTGTGCACCTTGCGGATCTGCCCTGGCTAATACGCCAGATCCCATCTAAGCAGCACCACAAGCCTGGCAATGTGTAAGTAGCCCAGACAGGGGGCCACACCACCCCTGGGAGAGGGGAAGATAAGGTCCACACCAGTCTGACTGTGGCCCCAGGGGTGGGCTGGGGGCAGACATCAGGTCTGACTGCGGCCCTGCCCACCAGCGCGAGTTACTCCAGACAGCACAGAGGAAGAGCTCTGCAGTTCTGTGCCACTCCAGGGACTATCCAAAATGACGAAACGGAAGAATTCTCCTCAAAAGAAACTCCAGGAAGTAGCGGCAACTAACGAACTGATCAAAAATGATTTAAGTAATGTAACAGAAAATGAATTTAAAATAATAGTCATAAAATGAATTGCTGGGCTTGAAAAACGTATACAGGACAGCAGAGATTCTATTACTACAGAGATCAAGGGACTAAGAAACAGTCAGGAGGAGCTAAAAAATGCTATAAATGAGCTGCAAAATAAAATGGAGGCGACCACAGCTTGGATTGAAGAGACAGAGGAGAGAATAGGTGAATTAGAAGATAAAATTATGGAAAAAGAGGAAACTGAGAAAAAGAGAGATAAAAAAATCCAGGAGTATGAGGGCAGAATTAGAGAACTAAGTGACACAACTAAACGTACTAACATATGCATAATTGGGATTCCAGAGGACGAAGAGACAGGGAGGTGTACTTGAACAAATCATAGATGAGAACTTCCCTGAACTGGGGAAGGAAAAAAGCACTGAAATCCAAGAGGCACAGAGAACTCCATTCAAATGTAACTTGAATCGATTTTCTTCATGACATATCATAGTCAAACTGGCAAAATACAAGGATAAAGTGAAAATTCTGAAAACAGCAAGGGATAAACGTGCCCTAACATATAAAGAGAGGCTGATAAGACTAGTGACGGATTTATCTACTGAAAGTTGGCAGGCCAGAAGAAATGGCAGGAAATCTTCAATGTGGTGAACAGAAAAAATATGTAGCCAAGAATCCTTTATCCAGCAAGTCTGCCATTTAGAATAGAAGGAGAGATAAAGGTCTTCCCAAACAAACAAACACTGAAGGAATTCATCACCACTAAACCAGCCCTACAAGAGACCCTAAGGGGGATCCTGTGAGACAAGGTACCAGAGACATCGCTACAAGCATGAAACCTACAGACATCACAATGACTCTAAACCCATATCTTTCTATAATAAAACTGAATGTATATGGACTAAATGTGCCAACCAAAAAACAGGGTATCAGAATGGATAAAAAAACAAGACCCATCTATTTGCTGTCTACAAGAGACTCATTTTAGACCTGAGGACACCTTCAGATTGAAAGTGAGGGGATGGAGAACTATTTATCATGCTACTGGAAGTCAAAAGAAAGCTGGAGTAGCCATACTTATATCAGACACACTAGACTTTAAATTAAAGGCTGTAACAAGAGATGAAGAAGGGAAATATATAATTGCAGGGTCTATCCATCAGGAAGAGCTAACAATTATAAATGTCTATGCGCCGAATACAGGAGCCCCCAAATATATGACAATTACTCACAAACATAAGCAACCTTATTGATAAGGATGTGGTAATTGCAGGGGACTTTAACACTCCACTTACAGAAATGGATAGATCATCTAGACACATGGTCAATAAAGAAACAAGGGCCCTGAATGTACATTGGATCAGATGGACTTGACAGATATATTTAGAACTCTGCATCCCAAAGCAACAGAATATACTTTCTTCTCGAGTGCACATGGAACATTCTCCAAGATAGATCACATACTGGGTCACAAAACAGCCCTTCATAAGTATACAAGAATTGAGATCATACCATGCATACTTTCACACCACAATGCTATGAAGCTTGAAATCAACCACAGGAAAAAGTCTGGAAAACCTCCAAAAGAATGGTTAAAGAACACCCTACTAAAGAATGAGTGGGTCAACCAGGCAATTAGAGAAGAGATTTAAAAATATATGGAAACAAATGAAAAGGAAAATACGACAATCCAAATGCTTTGGGATGCAGTGAAGGCAGTCCTGAGAGGAAAATACATTGCAATCCAGGCCTATCTCAAGAAACAAGAGAAATCCCAAATACAAAATCTAACAGCACACCTAAAGGAAATAGAAGCAGAACAGCAAAGGCAGCCTAAACCCAGCAGAAGAAGAGAAATAATAAAGATCAGAGCAGAAATAAACAATATAGAATCTAAAAAAACTGTAGAGTAGATCAATTAAACCAAGAGTTGGTTTTTTGAAAAAATAAACAAAATTGATAAACCTCTAGCTAGGCTTCTGAAAAAGAAAAGGGAGGGGACCCAAGTAGATAAAATCATGAATGAAACTGGAATTATTACAACCAATCCCTCAGAAATACAAGCAATTATCAGGGAATACTATGAAAAATTACATGCCAACAAACTGGACAACCTGGAAGAAATGGACAAATTCCTCAACACCCACACACTCCCAAAATTCAAACAGGAATAGAAAGCTTGAACAGACCCATAACCAGTGAAGAAATGGAATCAGTTATCAAAAATCTCCCAACAAATAAGAGTCTAGGACCAGATGGCTTCCCAGGGGAGTTCTACCAGACGTTTAAAGCAGAGATAATACCTATCCTTCTCAAGCTATTCCAAAAAACAGGAAGGGAAGGAAAACTTCCAGACTCATTCTATGAAGCCAGCATTACTTTGATTCCTAAACCAGGCAGAGACCCAATAAAAAAAAGAGAACTACAGGCCAATACCCCTGATGAATATCGATGCAAACATTCTCAGTAAGATACTAGCAAATCGAATTCAACAACATATAAAAAGAATTATTCACCATGATCAAGTGAGATTCATTCCTGACCTGCAGGGCTGGTTCAACATTCACAAATCAATCAATGTGATACATCACATTAGTAAAAGAAAAGATAAGAACCATGTGATCCTGTCAATCGATGCAAAAAAGAATTTGACAAAATTCAGCATCCTTTCTTAATAAAAACCCTCGAGAAAGTCGGAATAGAAGGAACATACTTAAACATCATAAAAGCCATTTATGAAAAGCCCACAGCTAACATCATCCTCAATGGGGAAAAACTGAGAGCTTTCTCCCTGAGATCAAGAACACGACAGGGATGTCCACTCTCACCGCTGTTGTTTAACATAGTGTTGGAAGTTCTAGCATCAGCAATCAGACAACAAAAGGAAATCAAAGGCATCAAAATTGGCAAAGATGAAGTTTTCCTTTTTGCAGATGACATGATATTGTACATGGAAAATCCAATAGACTCCACCAAAAGTCTGCTAGAACTGATACATGAGTTCAGCAAAGTCGCAGGATACAAAATTAAGGTACAGAAATCAGTTGCATTCTTACACACTGATAATGAAGCAACAGAAGGACAAATATAGAAACTGATCCTATTCACAATTGCACCAAGAAGCATAAAATACCTAGGAATAAACCTAATCAAAGATGTAAAAGATCTGTATGCTGAAAACTATAGAAAGCTTATGAAGGAAATTGAAGAAGAAATAAAGAAATGGAAAGACATTCCCTGCTCATTTATTGGAAGAATATTGTTAAAATGACAATACTACCCAAAGCTATCTACACATCCAATGCAATCCCAATCAGAATTGCACCAGCATTCTTCTCGAAGCTAGAACAAGTAATCCTAGTATTTGTATCGAACCACAAAAGGACCCAAATAGCCAAAGTAATTTTGAAGAAGACAACCAAAGCCGGAGGCATCACAATCCCAGACTTTAGCCTCTACTACAAAGCTGTAATCATCAAGACAGCATGGTATTGGCACAAAGACAATAGACCAATGGAATAGAACAGAGAGTCCAGAACTGGACCCACAAAAGTATGGCCAACTAATCTTTGACAAAGCAGGAAAGAATATCCAATGGAAAAAAAGACCATCTCTTTAACAAATGGTGCTGGGAGAACTGGACAGCAACATGCAAAAGGATGAAACTAGACCACTTTCTTACACCATTCACAAAAACAAACTCAAAATGGATAAAGGACCTGAATGTGAGACAGGAAACCATCAAAACCCTAGAGGAGAAAACAGGAAAAAACCTCTCTGACCTCAGCCGCAGCAATTTCTTACTTGACACATCCCCAAGGGCAAGGGAATTAAAAGCAAAAATGAACTACTGGGACCTCATAAAGATAAAAGCTTCTGCACTGCAAAGGAAACAATCAACAAAACTAAAAAGCAACAATGGAATGGGAAAAGATATTTGCAAATGACATATCGGACAAAGGGCTAGTATCCAAAATCTAGAAAGAACTCACCAAACTCCACACCCGAAAAGCAAATAACCCAGTGAAGAAATGGGCAGAAAACATGAATAGACACTTCTCTAAAGAAGACATCCGGATGGCCAACAGGCACATGAAAAGATGCTCAACGTCGCTCCTCATCAGGGAGATACAAATCAAAACCACACGCAGATATCACCTCACGCCAGTCAGAGTGGCTAAAATGAACAAATCATGAGACTATAGATGCTGGAGAGGATGTGGAGAAACGGGAACCCTCTTGCACTGTTGGTGGGAATGCAAATTGGTGCAGCCACTCTGGAAAACAGTGTGGAGGTTCCTCAAAAAATTAAAAATAGACCTACCCTATGACCCAGCAGTAGCACTGCTAGGAATTTACCCAAGGGATACAGGAGTGCTGATGCATAGGGGCACTTGCACTCCAATGTTTATAGCAGCATTCTCAATAGCCAAATTATGGAAAGAGGCTAAATGTCCATCAACTGGCAAATGGATAAAGAAATTGTGGTTTATATACACAATGGAGTACTACATGGCAATGAGAAAGAACGAAATATGGTCCTTTGTAGCAACATGGATGGAACTGGAGAATGTTATGTTAAGTGAAATAAGTCATACAGAGAAAGACAGATACCATATGTTTTCACTCTTATGTGGATCCTGAGAAACTTAACAGAAACCCATGGGGGAGGGGAAGGAAAAAAAAAAAGAAAAAGAGGTTAGAGTGGGAGAGAGCCAAAGCATAAGAGACTCTTAAAAACTGAGAACAAACTCAGGGTTGATGGGGGGTGGGAGGGAGAGGAGGGTGGGTGATGGTATTGAGGAGGACACCTTTTGGGATGAGCACTGGGTGTTGTATGGAAACCAATTTGACAATAAATTTCATATTAAAAAATTAAAAAAGAAATTTAACCATAGATATATCCTATCAAGTAGACAGAGCAAGTCCTTTGAAGTTATTTCAATGCACAAAGATACATACATATAACATCTGAGATGTTGAAATACTTGACATTAGAGAGAATAACTAATGTTCGTTTTTTCTTCACCTTGTCCCACAAAGGATTTAAGGTAGCTACAAATACTATACACACCCATTCATTTAAATCACACCTAGCAGGAGTATAATCTGGCCCCATCACTCTGCAATAGTTAACACATACGGCTTCATCCATTTTAACCCATGCTTACCTTATGAGTTCAATAACAGGATCCCAGAGGGCACTGAAGTTAACATACAACATGCTTAATAAATAACGAAGTGGCACCTGCGATTATAGCAAACTAGTTTAGTAAATGGGCTATAAACTACAGAACGCATGAAATATAAATATCCCAACTCAGACAATCAGAGGTTAAAAAGAAGCTTGTGCTTTAAGGAACAAGTTGTAGGTACCAATCCAAAATTCGGCATATAATAATTTTCTGACTCTCCCCAAAATGTCACTCGCTATTTAACAAAGAAGAATCACTAAAGCAAAAGTACTCAAACTCACTCCAGATGTTCACAAAGGATATAGCATTTGAATAAACAGATCTGACTCATGATTAAATTCCCACCTAACAAACACTGCTATTACCATCACTGTGTGAGATAAAACCTGAACAGCAAGCAGTAAAATACAGATACCAAAGAGCCCAAGACGGTATACACTGTGAATGGCAGCTGGGGCTCTGTGAGCAGATGGCTGAGTTTTCAAAACTATACATTAAAGGCATTCAGTTCAGAGGGTCTCAAGTTTTCTCAGTCACCTGAGAATGACTGCCATCCCTCATATCTCCATGTGCTGGGGAGGCGTCATATAGAATGGTAGTTTTAGTATTATTTGGGAATGAGGTGTTTATTACTATTTTAGCAGCAGAGCCCTTTTTCCAAATGAAACGTTAACACAAGACACTAATATATAAAACATGTAAAGAGCAGAAATGCTCTGATCTAAAGGGAACGCTTCCATTGGCCTTACTCCCAAAGGGATCTGTGATCCATCCTCAAGGGTCACGCACAAAAACCCCCAATACAAAAGATAAGAGGCCTGACATCCTGCAGCACATGGAGAAGAATGTCAGGTCTTAAACCAGATGTTGAGCCCTTCTGTTGCACCTACCTTCACATATTATGCCCGTATTCAGAGGGAGGACAGTTATTTCCACTGTGGAAAAGGCTGGCAGAGCCATTGAATTCAAAATACCTAAGGAAACTGGAGATTTATCCAGCTAGCTTAAATAAAAAACTTTTTTTTTAACTACTTGCTATGTTTCTCTTTCCAAAAGCCAGCTAAACAGATCAAAAAGGACAAATTGTTTAAAAACCTGAGACACTGTTTTATACCTCCTGTAATGGCCCGTCAGGGACTGCAGCCTGCACCATATCATGTCTTAGTTTTCTCAAATGAAGAAGCTTCTCTCTGTAATCACTCACGGTTGCTGGAACAAGTTCTGCCTGGCGTAATATAGCCAAGGCAGACTGACGCTCTGAGAGCCCATCATCCTGAGTGAATGGAGAAAACCAAGGAGGCAGGTCAGTACTTTGATTTCGCAAAAAGAACATGAAATGTGACCAAAGCTCTAAAAAAAAGAAAAACTGAGGTATGTTAATGTTGTAAATTAAATAAGCAACACTTCTTGTGGTAAATGATCCATTTTTCCTCAAACTATTTACTTTTTGTTAGAATCTAATTTAAGAATAATGTCTAGCACAGAAATGACAAGGAAAAAACAGGAAACTCATTCTCAGAATGACTCAAATCGATTGGCAACATTTGTTCAAATAAAAACGTACACATATACTTCCACTTACACAATTCTACTTCTATAATTTCTACTTCTACAAGTAGTAATATGCATTATGGGAATATTTCCCTATTCAAATATATCAGCATAAGGATGTTCATTACTATTTTATTGGAAATGCTGCAAAACTCCAAAACAATTCACCTCAGCATCCATCAACAAAGAACTGGTTATATAAGATATTTTAAACTCTGGTATTGGGGTGGTATCCTTTTAAACCTCAAAAGAAATGAGGTAAGCCTGAGGTACTGATATGGCAAAACCTCCCTGATGCCATTTAAATTGTACATGTGTACAAAAGGTCTGAAAGAATATTCACCAATTACCTGTGACTTTTCAGTGTGGGCAGGACTAAGAATTACAACAACAATTTCAGTTTTTATGATAGATATTTACACAGCAGTATTTGAATTTTCTGTAAAAGTATCACTTTGGAAATTAAAAAAAAAAAAAGAATGATGTTTTTAAAAAGTTATCCAAATTGAACAGCAAAAATACCTCCATCAGTTCTGGAAGTCGAACCTCAAAATGGTTTAGGATCCTTATTGTCAAAAGCCGAATCTAGAGAAAGTAAAAGGCACATTTAAAACTTCAAAGTTTACACATAAGAAACCGATTAACAGCCAGTGAGATTTAAGTTTTATAGCATAAGGAAAATACAATGCTTATCAGAAAGATACATGTTATTCTATACCTTATTTCATATTAGACACCAATCAACACCTTATTCAAATAGTACACGGAACAAGTAATGACCAGACTAGGCAGAAAAGATAAGGTTGCCCATAGAACCGTGTTTTTCCTTCAACTGTGACACTATAAGCATCTCTGTAAATAAGGGCAAAGAAACTGATTAATTTACAATTCTGTTGCAATTAGTGATTGTTATCCCTACATAACAACCCTACGTAACGTATTCAGGTATTTCTACACACCTGACCAAGCGGCAGAATCACCTAGAGAGCTTTAAAAAAAAATGATGCAGATTTTTCAGTTTCTGAATCAGAACTCCAGCCTGTGAGGACCTGGAATTTGTATTTTTATTAAGCTCCCCAAGTAATCCTGCTGCAAACAGTTTGTAGGTCAATTTAGGAATCACTGCTTCAAACAGAAATCACCCCCTAGCAGCATTTTCTGATTAAGGAGCTCTGACAACCACTGGCGATACATATATAATCAAAGAGGAGAGACTGAGAACATACCACAAAACACCATCATTACCTTGGATATGCCAGTTGAAATGTTAGCTTGTAACCTGGGAAAGAATTCCATTAAAGCTTCCTCAGAAAGTGGCCCTTTGCAGCCACATAAGGATAATCTCTGATAATAGAGATCAGCTAACAGCAACACAGATGGCTCCACAGGAAATGTTCTGCAACAAGATTATTTATTAGACCCAGCCTGCACCACACAGCTGGGTATTTAGACTGTAAAAGAAACTACAGAAAATTATCACTGGTGAAGGAATTGTAAAAGAGACCAAGGTAAAATGTAGACATTTTATGCAGACATTGACTCCATTTTAGAGATAAAGAATCTGAGGCCTTGCAACAGTGAGTAATGAGCTCAAGGACACACAGCTAGGTGGAGGCAGAGATGGGATTAGCATATGCTATTTAAAAAAAAAAATTTTTTTTTAATGTTTATTTATTTTTGAGACAGAGAGACAGAGCATGAACGGGGATGGGTCAGAGAGAGGCAGACACAGAATCGGAAGCAGGCTCCAGGCTCCGAGCTGTCAGCACAGAGCCCGATGCAGGGCTCAAACTCATGGACTGTGAGATCATGACCTGAGCCGAAGTTGAATGCTTAACCAACTGAGCCACCCAGGTGCCCCAGCATATGCTTTTTTTTTTTTTTTTTAATTTAAATCCAAGTTAGTTAACATATAGTGTAATGATGGTTTCAGGAGTAGAATTTAGTGACTCATCGCTTACATGTAATACCCAGTGTTCATCCCAACAAGTGTCCTCTTTAAAGCCCATCACCCATTTAGCGATCTTCCATCCGACACCCCACCAGCAATCCTCAGTTTGTTCTCTGAATTTAAGAGTCTCTTATGGTTTGCCTCCCTCTCTGTGTTTACCTTGTTTTCCCTTCCCTTCCCCTATATTCATCTGTTTTCTTAAATTCCACATGAGTGAAATCGGGTATTTGTCTTTTTTGACTTATTTCGCTTAGCCTAATACACTCTAGTTCCATCCACGTTGTCACAAATGGAAAGATTTCATAGAATATGCTATTTTAACTAAAACCCAATGCTAATTTTTCTTTCTTTTAAAAAATCTTTTAATGTTTATTTATGAGAGAAAGTGAGAGAGAGACAGTGTGAGTTGGGGAGGGGCCAAGAGAGGGAAACACAGGCTCTGAACTGTCAGCACAGAGCCTGATGTGGGGCTTGAACTCATGGACCATGAGATCATGACCTGGGCTGAAGTCGGACGCTTAACCAGCTGAGCCACCTAGGTGCCCGTAATGCTGTTTTTTCAATCTACACAGTTATAAATGACAATGACATAAAGGGAGATTACAGAATATTAGTAAGTGTTTTCCACATGCCAGGCACCGAGCTGAGGGAGGGACAGTACAGAGGAGGGTACAGCACAGGCTCTGGGGTAGGGAAGCCCAAGTTTGAAGCCAGCTCTGCAGTCCATCAGCAGTGTCCCCCTGACAAGGCTGCTTAATTTTTGGGTGCCATCCTCCTTCAACAAATATTTAATGAGTATCTACTATATGCCAGTGACCTTTATAGACACTGGATATAGCAGTAAACAAAAAACAAAGTCCCTATCCTTCCGGAGCTTATATTCTAACAAGAGAAGGTAGCCAACATAATAAATAAACTAATTATGTATGACAGTGATGAGTGAAGCAGAGAAAAGCAAACCATGGAAAGTCAAGACTGAGAGACAGGTTGTGCGGGAGGAAGGTTGAAAAGGAATATATGTGATATCAGGGTGGTCATGGGAGGTAGGGCCTGAAGGAGGTGAATGAATCAGTCACTGGATATCTGGAAGGCAATTCAGGCAGAGGGAACGGCGATGACAAGTCACAGATAGGTGTGCTTATCCGGAAGAGGAGCATCAAGAAGACCAGTCCAGCTGGAAGGGAGTTATTAACAAGGAAGAGTGGCTGGGGGTAAGGTCAGAAGTAGCCAGGGGTTGGATCTTACAGAGCCCCAAGGAACAGGATAAGGACCAGACTTTATACTGAGTAAGATGGGTTTCTCATAGCAGCATGACTGACATTTTGGGCCAGATAGCTTTTTGCTGTGGAAGCCATCCTGTAGGGTGCTTAGCAACATCCAGGGCCTCCACCTACTAGATTGCAGTAGCAGCCCCCAGTTGTATAACAACCAAAAGTATCTCTGGCATCACCGCTAGTGGAGAATCACTGTCAGCAAAAGAGTGCCATAATCGGTCCTTCATTTAATAGTATCGTACGGTTGGGAGACACCAAACAGAGCAGCGGGACAAGGACAGAAGTAAGGGGGCTTGTTCGGAGGCTAACGCAATAATCCAGGTAAAAGAGATGGTGGTTTAGAGCAGGGTGGCAGTGGATGCTGAGTAGTTAGATTCTGCACTTATTTTGGAACTTTAGTGCTCCCATCTGTAATGATAAGAGTTCCCACACCTCATGGAGCTGCTGTGAGGATTAAATAATGGACATGAAGTACTCAGAACAGAGACTGGCAGGTAAGGACATAATAAAAATGCAATGTGTATGACGCCATGACAGGATGTGGTGTTCAATTTAACGCCCATGAGGGAAGTGCTGTTATTCCCTTGAGAGAGATAATGAAGTTGAGGTTAATAAACCCACCAAAGGCTGCAGGGCTAGTAGATGGTAGAGACAAGATTCTAATCCAAGTTGTCTTGGCTGTGAAACCTACGTGCTTAACCAGTAACTAGCACGGCACCAAGCACAGAAGCTTGCGTCTAAAGCTTTCACAATTCCAAGTTTACGCCTCTACTTTCAAAGCTGTATATACTCCTGTTAGAGGTTTCCAGGCCTCCAAGGCTAAGTGCCACCTGGTTGGGAGGCTGGCTGGTCTTCTGCAGGGGACATACTAATCCCTGTGTTATGTGTGCCTTTTTATTTCAAAACCTCTACAGATGGCTTAAATTGTTTATACCAAAGAATATACCATGAGAAGTTTAAACAGATCAATAAAGTGAACAAGAGAACATAAAACGTGAGATATAGGATGATATCAAAGAAAAACTCCTTAAAGGAATGTAAACCAATTCAAGGAACTATGGAGAATTGCCAGCTTTGTCCAGATTTGGAAATGGAAAGAGACCCTGGATTACTGCAGTAAGTCTTCTAACTGGTCTACCTTGCTCTCAGCACAGTAGCCAGGGTGGTCCTGCTTAGGCCTAAGTCATTCTCCTGCCAAAATTTCTCTTGTAGCTTCCTTCCCTTTCACTCGGAGTAGAAGCCCAGGCCCCACAACGGCCAAATGTCACACACTGTCAGTCATGGCCACCACCTCTGTGTCATCTTCTCCTACTACTCACCCCTCGCTCTGCTCAGTTGCCAACAGCTCCTTGCTGGGCACCCCCTACAGCAGTGGCACTCAAGTCTCCCAGGTCAGGAACGCAGAAAGGCCCCAACCCCAGATACCCTCATGATTTACCCCCTTCTGCTTCTGGGTTTCAGCTCAGATGTCTCCTTCTCGGTGAGGCCTTCCCTATTTAAAACTGTTGTTGTCCCCAACCTCCAGAATGTCCCTATCCCAACTCTCCTTTAATTTTCTTGCCACTGTCTAACATGCTATAAATCTGACTTATTTATCGTGCTTAGTGTTTCTTCTTGCTAGAATAGTAGCTCCATGAAGGCAGGGTATTTTGTGTGTGTTTCATTCACTATGTCTCCCAGTGCCTAGAAAAGGGCCTGGTACCTAAGAAAAGCAAATGAATATTTACTGAATGAAGTAAATGAATAAATCTGTTTCAAGCCCCAAGTAGAGCTCTGTGCTGTGTGTGGAGCCTGGTTAAAATTCTCTCTCTTTCTCCCTCTGCCCCTCCCCTCTCCCTGGCTTGCACTCTGTCTCTCTCTCTCTCTAAAACAACAACAGCAGCAACAACAACAAAAAACAGCATGGATGGAAAATGGATTAGACTCTAGGAAAAGAAGCCAACTACTTTACCAGGTTTTCAAAAGGTGTGACCTTTAGAAAGGGTGCTAAGCTGAGAAGAACACAGCTCCCTGATAACAGACTTCTACTACTACCAAAATCAGGAGCTGGTTGACATAAACTTATAAAAACAAAAACCTGGGTTGTTTTGCTATGTAGTAAAAGGACCACAGGAAAGTTTTCCAAAATGGTGATATCAGGATGAGACAGAATGAGTGTAGTGGAAATGCGTGTGCTGGAATCACTCAGGAAGTCACAAAAGGTCAACACTGTGCAAGTCACGGTTGGGAATAATCAGCATTATATACCCTTATGCTCTTATGGTAAAATACAGCTCTACAAAGATGAATCTGCATTTAAAGACTGCATAAAAAATGTACTTATTTTCAGGATTTAAATCAATCATAAATTTCTAATATGAATACAACTTGGGTATAAAATAGATCAAAATGAGGACTTTTATTATGCCCAAGATTTCACAAAAACAGAAGCTTTCATATTTTATTCATGATTAATATATATGGGAGATATGTTTACTTACAATACTAAATTCTTCACACGTTCCACAGGAACCAAATGCAGAATTTCAGAAGATTCTTCCAAACTTAACATAGTATTTACAGCTTGACAAAGAACAAACAAGTTTCCTAAGGGCAGAAAAACAGGAGAACCACATAACTTATTCCTTTGACATAATTACTACCAGGCATCTCATTTATCTAACACTTGCTGTTTCTAGGAGTTCCTAAATGAAAGTGAAGCTGTACCGTCTAAAGAATCATTTGTCAAATGTAAGTATGTAACAGGCAGGAACTGAAAAGAGAAGGTTCCCAAGTCTTGTAGCTTTCTTAAGAGAAAAATACATTCAAAAATAGAGAATCAAAATGTATGTTCCATTAAGATGAGGAGATAAGTTCAATGGCTCGATTCACTGGCAATAGCAAAATTAGAATTTTTGAGAAGACACACTTGTACTTTTCAAAAGCTAATAAATTATTTTTTTAAATTAGGCATTCATTTAATCTTAGACTAGAGACTGGGAAACTTTGGCCCATAAGTCAGATTTGTAGGTAGCCTGTTTTTATATGGCCTGTTAGCTAAGAATGTTTTTTACATTTTTTAAAGGGTTGTTTAAAACAACAAACAAGCAAACAATAAAGAATATGCCACAAAGACTGAACAGGATTTATAAAACCTAAAATATCTACTATCTGGTCCTTTACATAAAAATTTTGCCAATCCCTGTTCGAGATACTAGAACGATGCTGTCCGATAAAACCTTCTGCAACGACAGAAATGTTCTGTACTCGTGCTGCAATCCAATATGGAGTCACTAGCCACATGTGGCCATTGAGCACTTCAGCTGTGATGAGTCTGCTTTACCCTCTAACATGTTTGCTTAGTATCAAACAGAGAACCTAACACATTAATATTTAAATGAATGAACAACTACTATATATTACATTAGAAAATACTGTCCTAGGATAAAACAAAACATCTACTTTCAAACTGCTATCTTCATGCTACTGGGAGGAGGTGTTCAAGTGTATAATAGGAAAGGAAGTTCTGGATAGGGCAGCCTAACTCTGCCAGGAAGTCACGTAGGCCTTCCTACAGGTGCTGTGCTTGAAATGAGTTTTGAAAGTAAATTAAGAGTTCACCAAGTGACAAAGGCCTAGAGAAAGGACTCTGGCAGAAGGAACACATGTACAAGGGCAGCGGAAGGCTGTAAAAGATAGTATCTTGCTTGGGGTGAGTAAATGGAGGCAAATGGACTATAAGGTGTATACCAGGGATAGAGTACACATGGGAGACAGAGAACAAGATAAAAGCCGGGGCTTGAAAATGAGGGTCATATACCATGGCATCCTTCTAACACTTCCTCTTCAGATTCAGCTTGTGTTCAAGGTGCCCTGAGCCGGTCACCACATTCTGAGGTACAAGTGCAACACATCCATCTTATCTTTTTTCTTCCTGTATTTATCATATAGGGGGTTATGTCAGAGCACAATGCTAGCACTATTCTCTGGTATTCTGTTGTGTTTATAGTTACTTTGGGTGTGCCAGAAAAGAAAGAAGAGAACAAATGGGGATTGTAACTGACCTTTTGCAAAACTCTCTCTGTCAACATTCATGAAGAGTGACTCTATGAAGCATGTGACGACTGGTATCACCTTCTCTTTCTCAAGAGGTCTGTCCAAGTAGGGAGAAAAAGAGAAAAGTTCAAAGTTGCATTCAATGGCTTTTTTCAGGGAATAGCAAGGAATGGCTAACACATGTTGAACTCAGCATGCTAAGTATTTCTTTCAAAATTACCCACAGTTTATTTTCTCACCTGATGTGAGGTAACACGACAAGGGCTGCCCAAGAATGTGAAAGGTAAGTAGAATCTTTATTTGCAGGTAACTGAATTAGAGATAAGAGGTGGTCCAGCACTGGGATCTGTTCTTTTCCTCCCTTGGATCTAGTCTTCTTCTGCCTTACACAGGATCTGAAGGAAGAGAAGAAACACGAATGTTGAAAAGAGGAGGGAATATAATTGCTCTTGCCCTCTGAAGTCTGAAATAAAACTGGCTCCTCTCCATGAGCGGAACACGGAACATTTGTGGAGAGGTGCAAGCTGGGGGTGGTGGTTGAATATAAGTAAGTAAATGAACGGGAGTTGTTTCTGGACTTTCAGTGAGAGGCTTTTTCAACTCCGTTGGTTCTACTTTCTTCTACTCTCTCTTTTTTAAAGTTTATTTTTTTGAGAAAGAGAGAGAGCAGGTGGGCGTACGCATGCCCAGGTATGGGGAGGAGCAGAGAGAGACAGAGAGAGAGAGGGAATCTCAAGCAGGCTCTACACTGTCAGCACAGAGACCGACGCAGGGCTCGATATCATAAACTGCAAGAGAATGACCTGAGCCCAAATCAAGAGTCAGACACTTAACCGACTGAGCCACCCAGGCGCCCCTTCTATTCTCTATTTTAATTTACTTCATAACTTAAAGCAAGTCTCTTCTAATTTTAGGTATGATTTCTGAATTTTCTAATTCATTCTGATTCATTCTTTTCTGTACATTCTGCTGAACACTTTTTTAAAACGGGAGAGGTAATTAATTGTAATGAATGGACTTCCTCTATTCCCCCCTTCCATTTTGACATGAATTTTGACTTTACAAATGTAGAATGATGTTGCACATAGTGGTGAATTTGACAAATGCCACTGAAGTGATTATGATTTAGAAGTAATGTTCTCGGGGCGCCTGGGTGGCGCAGTCGGTTAAGCGTCCGACTTCAACCAGGTCACGATCTCGCGGTCCGGGAGTTCGAGCCCCGCGTCAGGCTCTGGGCTGATGGCTCGGAGCCTGGAGCCTGTTTCCGATTCTGTGTCTCCCTCTCTCTCTGCCCCTCCCCTGTTCATGCTCTGTCTCTCTCTGTCCCAAAAATAAATAAACGTTGAAAAAAAATTAAAAAAAAAAATAATAATAAAAAAAAAAAGAAGTAATGTTCTCTGCTTCTTTAATCTGATAAATTCTTCCTTGATGTTTTCTGACATGACATTTAGGTTTAGGTGTCTGTTACTTTGGCACTATTCTTGTTTGCCTCTTTTCCTTTTTGCCAATGAACTACACCTCACGACTATTTGAAAGACAGAAATCTAATTGAAAGAAAACTCATAGAAACAGTAAGTAAATTGATTTGTTTTGATAATTTAGCCTCTATGCCCAGTCTGTTACACAACAGAAGCAGAATTATCAGGTTTTTATTTCTGTGCCCTGTTATTATTAAAATTAACTAAAATGTTGTATTCTTTTTTGTTTCATACTTACCAGGATAGCGAATGTTCAGAAATTATAATAGTTTAATTTCATTGGTGATTTCTGAAAGTCACTACATCTTGACATATATTCTAGTAGTAACCGCAAATCAACAATCTGCAAAAACCTTACAAGAAAACACTGAGCTGCTTGAAAAAAAAGTGGGTCATTCCTTGCCAAGTCATTCCCTTGCTTTGTCACACCTGCCGATGAGCTCCTCCAGGAAAATCCACACTCCCTACTTCACCCTACAAGACCCCATGTGATCTGACCCAGGCCTCCCATTCTGCCCTCCTCCTTGCTCGATGCTCTGTACTCATACTAGGCAGAGGGAAGACTTACTGCAGAGGCTGCTGGACAGGAATCAGCCCAGTATGTTGAAAAACCAACAAGATTTTGTTTGCATGTTTTGATAGAGAGAAGCTACTTTTAAAGTCAGCAGGAGAGGGGCGCCTGGGTGGCGCAGTCGGTTGAGCGTCCGACTTCAGCCAGGTCACGATCTCGCGGTCCGTGAGTTCGAGCCCCGCGTCGGGCTCTGGGCTGATGGCTCAGAGCCTGGAGCCTGTTTCCGATTCTGTGTCTCCCTCTCTCTCTGCCCCTCCCCCGTTCATGCTCTGTCTCTCTCTGTCCCAAAAATAAATAAATGTTGAAAAAAAAAATTAAAAAAAAAATAAAAAATAAAAAATAAAGTCAGCAGGAGAGCAACATGTGAAGAAGAGGAGTTCCTCCAGAATCTCAAACTGATCCCGAATCAACAACTAACTCTGCTGTGTGACCATGGGGACAATGACACCCATCTCAAGGGATTCTGTGACGCTTCAAAGCTGAGTACTCAGCAAAAACTCAAGAATTGTTCATCTATTCCTACTGTCCCAAAGCAAAATATAAATGCAGCAAGTCTAACAAATCCCAGAGAAATAAATTTAAGCATGAACACATAGGAATGATAAGGGAACTGGTTTCCTAATCTATAATTTCTAAAAACACACCCACAACTACTTGAAAAATGATCAGCAGAATCCTCTCACATGTTTATATAAACCTCCTTTTCAGCTTCTAAAGGGTATGCATTATTTTTAATGAAATTAAGAAAGTAATCCAAGTAATCCATGGCTCTTTTAACAATTCAAATGATGCAAGGTTATATAATCTAAAAGTTAACAGTCACTTCCTTCTTTCCCTTCCTGTCCTCCTGACATAAACAGTTAACAGTTTTGCATATCTTTAGGGAAACGTCAATTGTCCCCAAACTCATCTTTGATTTAAAGCAATTCCAAACAATATCCCAGCAAAGTTTTTTTTGTAGACATAGACGAGATTCTGCTAAAATTTATATAGAACGACGAAGGACAAGGAATAGCTGAAAAAATCTACAAAAGAAGAATAGAATGGGAGGAATTTTTTTCAAGATTTCAAGACTTATTTTAGAGCTAGTGTAATAAGATAGTGTGGTACTAGAGGAGGAGAGATACATGATCGATGGAAGAGAACATAAAAGAATAGCCTTTTCAACAAATGTTGCCAGAACAGTGGGCATCCACAAGCAAAAAGAAGACACCTGACCTAAACCTCACACCTTATATAAAAATTAACTCAAAATGGATCATGGACTTACATGTAAAACAAAACTATGAAACTTTTAGAAAAGTAGGAGAAAACATCGAGGACTTACAGCCAGGCAAAGAGTTCTTGGACTTGACATCAAAAGCATTACCCATAAAAGGAATGTTGGTCAACTGAACCTCATCGAAATCTAAAACTGTGCTCTGTGAAAAATCTTAAGGGAACAAGACAGGCTATAGACTAGAAGAATATATGTGCAAACCATTCATTTGACAACAAAACCTTTAACTAGAATATATAACATGTTCTCAAAACTCAACAGTAAGGAAACACATGGTCCAGTTAGAAAAAGGGTCAAGGTGGGGAGCGCCTGGGTGGCTCAGGTCATGATCTCAAGGTTTGAGATGGAGCCCAGCATTGGGCTCTGCACTGTCAGTGCATAGCCTGCTTGGGATTCTCTCTCACCCTCTCTCTCTGCCCCACCCCTGCTCGTGCACTTGCTCTCTCTCAAAATAAACTTAAAAAAAAAAAAAAAAAAAAAAAAAAGAAAGAAAATGAGCCAAGGAAATTAATAGATATTTCACTGAAGAGGATATATAGATAGAAAATAAACCCACAAAAAGATGGTTAACATCATTAGCCATTAAGGAAATGCAATTTAAAATCACAATGAGATTTCACCATATCCTATTAGACTGGCAAAAAATAAAAAACAGTGAGGATACCAACTGCTGGAGAGGATGCAGAGAAACCGGATCACTCAGACTGTTGGTGGGAATGTACCATGGCACAACCACACTGGACAACTACTGACAGTTTCTCATCAAATGAGACATGTACTTATGATATAACTCAACAATTCCACTTTTGGGCATTTATCTCAGAGCAACAAAAAGTTACGTACATGAATGTTCATAACAGCTTTATTCATAATGGCCAAAAACTAGAAGTCTTTCAACAAGTGAATCACTGAATGGAGTACGCTACATCCATCCACACCATGGGCTGCTACTCAGCAATAAGCACATGAAAAGATTTTTAACAAAGAGATGGGCTACTGACACACACAACATGGATGGGTTGCAAGGGAACTGCATAACTGGAAGACAACCTCAAAAGTTGTACTCTTTAATTCCGTTTATATAATATTCTTGAAATGACACAATCCTAAAAATGGAGGACGGATTGCCAGGGGTTAGGAATGGAGAGCGGAGTGTCAGGGTGAGCATGGCTATTAAAAGGTAGTGCAAGAGATCCTTGCGGTGAGGAACAGCTCTGTATCTGGACTCTGGTTGTGGTTATGAATCTACAAGTGTGATAAAACTACACAGAACTGGGGCGCCTGAGTGGCGCAGTCGGTTAAGTGTCCGACTTCAGCCAGGTCACGATCTCGCAGTCCGTGAGTTCGAGCCCCGCGTCAGGCTCTGGGCTGATGGCTCAGAGCCTGGAGCCTGTTTCCGATTCTGTGTCTCCCTCTCTCTCTGCCCCTCCCCCGTTCATGCTCTGTCTCTCTCTGTCCCAAAAATAAATAAACGTTGAAAAAAAAATTTTTTTTTAAAAACTACACAGAACCATACAGCCAGATACACACATACCCAGAGATGAGTGTGTGTAAAACTGAGGTAATCTGAAAAATGTCAATTTTATGGTTGTGACATCCCATTAACTTATGCAAGATGTTACTACTGGGGGAAGCTGGGGGAAGAATACACAGAACATCTCTGTGTTATTTCTTTTCTTTTTTTAAAGTAGGCTCCATGCCCAGCATGGAGGCTAACGTGGGGCTTGAACTCACAATCCTGAGATGAAGACTTGAGCTGAGATAAAGAGTTGGACACTTAACTGACTGGGCCACCCAGGCACCCCATGCTATTTCTTTCAACTGCATGTGAATGTACAATTATTTTAAAATAAAAGGCTAAAACAAATCAACAGTCACCTCTTTCTTTCACATTCCATCCTCCTGACGTTAACCAAGTTAACCTATTTGTGTATCCTTCCATGTTTTTTCCAATGCTTATATACACTTTCTGTTTTAACTTTACAAAATGGGACCATCTTCTTTTTTCACAGAACAACTGTTTTACATCTTGTTTTTTCACAGAACAATGTATCAGGGACATCTTTCCAGTTAAAATACGGAGATCTTCATTTTTACAGCATTCTTGTTACGTTATAAAACAGGTAATCCTATCAACATTACAGGGAATAAAGACTTAGAACTTACCCCACCGTCTGTTGTGAGAAAAGCAGAGGGTACTTCTCAATTGCCATCGAGCCAGCAGTAGGAGGTGCTGCTTTGTTCAGAATGAGCTTGGCCAAAATGGCCAGAGCTTCATCTTTGACAGCAGCCTCATCAATCAAGAAGCAATTTTCAATGTATAAGAGAAAGCTGGGTAGAAAAAGCTAAAAATAAGAAAGGAAATCACGTTTATTAACAGATAGACATTTCAGAACACCTAAGGAAGAGAGGATTCTCATACTTCCACAGAGAGGAAAAAAAAAAAAACCAGATCATAAACACAGGATCAGAAATCGTAATGGCATCAGACTTCTTCACAGAAACAATGAAAGCTATAAGACCTTGAAGAAAAGCCTGAAAAAATGAGGGAAAATGACAAACTCTAGAATTCTATAGCCAGCCTATGAACAATATGAATAAAGACATTCTCCAGTGTACTAAATCTCAAAATTTTACTTCCATTCGCCCTTTCTTAAGAACTTCTGGAAAATGTGTACCATCAAAATAAGGAAGTAAAGCGTAACAAGGTAAAGACATGAGACCCAGGAAATAGGAGAAAAGCAAAAGGAAGTCCTAGTATGACATCTGTTCAGTGTGTTGAGAAAGCAACCCATTCAGACTTGCACTGCTTCAGGAGGAGTGTGTCCAAGAAAGGAAAATAAACAAAAACAAAAACTCAAGCTGCTAAATTTTCTGACAGTTTGCCATGTGAAAGGCATTTTAGAATGCTGTGGGAAAACAGACTCACTGTCCAGCTATTCAAGGAAAATAATTTCCAGTTATTCCAGAATGAGGCAATCTGTAACTTCAGGAAAAATGGAAAAGTATACAAAAAAAAAAGGAAACATAATTATAAAATACTCCCTGTTTGGAAGGATTAATTATATGGTGAATAGGAATCCAACCAAAATTTGTGCTGTAACTCTGTTGAGAAGATGAGTATAAAAGAATCAGAATCCATCCACTATAAGAAGAAGTCTATAGCTAACGACTAAAACTAATGCATCAAGGAAAAGCAGTATATTCAAATGATTAGAAAGTATGAAGTAACAGAAAAAGATAGATGAAACCTAAGAGATGTGGCTGCTCCTGGTGAGGGAGATGTGAGTGGAAATCAAGTGATTGTCTTTTAGCCCTGCTTGACTGTTTGAATACACATAAGGAGTCCTCTGATAAAAATAAGGTGTTTATAAAAAAAACAAAGATATGGATTCTCGGCCTTTTGGGTAAGATCAAGTGTAGTCTCTGTTCTTACCAGTTTAAGAAGATAAAAAGAGAACAGGGGAGAAGGAAACAATGGGGTTGCTACAAAAACCAGAGCAAGGTAAAGGGCTCTCACTGGACAGAAAGGAACAGGGCTAGGACACACACAGAGGTCTGTTTGTTTGTTTATTTATTTATTTAATTTATTTATTATTTACTTATGGAGGCAAATGATAATATATTAATCACTAAAAGGGAAATCAGAACAAACACAGACAGGCTTCCATGAGGTATGCTATGCATGACCAGTTATAAGGAATGGCAAATGTTTGACGGAAGGGACGGGAAAGGGATAAAATAAAGTCAGGATTTAATGGGAAAGATTTCTATCTCATTAAATCAGGTACTGTATTTACTTTGTAGCAATAAAGTGCATTCGTAACCTTCCTGCAACCCAAAATGTTTCAGAAACTATTTTTTCTATGCTCCAAAGTCACATAAAAGTTCCTTAAACTCTTTTTTCAATTTTACCACACGGTTCTATAACTTCCTCAAGGATTATTAGAAAACAAGTTGGTTATCTAATGGCATTTTATTTTATTTTATTTTTTTAATTTTTTTTTTCAACGTTTTTATTTATTTTTGGGACAGAGAGAGACAGAGCATGAACGGGGGAGGGGCAGAGAGAGAGGGAGACACAGAATCGGAAACAGGCTCCAGCCTCTGAGCCATCAGCCCAGAGCCTGACGCGGGGCTCGAACTCACGGACCGCGAGATCGTGACCTGGCTGAAGTCGGACGCTTAACCGACTGCGCCACCCAGGCGCCCCTATCTAATGGCATTTTAAATGCCTTGGCATATGAAACAAAGTTTTACTTCTAAACTACAATTGGAATATAATTGCATCAAAAAATATGGACTAAAACATCAAATACTTATTCTATTCCTCTCAAACAAAAATCATAGGATTTTAAGTTTGATTATTTCATCGTGGCAGATCCATAACAAAACAAACCCAAAACATTAGTTGCTCACCTGCTCAAACTGCTTCATAACAAACATGACTTCAGAAAAATCCAAAATTAGACGTCTTTCAAATCCACTCTCAAAAATCTGTGGACCACAGGTTAAAAAAAACAACACACACACACACATTAAATATACAGAGAGTACTTTCCCCATTCCTGAAAACAAAAAACACCCAAAACCTTCAAGGTCCTCTAATTTGCAAGCAAGAAGTGGTAGGATGCCTGATACTAGTCAACAGAGTCTCGGGAGAACTCACTCTCAAAAAAGAACTTGGTGGCAAGGACACCCCCAGCTGTGAGACACAGGCACTAAGCCCTTCTCCTTGGGAAGGCAGCTGGAATAAGGTAGCGGCAGGCACACTTCAACCAATCTTCTGTCCAAATGCTTGCCCTTCGCCAAAGAAACTTACTTACAGATGTGAGGGGCACTAGGTTTCCAGTGATTATGCAGGCCTCTGCCTAAGAGCTGCTTAGTTCTTTCCCAGCTACAGAGAATCATGAAACGGCAGGCAGCACTATTTTACACCTTTCTCCATACTTTTTACTGCTGCACAGCATGAACCTAATTGGTCTATTTTCAATCCCGCTTCCCTATAAAACCTCTTCTAAACTCATTAAAATGCAAATCTCAAATCATCAGATCATTATCCTGCTTAAAAATTTTCCAGGGCCTTCCACTATTTGCAGGATAAAACCCAACCAAACTTTTCAAAGCCAAACAGAGCCTCACTGATATACATCACACTTCCTGTGTCCACGGAAGCCCAATCAGCATACATTTTTGTACTTTCTGAACGCACCTTGTGCTGTTCCCTGGCATTTTTAAACCTTCTCTGACTGGCAGATGCTAGTCAACCTTCAAGGACTATCCCAAATATAAATTCGTTGAAAAACATTCTCTGTCCCTCAACCCCAAGCAGAATTAATCATTATGTTTCAATGACATCAATAAATTCAAAGGATTATAATAACTCGTTCCCTGGGCCCCACTTCCCTAACAAGCAAAAACTGCAGGCACCATACTGTCCACCCTGGCATACCTAGTCCATACCTAGCACATGGTAAGCTATACATGTTGCTGAATATATGCCAAACATTTACTTTATCGCATTTTGTTTTGTCTCTCTCTATTACAGCATACAACTCACGTCTCCTTAACAAGATTATAAATTTCCTGAAGGCAGAGCCTTTGCACACTTCATTTGTATTCCCCAGGAGGCCTACTCAATGCTAAACATCTTATTAACTACTCAATTAATATTTGTTGAAGTAAATTACTTTCTGTATGGTTTCTTTGATAAAGGTCTCTGGCAAGGAAACATTTTCACCCAGGATCAAAGCAGAAATTACAGCCAAGAGTGTCTCCCGGCAAGTTGTGGAAAGATTGGCTATGTGTATTGTTTGACATAATACCTGTAAAATAAAAGAAAAAACAATGTACACTTAGCAATAGATCTTAATGAACAGACTCTAAACAAATGCAGTTGGGAACTCACCTCACAAACATCAACAGGTTTGGTTATCTTTGATCCATTTCCATGTTTCACAAGTATTAGATATGTTTCTAACAACCTTCTTATCTGTTCAGAACTTTCCCCACAGTTCGTTGTGGTTATTTTTCTATGTAGATCCAAGAGTGATTCCTGCCAATAAAGAATTTAACAGAAAAGAATAACTATAACATATGAAACTCACCTGTTAACCCAATAATGAAAATATTGGGTGAAGCAGTTCAAATTTTCACATTCCTTTGTTTTGAAAGAAAGACATACCTACCAGGAGTCACTAAGAATATCTAACATTTTTGAATGCACAGTCATAAAGTGCTTTGTAAGTGTTTATTCACAATCCTGATAACAACCATGAGGTAGATAATATTACTGTCCCATAATCCCACCGGATGAAAACACTGGGGAACAGATATTTAAGTAACTTTCCCAAGTCACACTACCAGTAAGTGACAAAGCCAAGATTTGAACAGGGGCGGTCTGGTTCTCAGGGCGTTTAGCCACTATGTTCTATTGCATCTCAAAATATCCAAAACAAAATCCAAAAACCAAAAACCAAGCAACCAAAGACCAGGAGATAGAGGGGGAAAAAATATCCTAGTATGTATGCAAAAGTATAAAGATAACAATTATAAAAATACAATCTCCAGGAGTGTTTTGCTAAACTAAGAGCAAGAACAATCAACTCTTGGGCTTCTTATTACAAACAAATCCTTAAAAATTAGAACTCACTTGCAAACATTCAAAAAGTGGACCAAAATGTTCCCTGTAGATGTAGGACACAATGGATTTGACCATGTTTTTGAGTGTTTCTCCAACTAAAATCCATGGTAGCTGAGTTTCTGTTTCAGTAACTGGTCCTAGTTTTTGCAAAATTAGCTTCACTGCCTGTGGGAAGCCAATAATCATTAAAATAAACATGTACAATCTTATTTTTAAGTATTAACACTGTTATTTCCCAGTCTGATTATTCCCCACTCTGATTAACCTATCTTAAAATCTGATCTGGAATAATCAAAGACAGGGTAGCTTTGATGGTTAACTACATGTCCCAAAAGGAATTTCCAAACTAGGATGGAGAATTTTATCATCCAACTGTCTACTCCTCACTCATTAATCAATTTATGTTACCTTCTAGGATCCAGATGGAGAAGACAGCAATGATTTTTTTAAGTAAATACTATACCTAATCACCTAGAACCTACATTAGGTAAGCATTGTTATCAACAACCTAATGCTCCCCATTTAGTGTTTATTTATTTATTCTAGGCTATCCTCTCTCCACACCATTTACATAAATATTATGGGTTTCCTTTTTAATAGCTTTCACACAGACACAAAGTATCCTTCCGGTTATTTACCTTCCCTGTACAGGAATGAAACATATTTCTAACTCCTTTGCACATTTCAAAGAGCAACTGTCCAACTCCTTCTACTTTTTCCGGATGTTCATCAAGATCAAGAAACATTAAATTGAAAAGTGCATTTTTATCAGAAACCTAAAATACAAAATGCAAATGGAAAACTGTATTTACAAAACAAACAAATCCAAATGAATACATATTATTTACTGGTCCACAGGTTCAGTTAAATGTAATTAGGATAAAATTCTAAAAGGAAGAGAAACCTGTAATGATTTCAAACTATTATAATAGTATACCACTTCTTATTTCATATACAACAGTGATTCGATGAAATAATATGAAGGTCTGTGCCAAGAAAAACTACATAAGGCAATATTTTATTTTTGAAAGCAAATCATATACTTATAAGAGAAATTAATACCAGTGTGACCCTCTAAAATTTACTATGGAAACAAACACAAGTGACACTATGGCATCAGTTCTTTCCAGGAAATTATTATAAAAGTTTCTACTACTCTCACCATTCATATATTTACTGACTTGAATTCGAGGGCACTTCTGATATGCACACACTAAAAGCTACCAAAAACCTAAATAACAATAAACGAGTGACTCAAATTATTTTACATTAGTGAGCAATTTTATGATAAGATAAATTCAAAATGGTAAAAGGTTTATTCATGTATATATATGTACACATACATATACATACATACATACATATTTAGTTCATAAAACCATATTATAAAAGATATGTGCTTCTGTTCATCAGATTCTTGAGCATTAATGAGCAATAAACATATATCAGACTAACCTTTCTCATCAAAAAAGTAAAACTTTCAGCAGCAAAGTTTCTTATATGTAGTTTTTTATGAGCCAGAAGTGTACTATACATGCTATAAATGAGAAAATAAGACATGTTTAATCACATTTTAATAAACATACATTCCATGTCAACTGTATGTCCAACACTGTGCTAGGTATGCAAGGAATACATTTCAAGTATAAAGCAAGTGCTTTAAACCCTCATTCAACTACCAAGACAGATAAAGGTCACAGACAAGAAAAATCCTAGGACCGGTGGTATAGGTCTTACAGAGAAGACTCCATGAAGAGCTGAGTCCTGAATAATATGAAGAATTCAGGTGGGTACAGTAGTGAGTATGACTAGAGATAAAAGCGAGAGCAAAGATGGGGCGAGCAGAAACAATCTAAAGGAGGCTAGTCTGTCTGAAAGAAAAAGGGTGATGTGGCTGGGTGGGCTGCTGCAGATAAAGCTGCTCAGGTAAACCAGTCACTGTGAACACCAAACAGAGGAGACTAGGCTTTAGCTTTCATCTTCGTAAGCACTTTCTCTGTTACTTCCTGTAAACAACACAACTCCATGGGGTGGGAACTGTTATCCTGGTTCCACAGATAATGAAACTGAGACAGAAAGGTCAAGCAACCTGCTTAAGGTCACACCGCCATGTAGCTATAACTAAATAATTACCTGAATAATCACATTGTTTAAACTGGTCTCCACAATGACAGGAGAGTATGGAATGTATCTCTCTTACACTGTACCCTCAGTACCTAGCACTTCGTTGCCCATAACAGGTGCTAATAAATATTGGCTAAGTAAGAAGTTAATATTTCAGAAAGTTTAATTTAGCAGCAGGATATAGGATAAAATAAATGAAGAAAGAAGAGGCTGGCAGTCCAGCTAGAAATCTGTTCAAGTCACGCAAGCTTGGGCGAACAAGGGCATGAAAGAAGCTGATGGTAGAGTGAAATGGCAAAAGATGGACCCAAGAGACATTTCAAGAGTCCTTGTGGTGGAAGCAAAGACCTTACAGTGCCCACAAGGCTTGGACCCTTATTAATATGATGTGGCACTGTCTAATTAGTCTCTACTTATACATGCTGCCCCACCACCCAGGATTCTTTGCTGTGCCTCACACATGCCAGGCATGCACCCAAGATGTTCCACTGATAAACTGTAAACTTTGCATGAAGAGGGATTTTTTATGTTTTATTTGCAATTGCATCTCAAGTGCTGTACAGTGTTTAATAAATACTTAATCAAGTGAGTACATGAATAATGGAATCAAGAGGATTTGGGGTCCCTGAAGACAACTGGGTCAAAAATGCCTCTAAGACACCAAGCCTCAGTTGACGAGAAGAAAGATGGTATCACTGTTGGAAAATGGGCAACCAAAAAGGGCCTAACACAATACATACTTACTGAACACATGAACGAATGAAGAGATAGTTTGAGCAGGAATGTGCTGACTTTGATTTTAGTAATACTTATGTGAAAATATCCAGGCTGTTGAAGATGTCACACCAACAGCAAATAAATTTAGAAGTGGAAAGCGTGGCTTAGAAGATAAAAAAGTAACAAGAGAAGTCATGAAACCAAATAAGCCATGCAGTGGTCCCTCCTTATCTGTGTTCCATTCAGTGGTCTCAGCTACCCAGAGTCAACTGTGGTCTGGAATCAGGTGCTCCTCCTACTGACCACTGTCAGCTCCACAGGAGCATAGCACTAATGCCACAATGTCTACCTTGTTGTTCATCTCACTTCATCTCATCACATTAGCCTTTTATCATCTCACATCATCACAAATGTGAGTACAGTACAATAAGGTATTTTCAAAGAGAGACCACATACACACAACTTCTGTTACAGTATGTTGTTATAATTGCTCTATTTATTATTAGTTATTGCTATTAATCTGTGCATTTATAAATTACACTTTGTCATAGGTATGTATACATAGAAAAAAACATAGCACATACAGAGTTCAGTACTATCTGTGCTTTCGGGTGTCCACCGTGGGGCTTGGAACATAAACCCCACACATAAGGGGGGGGGACTACTGAATACTGCCCCAAGATCTTGCTGGTTTTGACAAAGTAATCTGGTTTCTAATACATTTTACCAAAAGCTTCACAAAGAACCAGCAAAGGCTGGAAAAATATTTCTTTCTCATTCTTTAATCAAGGCAGGGTAGAGGGAAGGGTGGTTCAACCAAGGGTAGGGTAAAGGGGGTTGGTATAAAAACAAAAACGAAATCTATAGTCCTATCGCAAACCCACACCTATACTTGGGAGGAGGGTGGTAATCTTACATATTCCTGTGGCAATTAAAGTATGCAGAAATAATCAGTACACCAAGTGGAAAGCTCCATCAGTCTCAGACTGAAACTGATTATAAACAATCTTTTCCTTAAACAAAATGCAACTGAATTCATCCTCTTTCCCTGTCCACATTTGCTCACAATGTTCCCTGAATGCCTCTTCGGGCTTACTTAATATGTTAGGGACTGGGTAAATGCAGATATTTAAGACTGGATTCTTGAACAGTTCACAGGTTTGTAAAGAACATCACTACTATGAACAAACAATTATAACAGAAGTTGTGTAACGTAAGTGTATAGAACACCAGAGGAGTTCAGAGTACAAAGCTTTCACTTTTGGCTAAGGTGCCCGGAAATATTTGTGGAGATTATGGAAACCAAGCCTGACTTTGATGGCAAGAGGCAGGATTTCAATGGCTGCAGATAAGAAAAGACCAGGTCAATGCAGACCGGCCAATGTGGACCACTTTGGCTGGAGAACCAACTTTGTATAGAGACTGAGCTGGAAAGGCAGTCTGGAGTCAAACAGAACTCCAGAGAAAAACAATCAAAAAAATATGTCAGAGTCAGGCAGCCATGTCAGCAGGTACGCATGATGGGTAGTGCACATTTTTTAACTAAACACAGGGCAAGAGTGAGCAATCCTGGTTGCCGGTATTGATAAAGACTGCACTTGAACAAAAAATAAAAACTTGCAAAACTCAGATGTTAAAATGTTTTGTTACTGAGGAGGACTGTTCTATTGAGGAGCCTAAAGCACACAGTTGTTTTCACAGAGACAATCATGACTATTTAATACATATATATATAGTGCTTTTGCTCTCAAAACTGATGCAGATGGGGAGGCAGGACTGACTTGTAGACAGACATGAGAAATCTTTTGGCGATGATGGAAATGTTTAAAAAAAATTTTTTTAATGTTTATTTATTTTTGACAGAGAGAGAGAGAGACAGAGCATGAGCAGGGGAGGGGCAGAGAGAGAGGGAGACAAAGAATCCAAAGCAGGCCCCAGGCTCCGAGCTGTCAGCACAGAACCCAACACGGGGCTGGAACTCACAGACCGCGAGACCATGACCTAAGCCGAAGTCGGACGCTCAACCGACTCAGCCACCCAGGTGCCCCATGATGGAAATGTTTTTAAACTGGATTATGGTGGTATTTGCACAACCCCATAAATTTACTAAACAGTGCTGAATTGTACGTAAGATAAAATAAAATTGAAAAGGGACAAAAATCAAACCAAACCCGAATTAGAGAGAGAAAAGGGTCACCTGTATATATTGGACATGTCCTTCACCATCAGTCTCCACAGGTACTTGTAAAGATAGGACAGTGAGGTGAAAGCCCATTCTAGTAACTCTGTGTCCTGAGTCTCCAGGATTGAGGTGATGGTCAGGAAAAAATCCTGAAAATGTGGATAAAAGTCCGTCTGCAGATCTCGTGCCAACTGTACAACCAAACTGCATTAAAGATAAGTAGAGGTAACTGATTCTGAGACATGCAGATCAAAAGACAGACTATTTCACAAATGATAACAGATTGCCTGTGATAACAGGATTAATTAAAACTTCCAAACCAAGTCTTGAGAAAGGCATAAAATTTTTCACATTTTAAGAGTTCAGCAAAGAAATTCAGCTGGAGCAAGAAAGTGTATTTTTGTTTTTAATCACAAATTATGCTCATTCCTGTAGCATGAAAGAAATATGAATTTTCTTAAATGTATAAAAGAAAAAAGGAGGATAACTCTAAAGATTCTGCTTTTTGGCAATTCACTAATGTTCTGATCTAACAGAAAAGGTACATTCTTGTTTCCAAATTACAGACACCAGATCTAAGGCAAATGTAGTATAAAACACAACCTTTCTATAATTCAGATAAATGTCATTGAGCTTTCTCTCAACACGTTACTTACTCCAAAAGGGGCTGATAAGCAAAACTGTTCTTGGTTTGCAGGTGAGTCTTCAAACTCTGAACTATCTCATTTTGATGATAGACCAACTGATTGAAGGACTGGCACTTGTCAATAACTTCTTTGTAAAATTTTCCTGGGTGAAAAAACAAAAAAGAGAGAGAAAGAGAGAGAGAATAGGTTCTGCTTTTCTACCATACCACTAATTTAGTCGTTTTAAACACATAAAGTACAAATGATGGGAGAATAAAATAGAAGCAAAATAGAAAATACCAAAGTGTTCTGTAAGGTTCAATTCTCTCCATTTCAGCAGACCCTCAAAAAAGTAGGTTTCGACTTCCTGCCAAGATTAAAGCAGTCCATTAATCAGGCAACTCAAAGAAAATCTATGATCAAAGTAAATAGGAATAATGATACCTTGAGACAATGATAATAGGAGTTTAAACACATTTTTTTTAAAGGGTGATAACTAACATACTCAAAAAGCAATCAGATGTATAATATGGGCAAAGGATTTATAAACACAGTATTTTGTTGATTTGGTTGCAGCAAATGATTCTTTAAAACCTATGTGATAGTCACACTAAAGAAAAAAATTTTTTTCCTGTTTTCTACAATTTTAGGCCCAGAAAAATGTGCTCTTATAATTCTTTCATTCTGCTTTTGGAAATATGAATTACAACCTTATGGGAAAATACTCCAGCAATCATTAAAATGAAAAAAAAACAAAAACAAAAACAAAAACAAAACATGGTATGCCCTCTGACCCATTAATTCCCATTCTGGAGATGCTTTTTATAAAATTTACAAACATACTAGTATAAGGATGCTTATTCAACTTTATTGTAGTGGGTGGAAAACATAAAAAGTGTAAATATCCAACAACAGGAAAGTGCTTGTTGTAACTCATGGTCCATAAATTCTAAGGTATATTACATAGCTACTAAGAATAGTTGTATCTATATTGAATTAGAAGGATGTTGAGGATAAACTCCCAAAACGTAAAAGCAAGTTACGTAGTAAAGTATATGGTAGGAGCCACTATTTTTTTGAAAAGACCTCTATAAATATACACATTTGCAAATATTTGTATGACAGAAAAGTACAGAATATATATATACCAAATTGTTCATATTAGTGTCCTTGACAATAAGGGGTAGGAGAGGTGAGATAACAAGTTTTTCTAAGTTCACCAATACGTTGTCATACTGTTTAGCTTATTATCCCAGTGTACGTTACTTTGTACTTTGAAAGGTAAAATCAATAAAATTATTACTGTATGTGTGTGTGTGAGTGGAATGTGACAGTACAAATTAGTACACAAACTGCATGCCAAATCTACAATCTCAAAAAAAGAGCAAACCTTTAAAGAGTGCTTTGGAAATCTTTAAAAAATAAAAATGAAGATAAATCAATAGGCAGAATAGAGGGAAAGAAAGAGAATCTCATTAAATTTTGTTCGGTGTCTCTTAAGAGAGAGAAATACACCTAGCAGTTTAAACCTAAATGAAGAAGGCATTCCCAGTATAGCATAGCAGCAGGCACATGTCAGCCATTTTGTGGTAGACTATGTCCCTGTCCCTTTGCCATGTGACTCACAGCCCCTACCACAGAGGGATGGAGTCTATTTTCTCACTCCTTGAATCTGGCCAGGTTTTCTGACTTGCTTTGACCTATAATGTGCAACAGAAGTGATCTTGCAACTGCCAAAGTTAGGCTTTAAGAGGCTTTATGAATTCTGCTTTCTCTCTCTTGAAAAGATTCTGCCATCGTGAAAAGAGGCCTAGTCTAGCTTATCAGAGAGTAAACGGCCATGAGGATAACTAGGACTAACAAGCCCCAGTTAAAATGTGATTGAGACCATTCTGGACCATCCAGCCCAAGATCAGATCCTAGGCTCTCTTCTCTAACCTGACATTCTACCTCTTAAACCATCTATCTCTCCTGTGGCTTAAATTATAAACCATATACTGAATTCTAAATCTGTAATTCCACCTCCAAAATCACCTGTACTCCTCCAGATCCATATATCCAAATAGCTTTTGGACACCATCATTTGGATGGCCACAGGTACATCAAATTCAGTAAGCCCCAAAAAGAGTCAACCCCCTGCATCTCTTCCTACAAATCTACCTTAATAAGTGATGTCCTCAACCACCCAGTTGTTAGAACCAAACTTTAACCTCCTTCCCTCCATAACCAGCAGGTCACAAGTCCTCTCCATTCTACTTCTTTAATATCTCTGGAATCCTTCTCTCCATCTTGACTGCTGCTACCATAATAATTTTCTCACTTAGATGACTACCAAATCCTCACAACAGGTTGTCCTGACTCCAATCCTGCTCTTCCTTTCACATTAAAGCTAGAGAGGATCTAAAACTGAGACCTGATCATGTCACACACTCCTCTACCTTACTCCAAGAATGACATCCCATAGCTTCAGGATAGAATCCAAACTTAGCTTGACATATGAAGTTCTTTATGCTCCTTGACTATTTCTTCAGCTTTATCTCTCACCAGCTATCTCCTTCCCCTATCCCAGTCACCATCAACACAAACACTATACATATAATTAATAACCACATTGAAATGTTTTGCAGTTTCTTAAATGTCACATGAATTTTCTAGTCTCTGTTCCTTTATATAGGTTTCTCTCTCAACATTAAACAGTATTTCCTGTCCTTTTTGCCATGCTAAAACCTATACAAATGAAGCATTATGTGCTTACCCAGATCACATCATTTAACACATTGAATTCACACGTTGGAATAAGGCATCCAAAGGGACAGTGAGCAAAGTCTGACTAGAGTTATAAGTGAAGAACTGTAAGAACTGAAGTTGAACCCCTAAGTTAAAGGCATGTTATAGAGGACCTTAATAAGGTAACACGGACATAATGAAGATGCAGCAAAAGCAAGATTTTTAAGTACAGGTGTGACTGAGAGCATGGTTAGAACTGGAAATCTAGCTCCTTTCATTTCGTAAAGGAAGAAACTAAGCCCTGGAAAAGTGATGTTCTTAAAACTTCTTAAAAACTGTAGCTTCAGGAAAATGAATCTGCACCAGCAATCAGAATGCACATGGAAAAGGGAGAGGCTGGAATCACAGAAGCCTAAGTATCTAGGTATCAAGCCAATTGTCTAACACAGTATCACCTGATAGAACTTTCCACAATGATGGAAATGTTCCATATCTACACTTGTCTAATATTGTAGCACATATGGCTATTGAGCCCATAAATTTCTAATTTGCTTTAATTGAGATCTAATTTGCCATATGTAGCAACTTATAAAATCACACAGTTATAATGCATTTCATATTCATTAAGGAATGGCTTGAAAAACAATTCACTTCTAAGAGGAGAGACTAAAAAACCAACTGTGAATACTCGAAGATCGGCTAGTAAACATTCTCTTACCTCATCATAGCTTGCAGTTCTATCAATCCGGTGAATAATATCAATATTCACATTCGCCAATCGTTCAGCAAATGTAAGAAACTGCGAAAGGGAGGGATATTTAATATACAATCATCATTTAACACTTATCACATCTTGAATATCTGTTTTAAGTGCTGTATAATATAATAATTACATGTCCACAATTGCCTTGTGAAAATATAAAGTTTAAAGTTTCAATAAGCCTCCTCACGTACTATCATTACGAATAACAGTATGCTTCTCTTGCAATCTCAGATTTGTATTTTCAATCAATCATAAAATATATAATTGTGTTTTGAAACTAGACGTAGACATCACTGATGAGTCACAAAAGAGAAGTGTAAAAACAAGCTCAAAGACATAGTGTTAAACGCCCTGTACTACTACTATATGAAGAAAATTAAATACTTCCACGAATGTATTTGCAAAAGTTCGGTTATGTCATTTCAAATAAAATTTCCACACTAAATTGTGGTGGATCCAGGTGAAAGTCGGTGATGTGGCTTCCCTGGATCTACTGTTAGGTTTCATAACCCGCTACAAGCACAGGGATCTGGCTAAGTCGTTGCAACAATAGTGTTTTTAAACACATACAGATATACGATTGGTACAATAGCAAAGAAACTCTCAGAAGAAAAACTGAAAGTGGTGTCATAGCCATTAGCCACAAATTACTTACCTCCTTCCGCCGGCTCGCTCCCCAATTTGGTCTTTAAGGAGAAAAGAGTAGTGGAAAACATCTCCTAAGCAATTAGTCTGTGATAATGAATTTAACTCTGGACCAAAAGGAATTCCCAGGCAGGCCAGACCCCACAAACCGCGGGCGAAACGTGCTATTCAGACGTCTTTCCCCATCCCATGTTTACTACACCCGCCAAGTCCCTCTCTTTTGTCAGGTAAGTGACTCACGCTCCGCCCAGAACACCTCAGCCCCCAGTGTCCCGCTCAGACCCAGTTCCAAAGCTGAGGCAGCAGGTACCCACGGTTCCTGGCCCAAGTGCCTTTGCTTACCCTGTACGTGTTCTCCGTCTTGTGGGACATAGGCTTTGTCTTCATGGCGGCAGAGACACAGGGGCCCGCGAGGACCTAGGTAAGGGTCGAAAGGATGGAACCGATGGTACGGAGGTAAACTTGCTCACACACTTGCACGCTCCAATTTCCAGGTGCTCGGACTCCATCACGTGCGGCTTGTGCCCCTGGGCGCGGCCATGTTGGAGATGGGGAGGAGCCTGGGAGGATCACGTGGGCGGAAAAGCTGACCGAGCAGTCGCAGCCTTCTGGGAAGCGGGCGGGGCCGCGGTGAGTTGATGTTGGAGTAGGCGTGGAATTCTTTTTCTCCTTTCAGGGAAGACTTATAAAAAAAATAGGTATTTTTATTATAAAAGAAAATCTCCCTGTCAGTATTATCGACTAACAATCATTACCCTTCACTATGAGCCTTATACCACGCAAAGCTCTTTACATCCAGAATTTTACAGAAAAGCGCAGTGTGAACGCTACATGGACATAATTGAGGTGCATTTTTTATTTTTTTTTTACATTTTATTTATTTATTTTTTTTGAGAGAGGGAGAGAGACAGAGTGCAAGTGGGGGAGAGGCAGAGAGAGAGGGAGAAACAATCCGAAGCAGGCTCCAGGCTCTGAGCTGTCAACACAGAGCCCAACGCGGGCTCGAACTCACAAACCTTGAGGTCATGACCTGAGCCAAAGTCTGTGGCTTAACTGACTGAGCCTCCCAGGGGCCTCTGAGGTGCATATTTTTGAGCCCCTTTGGCATACGAAGGAAGCAAGGATGTGCAGCTGGTAAGTAAGTGGCAGTCTGGCAGAAGTCTCTGAGCGCCAAAGTCATATTAACCATTACTGTCTGAATAAAATTGAAAAATAGAAAAAGAGTTTTATTTTTTAAATTTATTTTTTAATGTTTTACTTATTTTTTAGACAGAGAGAGACAGAGCATGAACAGGGGAGGGACAGAGGGAGAGGGACACACAGAATCCGGAGGAGGCTCCAGGCTCTTAGCTGTCAGCACAGCGCCGGACACAGGGCTCGAACTCAGGAACCGCGAGAGCATGTGACCTGAGCCAAAGTCGGACGCTTAACCCACTGAGCCACCCAGGCACCCAGAAAAGGAGTTTTAAAGAAAAATCTTAATTTCATAAGCAACCAGTTAAAATTTGGGTATTTTTCCTACCACTCTTATGTTGTTAAACGTAATTGTACAAGCAGCTGTATGTGTATTTTTTTTTTCCACGTATTTATTCAGCAAGTATTTCTTGGGCCATGCACTGTTGTGTGAATTGAACAAGACACAATAATAATAGTAATAGTAATAATAATAATAATAATTCTGTTTGGAAGTATTTTAGTCTGAGGTGCTTACATCTTAGACAAGGAAAGCTATTAAGTAGACAATTGAATACATTCCTGCCCAGAGCTTGGTGTAGAGGTCAGGACTGGAGGTGTGACTTAAATACCTTAAACACTCTTTAACTACTGAATCATGTGGAGTATTTATAAAGCTGTGGAACTGGATGAGATATTTTAGGGAGAGAGCTATGGAAAGGAGGGTGAAGAAGAGAAGAGGATCGAGTTGATCCTTGGAGTGCTCTAACATTTAGCAGTGGCCTTGGAGGGAGATGGGATAGAGAGCCAGTGAGGTAGACACAGACTAGTCTTGGCATGGATGAAGAACCACTGGTCAACTATGCTGAAAGCTAAGTCTGGGGAAATAGCTGCTGGATCCAACAAGGTGAAGGTCACTGGTGACCTTGACAAGTATGGTCCGGTATTGAAGAAAGGAAGCAAAATATGCATAGACTGTGGAGGAATCGGATGAAGAAGTGAAGTAGATCTAAACACTTTCATATTATTATTGGCATTACAACATCAATATTTTGTATGTCATCATGGGGTTGTAAATATTTTTAACGGCTCCGTAGCATTTATGGACTTTTTTTGCAGACGTACACAACTTTAATAAGTATAGATTAGCAAAACAATAAGACAGATACAATACAGTAAAGTGGGTGAGGTAGAGATAGAAAGGGCAGAAGGACACTGAATATGATCACAGCAACCAATGGTGATTCCTTTGGTGATTCCTTTGGTGCCCTAAGGAGGTCATGAGACTTTTCATTCATGTCGCCAACAAATAAATGCAAGTTCACCACCAAGTCTGGAAGATAAGTAGTGGCAGTAATGCTGAGTTTAGGATAGGGGCAGGGGCCCTCTTTGTCCCAAAGTGTTAATACTCAAGGATGCCCGGGCTCTGAGTGTTAGGTCAGCATTGTGTCATCAGGAGAGGGCCCTCTTCAGGACACTCTCCTATTCCCTAATACTAGGTGGAGAAACAGGTCTCCCCACTCAGAGTAACGAGGCTCCGTTATGCCGTGGCCTTTTGATGCGTAGCAGCACTGCACACCGCTGTACCTCTTGCCAGCTTCACTGTGTTTACCAAGCACCCTTCCTGCAGATGGATTCATGTGAAGCAGAGAGTGAGCAAATCCGGAGGAGATGGGAGGAACCACAATGGTGGGATTTGAGGGAAAGGAGTTGGCTGGAGGAGCAGGTTTGCACCTCGTTGGGTCCTTCCCAGGCATCAGTGAGATTGCTATTGCTCAGGAGTGCCTGCTCCCTAGGTTTGAAGGCTGGCATCCCAAGGTAAGGGCAGCTGGCACAGCAGAAAGCATTACCCAGGTAGAAATTTCTACAAGCCCACTTGGGCTGGAGCTCACCTGTTCCCTTGACTTCTCTTTCTCCAGTGCAGAGTGAGGCCACAGGTGCAATTCTTCCTCTTTTTTTCCCCCTTCCTCACACAAAGGAGCCCACAGGGAAGCTGAATCTGGCTTCTTAAAATTTTCCGGATCCAGCTGCTCATCGGAGTCAATGAGATCCATGCTCTCATCCTCCATGTCATTGGCTGAGAGGGTCCAAAGCTTGGCTGCTGCAGGGTCCATAGCAGGCTTCATCAGAGGAGAAGACTTCTTAGCAATGGAAAGCTTCAGTTGACCAGAAGAACACACTTCAAAGTTGGGTTTTTGCCAGCAATCTGTAAACAAAGCAAACTGTCACTTTGGTAACAGGTGTTCTTGGACAGACTGTATCTCTTCAGGGTTTAAGGGCTCCTGCTGCAGCTCTTTCACTTCACAAGACCAGAAAGAGTCAGGGCCAAACACAGCTTAGATGTCCTCCCTTTGCTATTGTTGACTACAGCTGTCTCTACCAGCTCTTTCAGAAAAAGACATCCACCAGGGCATCTCAGCCCAAATCTCAGCACTGTGCAGAGTAGTGCTTGTAGGAATTACACCCAACAAAATAATGTCAAGGCTAGATTCTTTGTGGGCAGATTGCAACAGCTGGTTGATGTTTTCCACAGACACTTGGCCCTCATTGCTGATTAATGTTTGAAGCTTATCTATCAGATATTTCAGAGCTTCCACCAAAGATGACTTACCCCAGACCACTGCCACAGACTGGCCAGCCAAGATCCCATAAGTTGCCATTCCTGCAGTGCTGATGGACCTAGAAACTTCTGTTCAGGGCTGGCTCCTGGCTTCTGGATTTTTTAATAATAAAGTATAGAAGTGCCCAATATTTGGCTTGCCTCCAGTAAGCTAACTGGCTTTTTTTCTTTAGGTGGTCCTTCCCCTTAATGCATCACAAGTCTCTTAAGGAATTCTGTGAAAGCTGCAGACTTTCTCCTTAGAAAAAAGCAGAGAAGCTCATTCACACTGAAGTGTGTAGATGATTGCAAAAAATTAGAAGTCTTCAGTCCCCTGAAGGTAAGAGCCCTCACTCTAAGCAATATTCCCAGCCTATTGCTAAAATCACCCCAGATAATTGTGTCCTTTTCTTTCTCTGTTGTTTATTTTTGATGGTGGAGTTAATGGGACAATAAGGAATGGAGAGAAAAATGAAAATCAAGGACACTAAAAGAACTGACACTTGCAAGTTCTGTATTGCATTGTTACTCATTATATGATTCTCCTGTACAGGCATACCTTATTTTCTCATGCTTCATTTTTATTGTGTTTCACAGATATTGCATTGTTTTGTTTTGCTTTATTTTTTGCCAATTGAAGGTTTGTGGCAACCTTGCATAGGGCAAATCTATCAGTACCATTTTCTCAACAGCATTTACTCACTTTATGTCTCTGTGTCATATTTTGGCAATTCTGGCAATTTTTCAAACTGTTTCATTACTATTATATTTCTTATAGTTATCTGTGATCAGAGATTATGACTTGCTGAAACCTCAAATGATGGTTAGCAGTTTTTTGTCAATAAAGTAT
>NW_024412413.1:20346899-20353009 GCF_014898765.1 Herpailurus yagouaroundi
AAACGACAAGATTTTCTTCCCATTCATTTGACTCACTTTATTGCAATATTTGTATTATTGGGATAATCTGGAACTGAACTTGCAATAGCTCTGAGGTATGCTTGTATTGACAACTCTGGTTGAATAACTTCTGTATATAATATGATGGTTAAAGAGCACGGATGCTGGAACCAGATTGCCTGAGTTTGAGTCCTAGCTCTGCCATTTATTGGGGGTGTGACTTTGGGGAAGCTCTCTGAGCATAATTTTCTTAAATGGAAAATGAAGGTAACAAAAGCACTTATTTCCTAGGGGGCTGTTGTGCAGAATAAATAAGCTAATGGGTGAGAGGCACTTAGGATGGTACCAGATACCATAACTGTGCAACCTTTGATAAATTACTTAACCTATCTGAGGCCCAACTTTCTGATTTATTACATGGAGATGATGATAATCCCAATCTTCCAAGTTATTGTATTGGCATATAGAAAATGGAACAAATATTTGCTGAATGGATAAATAAGTGACCATTAATTCTCTAGTATGTAGCTACCTAACGAGTTTTTTCAGGGCAGAAACCATGCACTTTTTCAACTTTACATTGCCAGTGTATCTCTTGAACTTACAAGTTGTTTAATGAATGTCTGTTGAATTAACAAAACATACAATACTTTATTTAACCCTGACAAACTCCAGAGTAATAGAACTTCTGCATTGGATATGGGTTATACCACATGATTTTTAAGGTCTCTCTCAAAGCCAGGTTTCTGAGTTTCTGTGGAATATCTGAAGTAGCCACAAAAAACACCTCTTTTTTTTTTTTTTAATGTTTATTTGTTTTTGAGAGAAAGAGAGAGAGAGAGCAGGGGAGGGGCAGAGAGAGAGAGAGAGACACAGAATCTGAAGCAGGCTCCAGTCTCTGAACTGTCAGCACAGAGCCTGTTACAGGGCTCAAACTCACAAACCATGAGATCATGACCTGAGCTGAAGTTGGTCGCTTAGCCAACTGAGCCACCCAGGCGCCCCAAAACACCTCTGTTTTTATGAGTACCTCCATGCCCCCAGCCTTTTCCCTCTGTGCAGAGACATTGAATACCCCATGTAATCCTCCTTTTTTCCCCTCTAATATTGTTCTGTCTGATCCATTTATCCCAGTCAGGAAACATAATTCCTTACTTCTTAAGCTTGATCAGGAGCTCTTGGAAGTTTCACCTTTTAATCTTTGTTTCCTTATTGCCTAGCACACTGCAGTTTCAAGCCCAGGGGACTATATAATCACATGAGGAGTTTACCTGGCCATACATGGAAGTGGAGCCCAGAGAAGGCCTTTAAGTAGAGGTGACATCTAAGCTGAGACCCAGAAGGTGAATAGAAGTTAGCCAGGCAAAGGAGGAGCATGGACATGAATGGTGTTATCTGGGTAAAGGAAACAGTATAAAACGGAGGGAATAGTATATGAAATGATTTAAAATGGTTGAGTATAAATTTGCTTATTTTTAATTCCTCATCCTAAGCCACACCCTGTCAAGTTAGCACTGGGCATTGACATCATCCCTATCATCCTTGGGCTAATAAAAGGAAAACATAAGGGAGAGTGTAGAACTCAGAGGTCATGAGAGCTTCAGCTTCCTGATCTATAAAGTGGGGACAATAGTCACACAGGCTGCTGAAAAATTAGCTCAGGTATTGTATGTGATGGTCTGGAAGGGGGTAGGTCTGCCTGGTGACATGGTCTTGTCTAGAAAGGGGCTCAATAGGTGAAATATATCAAACCAGAGATGATCCTCACTCAACAAGGGACAAAGGAAGTGAGATCTCGAATGAACAAAGGGGAGTGAAGTGAAAGAGAAGGAGTGGACCATGGAGGGTCTTTTAGTGACTTGTAAGCAGTAGGGTAAGCTAATCCAAAGATCATTCCACTCTTGGGGTGCTTGGGTGGCTCCGTTGGTTGAGCACCAGACTCTTGATTTCAGCTCAGGTCATGATCCCAGGGTTCTGGTATTGAGCCCCACCTTGGGCTATGCAGTGAGTGTAGAGCATGCTTGAGATTCATTCTCTCTCTCTCTCTCTCTCTCTCTCCCTCTCTCTCTGCTCCTCTCCCCCTAAATCCCCCTCAAAAGAAAGTCAAAGATTATTCCGTTCTTGAGAGAATTATTTACTGTTCACAGTTGTGTGGCAATCAGGATGCATCCAGAGCATGGAAGCTAGATCCAGAAGAACAGCTGGGTCCCAGGTATGGGATTTTCCATGTATTAGCTGATAATTGGACTAGTGATTTAATCACTCAGCCTCAGTTTCCTCATCTTTAAAATAAACACCTGGGTGCATCTTTAATAGGGGCACCTAGGTGGCTCTGTCAGTTAAGCATCTGACTGCAGCCCAGGTCATGATCTCATGGTTCATGAGTTCAAACCTCCCATTGGGTGAGCACAAGTCCTACATCTGCTGAGCTCAAGAGTCCTGCTTTAGGCTCCGAGGAATTCTCTCTCTCTATCTCTCTCTCCCTCTCTCTCTCTGCCCCTCGCTCACTTGTGGCCCTCTCTCTCTCAAAAAATAAAAATAAAAAAAATAAATTAAGCATAATAACCCAATCTGCTTTTTTACTGCCTGGTTGGTAAGGAGATCCTTGATGTAAAGCTGGTCAAAGTCTCCTGTAGCCTATACAGAGCTACACAAACATTAATAATAATAATAATTATTATCATTATTATTTCTTTTTCAATTATGTGACCACTTTTTGGCACTGGGACCACTGAGCTTCTTTTCCTCTTTCCTTTGTTTAAAGCTCAGGCATCAGAGACATCAGACCTGAAATTGCAGATTAGTGGGTTTCAGAAGCCCAGTGTAGCCCACTATATTTTTTGTTTACAATATTCTTAAAATATTTTAATTTGTCAAAAATCTGGAGATTTTAGGTGAAAATCCAGATTTCCATCTTCTCTTTAAAAAATCCACAAACTCACCCACATTCAGAAAAGCAACAGTCAACTGGAACTGAATAGTGGCAGCCCCTTTGCCTCTGTCCCAGCTACTCCTCCCCTGGCCCATAACTGGTTTAAGTTGTTCACCTGACCCCATGGGCATTTCAGTTTGCAGCCTCTGCATTAGACTCTTCTGGGTAAGTCTATTATCTTCGATTTTAAACATACCTCTTGCAGATAGGTTGTTGTTGCTGCTGCTGGTTTTTCTTGTTGAATACAGTGAGTTACTCAACTTTTTACAGGGGAGTTGGTGTAGTTCTCAGTTGGTGTTAGAATATTTGTAACACCCTTCACCATCCTCAGAAACACACACACGCACATACACATATGCACACACGCACTTGTGTATACACACCATTGCTGTCTATTTTCAGCTTGTTTTCCTTCCTCATTTCCACTCACCATTTGCATTCCTGTCATGAACATTAAATTCCTTATTTTCTTGTTAAAGATACCAGAGGATAACCTAAGTTAACCTGCCTTTTGAACAATTTAAACATCTGCATATTTTTACATACTTATTTTCATTTTTCCACTCTTTGTTTCTAAATGTTTACTTATTTATTTTGAGAAAGAGTGTGAGCAGGGTGGGGGCGGGGAAAGAAAGAGAGAGAGAGAAAGAAAGAGAAAATGAATGAATACCAAGCAGTCTCTGCACTGTCATCACAGAGCTGGCATGGGGCTCGAATTCACGAACTGTGAGATCATGACCTGAGCCTAAATCAAGAGCCAGACACTTAGCCGACTGAGCCACCCAGGCACCCCCATGATTTCTACTCTATATTTCTATCCTTAACTAGATCACTGACGTCTTCTTTAGGAAGGATCAGGAGTCTCATAATTTGGATGTATTTCTCCTTTTCCTTTGCCCACTCTCCCCTTGGGTTATATCTTTGCATCAAAATGGTTTTTGTCTTGGTTGTTTTATATCGCAGTTGCTTCTTTGAATGAGAGGTGGGATGAGCTTGGACTCTGCTGTCAGGACTTCAGGCTCTCTTGCTCTGCCACTACTGTGTGGGCCTTACTTTACTGACCCAATTCAGGTGCCCCTCATGGGGTTGTTATGAAGAATCAATGACTTTGTAATCTGGTTTTCAAAGTGTGATCCCCCTACCAGTGGCATCAGCACCCAATGGAAACTTGTTAGAAATGCAAATTCTCAGGCCCCACCACAAAACTACTGAATCAGAAGCTCTGGAGGTGGCGTTCCTGTGATCACAAGCCTGCCAGATGATTCTGATGCAGGCTCTAATTTGGGAATCACATGACCGAATGTATGCTAAAGCGCCTAGAACCTTAGCACATACCTCACTCTTGGTGTCTGAGGTTCAGGTTAGGTAACAGGAAAGGCCTGTGTCCTAGGCTGTATTTCTTTGGCCAAGTAACTGGTTCAGAGTTGAGCATGTGTCCCAAGCTGGGCTAAGAGCCCTATCTGGAATTTTGGCTAGAGCTATAAGGAAAGAGGAGCTTCTTTTTCTTGGATGAGTCAAGATAATAGGAGCCTGAAGCTGTTGGTGGCCTTTGTCATTGCCAGGAGAAGTTGGCTTGACAATGAAGTTTATGCAAAGGAAAACAGAGCTGAGAGAAAAATAGGGAGGGGGAGGGGAAGGAGGAGGGGAGATGGAGAAAGAGATCAAGAGATTAATTACTCCCAGCCACTGGATCCATCCAGTCCTCAGATTTTTCAGTTACCTTACTTGATTATTTTGCCCTTCTATGCCTAAGGCCATTTCAGTCGGGCTCTGACACTGGAAATCAAAATAATACTTGTATAGCTAATGTAAAATTTTTGTGTTGCTGATAAACAAGGCTGGAAACTTAAGCTTTCCTCTCAAAACAAATATTTATATGAGGAATAAGAATCAAAAAAGTGTGGATGAGAGGAGTCAGTGTGATGGATAAGAAAGAATATCAGGCCAGGGGTCAGAAAACCTGGGTTCTAATTTTGGGAAGTTCCCTCCACTGTGTGACTTTGTAAAATTAACCCTATGTCAAAAGAAGTAATGTACATATTCATGATTCAAGTGTTGTATCATGTGAAGTCAAAGAATTAATAGAGTTGCTTCCAGAATTCCTTACATATATAAAATGGTAAGTTTTCAATATTAGTAAGGGGAGGCAGAGGAAGGGACACTTCTTAGTTTTTCATATGCCACTCTTTCATCTAGATGATAGAATAATTTTTTTTTTAATTTTTTTTTAACATTTATTTATTTTTGAGACAGAGAGAGACAGAGCATGATTGGGGGAGGGTCAGAGAGAGGGAGACACAGAATCTGAAACAGGCTCCAGGCTCTGAGCCATCAGCACAGAGCCCGACGCGGGGCTCAAACTCACGGACCGTGAGATCATGCCCTGAGCCGAAGTCGGCCACTTAACCGACTGAGCCACCCAGGCGCCCCGATAGAATAATTTTTAAAATAATTTTTAATGTTCTTGAGAGAGAGAGAGAGACAGAGTATGAGTGGGGGAGGGGCAGAGAGAGAGGGAGACACAGAATCTGATGCAGCCTCCAGGATCTGAGTTGTCAGCACAGAGCTTGATGCGGGGCTTGATCCCACAAACCTGAGCCGAAGTCAGGCGCTTAACCGACTGAGCCACCCATGCGCTCCAAATACTTAATTTTTTTTGAGTTTATTTATTTATTTTTTGACAGAGACAGTGTGCGTGCAAGCAGGGGAGGGGCAGAGGGAGAGAGAATCCCACGCAGGCTCTGCGCTGTCAGCACAGAGCACAATGTGGGGCTCGATCCCATTAACTGTGAGATTGTGACCTGAACCGAAATCAAGAGTTGGACGCTCAACTGAGCTACTCAGGCATCTTTATGATAGAATACTTTAAAAGATACACTTAAAAATGTATCTGAAGAGGATGAAAAGACAAGCCAAAGAATTGGAAAAAATATTTGCAAAACACATATCTGAATAAAGACTTGTATCAAAAATATGCAAAGAACTTTTATTTATTTTTTTTCATTTATATATGAAATTTATTGTCAAATTGGTTTCCATACAACACCCAGTGCTCATCCCAAAAGGTGCCCTCCTCAATACCCATCACCCACCCTCTCCTCCCTCCCACCCCCCATCAACCCTCAGTTTGCTCTCAGTTCTCAACAGTCTCTTATGCTTTGGCTCTCTCCCACTCTAA
>NW_024412413.1:20358009-20377730 GCF_014898765.1 Herpailurus yagouaroundi
TCCATCCACGTTGCTACAAAAGGCCATATTTCATTTTTTTCTCATTGCCACGTAGTATTCCATTGTGTATATAAACCACAATTTCTGCAAAGAACTTTTAAAACTCAACAATTAGAAAACACAATTAAAAAATAAGCAAAAGCTTTGAGTAGACACCTCACCAAAGAAGATACACAGATGGCAAATAAACATATGAAAAGATGCTCAACATTGTATGTCATTAAAGAATTGCAAATCAAATAGTGACATACCACTACACACCTATAGAATGGCTAAGTTCCAAAATAGTGACAACATCAAATGCTGGAGAGGGTCTGGAGCAACAAGAACTCTCATTCATTGATAGTGGGAATGCAACATGGGACAACCATTTTGGAGATAGATTATTTATTTATTTATTTGTTTGTTTATTTTAAAGTAATCTCTACACCCAACATGGGGCTTGAACCTACAGCCCTGACAACAATACCCAAATTATGGAAAGAGCCTAAATGTCTGTCAACTGATGAACGGATAAAGAAATTGTGGTTTATATACACAATGGAGTACTACGTGGCAATGAAAAAGAATGAAATATGGCCCTTTTGTAGCAACATGGATGGAACTGGAGAGTGTGATGCTAAGTGAAATAAGCCATACAGAGAAAGACAGATACCATATGGTTTCACTCTTATGTGGATCCTGAGAAACTTAACAGAAACCCATGGGGGAGGGGAAGGAAAAAAAAAAAGAGGTTAGAGTGGGAGAGAGCCAAAGCATAAGTATAGACTCTTAAAAACTGAGAACAAACTGAGGGTTGATGGGGGGTGGGAGGGAGGGGTGGGTGGGTGATGGGTATTGAGGAGGACAGCTTTTGAGATGAGCATGGGTGTTGTATGGAAACCAATTGGACAATACATTTCATATATTGAAAAAAATAAATAAAAAAAAAAAAACTGTGGTCCCAGGAGCCCCGGGTTCCTCAGAGGCAAAAAAAAAAAAAAAAAAAAAAAAAAGAGAACCTACAGCCCTGAGATCAAGAGGCCCATGCTGTATGGACTCAGCCAGCTAGGTGCCCTGGACAGCCATTTTGGAAGACAGTTACCTATTTCTTACAAAGCTAAACTAAGGCTTATCATATGGCCCAGCAGTCACTCTTAGTTAAGTTAATGAATTGAAAACTTATGTCCACACAAAAATCAACACATGGATGTTTATAGCAGCTTTATTCATAATTGCCGAAACTTGGAAGAATTAAGATGTCCTTTAATAAGTGAATGATACACAAACCATAGTACATCCATACAATAGAATATTATTTATCAATAAAAAGAAATGAGCTATCAGGTTATGAAAAAACATGGAAGAAGCATAAATGCATATTACTAAGTGAAAGAAGCCAATTTGAAAAGACAACAGACTATATGACTCCAACTATGTGTTCTGGAAAAAAGCAAAACTAGAAAGGTAGTACACAGATCAGTGCTTGCCAAGAACTTGGAGAAAGATAGGGAGAGAAGAAATAGATGGAGTGCAAGGGATTTTTAGGGCAATGAAATTATTCTGTATGATGCTGTAATGCTGAGTACATGGCATTATACGCATAGAACTATGCAACCAAGGAGTGAACCTTAAAGTAAACTCAGAGTTTAGTTAATAATGATATATTACCATTGGGACATTCATCATAACAAATACACCACACTAAGGCAAGACACTCATAATGGGAGAAATCGTATGAGGACAGAAAGTAGGTATGTGGGAATTCTCTGTACTTTCTGTCCAATTTTTCTGTAAACTTATAACTGCCTCAAGAATAAAGCCAGGGGCACCTGGGTGGCTCATTCGGTTAAGCATCCAACTTCAGCTCAGGTCATGATCTCGCGGTTTGTGAGTTCGAGCCCCGCGTTGGGGTCTGTGCTGACAGCTCAGAGCCTGGAGCCTGCTTTGGATTCTGTGTCTCCCCCTCTCTCTGCCCCTCCCATGCTCATGCTCTGTCTCACTCTGTCTCTCAATAATAAATAAACATTAAAAAGTTAAAAAATAGGGGCGCCTGGGTGGCGCAGTCGGTTAAGTGTCCGACTTCAGCCAGGTCACGATCTCGCAGTCCGTGAGTTCGAGCCCCGCGTCAGGCTCTGGGCTGATGGCTCAGAGCCTGGAGCCTGTTTCCGATTCTGTGTCTCCCTCTCTCTCTGCCCCTCCCCCGTTCATGCTCTGTCTCTCTCTGTCCCAAAAATAAATAAACATTGAAAAAAAATTTAAAAAAAAGTTAAAAAATAAAGAATAAAGCCAATTAATTTTTAAAAATAGCACTTCCTCTTCACTCCTCCTTCTAAGCCAAAAGTCCTCTGCTAAGCATTATGGCTACCTAATATGGGATCTAGAAGGATGACACCCTGTTCTTAAATACTGGGAGTGCCAAGAGGAAGTAGGACCAGAATGTCAGTACTAGAAACCAGGAAAATTAGGATCTGTGAGATCCAAAGTAAATCACAGAGAAATGAGTGCCTAAGAACAGAAGAGGAAAAAATAATTTACTCACTAGGTAAGTCTTTATTGAGTGCCTACTGTTAGGCACTTATCTAAGGGTTGGAGATACAGCAGTAAAAAAAGGTTCCCTAACTTTATGGGGCTCATATTCTAGTGTGGGGAGACAAAAACAAACATGTAAATCTATAGGCCATTAGATTGCAGTAAGTGGTATAGAGATAAATATAGTAAGTGGATAGAGTGTGGCAGAAACTTTTCACTTGTTTCACAGAAGTTTTTCTTTTTCATCTTTTAGAAGAAGAACCCCTACCTCAAGTTTTAGCTGGTGATGTGGCCATACATTTCCTCCCCATTTTGCACATGGGTAAAACTTTGTGACCAAGATCAGGCCAGTGGATTATGAGTGGAAGTGTTTCATGTAACTTGCAGGTCATTTGCTGAAGGATAAAGCTACTTGCCTTGGAACCTCTCTTTCTCTTTCCTACTGGCTGGGAAATAGCATTGACTGAACCATCCTTGGAAGCCAAGTGCAGAAGATAGCAGAGTCCCAGCTTTAGACTGTTCAATTCTTGACTTTACATGAGAAGGAAATAAACCTCTATCTAATATGAGCCACATCATTTTTGGATTTTTTGGTTATCACATCTTAGCTGGTACCTAATTTAAGGACATCAGAGCAAAGTGGGGAAGGTTTGCTATGTTACATGAGGGAAGCAGAAACCTGAAGGAAGGAAGTGAGGGAAGGAGCCATGGGGCTATTTAGGTGAAGATAATTTCAGGCAGAAGTACAGTCAGTGCAAAGGCACTGAGGCAGGATTAAACTCTGATCTGGTCCAGGACTAGCCAGAAGCCCCACTTGTCTGGTACACAGTGAATAAGGAGGAAAAGAAGTCAGGGTTGGTGTTGGGGAGCAGATTGCATAGGGCCTTTTTGTTTTGGGAGAGACAGGATGCAAGTGAACGAGGGGGAGGGAGAGAGAAGCAGGCTTACCTGAAGTGGGGCTCATGCTCACAAACTGAGATCATGACCTGGGCTGAAGTCAGATGCTTAACTGAATGAGCCACCCAGGTGCCTCTGCATAGGGCCTTGTAGACTATAGTAGGAAATTGCTGAAAGAGCCTCTTAGAAGACCTGACAGAGTCCCAAGGCAAGCACAATGGGAGAGGGTCCATGGAAGAGGACATTTCCAGATGCCTTGTAGGACTGAAGGAAGGAAGACTGCTGTTGTCTTCTGGAGCATTTATAAGTTGGTCTGTGCTTATATTCGTGGGGAATTCCAGAGACAAAGACATTGTGGTTTCAACATATGCTCTTAGGTATATTCTCTTAACCAAATATTGTATTTATAATACAATGTCATCTGGGAAGATGTATTTTCCAGAGATTCAGAGATTTCCAGAGATTCAGATTCATTTAACACTAATGATGAGTAATCCTCTACCTAGAAGCAATCAGAACCCTAACGCCCAGGAACTTCTCTGTCACAAGAACCATGCAGTCATAGTATAGCAAACATGCCTCATTTTACAGACTAGGGAACCTCAGAGAAATAAAATGACTCACCCAAGATGATACAGTAAGTTAACAGCAGAACCAGGAACTAAAATCCAGATGTCCTGGCCCCCAATTTTTTAATACCCTTTCCATTACAATCAACTTTACATCATGTTAAGCATCAAGGTGGCAGTGGATGTTTCAAATCACATAATAGTCCTTTTGACTTTTGAACTGGGTTTGGTTGAGGAGTCCATTATTTTATTTCAGCAAAAGATTTTCTTTCCTAATGATTCCTTACTCAGAGCAGCATCAGATGAAAAACTTCTCTGCTAACACACAAATCAGATGATCTGGATGGCGATGATTAATATTAATAAGGGACTTGGAGTTTTCAAAGTAGTTAGAACTCATCATCTCCTCTGATCCTGTGGCAGCCCTGTGAGGTAAGCAAGGTAGATATAATTTCCATCATATTGTAAATGAAGAAGTAAAATAATCCCAGAGATGATAAGTGACTCAGCCAAGGTCATACATCTTTGATTTATGGTACCACACTTTCTTACCCCAGGTTCAAAGGACTTGTTTCCACATGCATCCTCCCAGATGATTAATAGCTGACGCTTTACAGCTCTTATCACATACCAGATACTGTTCCAAGTTCTTTGTACATTATGACTCATTTACTCTTCCTACAAGGTAAATTCTATAATCTCTACATACTGATGAGAAAACAGGCACAGAAAGACTAGGGAACTTCCCCGAAGTCACATAGTGCCATAAAGCAATAAGAGCAGGGACCCAAACATATGCAGACTGTATTCAGAATCTGTGCTCTTAGCCACTGCACTATGGTATCTCTCTAATTAGGACTTGGAACCAATTTTATGATTCAGGAAGATTATGGGTACACTTCAAGAATCTTTGAGATCAAGTTCAGATACTTCATAGCTCCTAGGACTGTCACAAAACCTTCCTTTCATGTGTATGGGCATTTGATCTTATTATCTACTTACGTGGTAGATGTGATCAAAATTTGATTTTGACAAAAATTTGGGTGGGGTGGAGGAAGAACTGCATATAGTAATAGCTACTTTGACATTAATGTTGAAATGTTTTTCTGGGTAGGAATGAACCACTTGCTGTTCTGCGGAAGAATCAATGCTAAGAAGTCATCACTCTCTTTTCTCTCTAATTCATTAGTAATATTGAAGAGTATAGAAATCATATATTGTTTTCATTTACTGCCCATTCTTTTGATAACACTACTTTAATTTTCCTTTAGGGAACCTCCTCTGTTTGTTCTTAGTCTGTGTGGTTTCCATACCAGCCATCCCCTTTCTCTGGGGTTGGCTGCATGACCCAAGCCTAGGCCCAGGATATCTCCTTGAAAAAACAGGGGTAGGTGTGTGATTCTAGTCAGTCCAGTGAAAGTTGTCCCTAAGACTTTTACATGAATTATTGGGGAACAGAGATCCTCTTTCTACTTAACAATGAATACAACAGAGTTAAGCTGGAAGCTGCTGGTGGCCATCTTGCCCCATGAGGGAGTATTTGCATGAACACGAAGCTAAGACAGACAAGAGTAGAACCAAGAGATGGAAGGAATCAAGTTCCCAATGACAAATTTGGTGCATCTAGATATAGCTGTGTCCATCTTTGGACTTTTCAGTAACATAATCCAATAAATCCCTTGTGTGTTTAAGCAAGTCTAGGTCAGATTTCTGTCACTTGCAACCTAGATTAATTTTCCTGATGGATTATTCTGATTAATACAGGCATAATTCATTTACCATATTTTCTGCTTTGCTTGAAAGCTAACCATGTTAATTATCTATTGCCACAATAAAGCTTCGGGGGGGGGGGGAACCCAGCCATAGTGGCATCCAACAAGTCTATAGTTGGCTAGGTGTTCTGCTGTTCTGAGTTGGTCTTGGCTGATCTTGGCTGGGCTTGTTCAGGCATCTGTGGTCTGCTGACAGCCTGGTCAGGGGCTGGCTAATCTAGCATGGCTTTGACTCGGATGGCTTGGTTCTGCTTCACCGTGGTCTTTCATCATCCAGCAGGCTAACCTGAGACCAGGTAGAGTCCTGAGAGAGCCTGGAAGAGTGCAAAGCCCAGGCTCAGATCTGTTACACCACTACTTCCTCTACTCTGCTAAGCAGAGCAAGTCACAGAAGCAGACCACCTTCAAAGGGTGGGGAAATGGTTTCCATTTCTTAATGGGAAGAACTGCAAATTTCCGTTGCAAAGTGCATAGCTACAGAGAGGAGTGAAGAATTAGGCCATTTTTGTAATCAGTCTACCATACTCATCTTTGTTCCCTTTATAAAACCATGGTGGTAAGGAGATAACATAAGCAGATGGATACCGCAACTTAACCAGATGTTCACCAAGGGAAACAGATTCCTTCAGCACATCAAGCAGAGTATGCTGCTACCCTGTCCTTATTTCACTCAGCATGTGTGATTTTTCTTTAACTTGGAAATGCATACAGAAACCCTGTTCTAAAGGAGACTTTAAAGGTCATCTGGCCCAACCTCCATATTTTTCAGAAGAAGAAACCAGACCCCGAATTAAGACCATCACTCTGACCTTTATTTCAATCATCACCTCACCTTCTCACCCAGGGTCACACAGGGGCAAGTCTAGACCCTAATCTGGAGACTCCTGGTGCACTAGGCTTTCCATCATCTTGTGCTAGTCTTTTCCCACACCACGGCAATGTACTATAAAGTCTGCATACTTGAACTTTGGAGTCAGTCAGCCTGGTTCTAATTCTTGCCTTATCACTTGTGAGCTATGAGACCTTTGACAAATTATTTAATGCCTCTGTGGATGATCTAGTAGTACATACCTCGTAGGGTTCTTGTGAGGATTAAGTGAAAGGCAGTAAATAAATCACATAGTAAGTGTTCAGTAAATTTTCTTAAAACACAATACTTTCTATTTGACTCATTCCCGCCTACATTTAGTCTGGGTTTAGGAGTTTAGGGGAACTGAAAATATCATACCTCCTAATATTTAGATATCAGACAATAAATTATTCTTTTAAAATTATGTGGGAGTACAATTCCATGTGTTTATGAGAAGAGATGCTTATAGCCTTATTCATCTGTTTATTTACTAAGAAATATTTACTGAGAGTGTCTTTAGCGTCAGGCATTGTATTAGTTTGTTATTGATGCAACATATTACCTTAAGCATAATACCTTAAAGCAATGTATGTTCTGGGGGCCAGAGGTCTAGAATGGGTCAGCCAGACTGTGTTCTTTCTGGAGGCTCCAGGGGACAACCTACTTCTTCGTCTTTTTCCAGCTTTTTGAGGCTGCCGGCATTCCTTGGCTTATGGCCCATATCACTCCAACCTCTACTTTTATCATTACATCTTCTGTCCCTCTGCTACCATGGCCTCGCTGCCTTCTCTGACCTTCCTGCCTCCTCTTATAAACCTCTCTATGTGGCTTGTGCTTCCAGACAGTAGAGTGGCCTGGAGTAGTCAGACTTCTTACATGGCAGCTCAGGGCTCCTAGCATGACTCTTCTCAGAGAGCAAAACAGGAATCTTCAAGGCCTTTTATAAAATAATCTTAGAAGTCACATAGCTTCATTTCCATCCTATTCTGCTGGCTTAAGCAGTCATAAGCCTACCCTATTTCTAGGGGAAGGGACATATATCACATGTCTTGATGGAGTAAGTTTTAAAGAATTTGCAGTTACATTTATAAAACACAAAAATGGACCTCCCAAATGTGAGGTTTTTTTTTCAGTTGCCACATTTCTCTGCCATTTCACCAGCCTGGCTCTGTAGAGGTATATGAAGTTGTCAGTGGTTTCCTGCAGGCTTCTGGGTTGGGTGGTCGTAGCTCTCTGGCTCTGAGGCAAGGAAGCTGAAAGCTAGTGGGGAGCTCCCTGAATTTAGCTTGTCAAGACTTCCTGCCCATCCTGCGAGCCCCTAATTTCCTGTATTAAGTACCTCTCTACTTGAAATGCCTACCTGGAGTGATGTCTGTTTTCCTTACAGGATCATGATGGATATAAGCTCCGAAGTCTGCTCTTTTTAACTGCTGCATCTCACCTTATTAACCTTCACCACTTTTCTCAAGCTCCCAGCCTCTTCCCTCACAACCCACCTCCACGCGGGCACAGCTAGCACGCCCTCAGGAAGATGACTGTTCTTCTTATTGCTCAGAAAAAAAGAGCACTTTAGACATGACCTCCGTCAACTATCCTCTCTTCCCAGCTGGAACTATATCTACCCTTTTATTTTCTTCTGCTCTGTCTTAAAAGAATTATTCCATACTTCTGAGAGTAAAAAAAGGGTGAGACTTTTTTATATGTTACATGACACCCTTCATTTATCTTTTCAATCTAATTTTCTGCTACTTTCTCATATGTACTTATATTAACTACAGTAGACTAATGGCATTAATAGAGAGACTTATAAAATAGGTGGAGTTATTGCTGTTAACAAAAAGACCCAAAGATTTATAATGGCTCAAACACAATAGAATTTATTTCTTGTTCAAGTAACAGGGCTGAGCAGGTGAATAATCAGTGGGACAAGCCCAGCTCTATTTAGGGACCCAGACTGATAGAGACTCAACCACTTTCAACATGTGCTTTCCAAGGTCATCCTTTCTAGATATCCAGAAGGGGAAAAGCATATGGAGGATATACATGGAAGTTTTTTTATGGGTCAGGCCTGGAAATAGTACATGTCTTTTAGTTGGAATTCAGTCACATGGCTACACCTCACTGCAACGGAGGCTGAGCAGTGTGATCTAGCTGAGCGCCCTAGAAGGAAAGAAAATGGGTTTTGATGACCAGCTATAGTGTGTGCCATTGTGCCTTAAACCTTGGAAAACTTTCAAAAGTCCAGTTTTCTCATTTCTAAATCAGGGTAATGATTGCACCTCCTTCCTAGGGCTGTTGTAAGGATGAAATGTGTTGGTACTAGAAAGACTTCAGAACATTGTCTGGCACACAGTCAGCACCCCATCAAAATTATCTGTTATTATTATAAACCATAGATGTTCCTTCCTGTGTCAAACTTTTTTCTCCCACTTTTCTCTTGCCCATTTCTCTACCAGAGTTGCATTGTATTCTAACTACCTGTTTTATGATTGGTGGTTCTTCCTCTACGTGCTTCTTGAGGGCAAGGGTTGTGTTTAGTTAATTTTTATATCTCAAGTACCTAATAGTCCCTGGGATATTATAGGTACTCACTAAATATTTATTGGAGAAGAAAAGAAGTGATGACAGAAGGGTGGCAGGAGGAAGGGACAAAGGAGGGGAGAGATGAAGGGAGGAAAACCATGTAAAGATCAACATCTTGTCATGGGTAGATTCATGAAGGGTCAGCCTGGTAAGCTGCAGAGCAACTTTAGTAGTCACTATATCCCGGGTCCCAGAGGGTCACTTGATACTTCTGCCAGCTCAGGACCAAGGCTGTCTGCATCACCTTCATGCCTTGCATCGGACACCCCTTGCACACTGCCTGGCATCCTCTCAGCCTAGCTTGACTCCAGCCATTGTTGCAGCACCAAGCCACCGGAGGTGTGAGCCTCCAGTCCCTCACCTCAGATGTACTGCATCTCGTTCTGTCCTGGGGCTGCTCTTACTCCTCTTCTTTGGACACCTGCAGAAATGTGTTTTGACTTCCATGTATGCAACATGGCAAGTGCAAGGAAGTTGGCATCTGTCTCACAGGGCAACTTAACCAATAGAGGACTGTAGCTGGTGAATAAATGTTCCCCTCTTCTGGCTTTGGGTAGATGATTTCTGAGGGTGGCCAACTCATCCTAATTTTCCCAGGACTTTCCTGTTTTTTTGCACTGAAAGTCCCATGTTGTAGAAACCCCCTAATTCTGGAAGGTATTGTTTAAAACTCCTCCTGGGGTTGCAGGAGCTTAATAAGACACCTTTCTTGATTCTCCCTTCTTCCCCAGATTATATCCCCAAATAAACTGCCTCCACACAAGCCCCATCTCAGGCTCTGCTTTCTCTTGGCCTTTGAATCAGGTAGCCCTGAGCTTACCTGTGCAGTGATGAGTGTTTTCAGCTCTAGAAAACTAAAAAAAAAGGCAGAGACAAAGGAAATGAGTCAGTGCCCAAAACAGCCAAATTATCACTTTCCTGATGTTGCTACAAAATTAATCTGGAAGATATGGTGCGGTTCGAAGATATCATCATGAAATGTTTATCATAAGGTTTAATTGCTTCAACAGCAAGGTGTTAGAAAGAACGACAGACAGGCAGAAGACTTAACTTTTAGTCCCACTTGGAGTATTTAAAATTCTGTATGACTCGTCACTTTTCTTCTCCTTGGGCCTCAGTTTCCTATCTGTAAAATGAGGAGGTTGGACTAGTCCTTTTTGCTTTTACCAGTTGTCCTATCCTTGGCTGTTGCTCATGAGGTGGAGGGAGGGCAGAGCATTGAGGGGCATCAACAGGGCTAGTGGTAGGGAGGGACAGGGGCTGAGGGTTCATACCCATATCAGTAGCTGAGTACATGATGCAGAAAGATTTTATAAACAGGTCCCTGTAGACTGAAGAACGCCTAACTCATTTTTCTAACATTCTTGAGATTTAACAATCTCAAGTCCTTTGCCCATAGTGCCAACTAGACAAGATTCCAAGGCCAAGAATATTTGCCTCTGAATTTTAAGAAAAATCTTTATATAAACCAAACGACTTGAGGCCATGACCATCATAGCCGAGTCAAACATCTCCGGCCAATGATGTGCTGGAATGGCTAATACCTATTTCCAGGAGCTGATTGCTGAATATTCAGGAATTTTTCAAGCCAAACAAACTATCCATAGTTACCCAAACAATGGATAAATTGAAACCAGTCATAATAGAAGTGTTGACACTGTAGACATTGGAAAACACTACAAACTGGGACTTCCTCTGCCCCGCAAGCTGTTAACTAGCCCATCTGTTAACTAGCTACCCTGGTAACTTCTTCTCTGGGACAGCTTCTTATCTGGCTGAATTAAGTATGTGTGGCTTAAAAATAATTTTTTTTCTCCCTTGCTTTTTGGTTTGTAGACACAATAAGCAGAACCATTAAAACCTGTCTTTCTGTCTCCTCAATAGTGGCTTTCTTTACAGATTCTATGGATCTGAAAGATACAAATTCCTGCAGAATTGAGGCAAGCTTCTGCAACTCCAAGCCCTGCAGGCTCTAACAGGGGCTGGCCCTGCCAGGAAGCTCTTAGATTCACATGTGCTGTTGTTTCAAGGGTGTTTGTCCTCATGAATTGCCTATTTGGTGGTTTTGGATAATTTTTTAAGGATTTCGGAAGCCTGGTTAGAATACTCACTTTGCCACTTGGGAGCTCTGTGACAGGGTTATGTTTAACTGTACTGAGCTTCCTTGTATGTAGAATGGGTAGTACATGCTTGAGAGGGTTTATGGGTTTACCAGGAAGCTAAGAAAGTTTAAGCATTGAGGTACCTCACTTGTATGGGCCCCTCACAGGGAGTCTTGGGCATGTTGCATTTTGAATTTTATAATCTAAAAGACCCCCACCCTCCCCCCCTTCCCCCGCAGTGTGTGTAATCTTCAGAACTTCACACAACCTGGATCAGCTCCTGCTTGTGGGAGTGAATCACATAACATATGCAAAGCACTTAGCCCAGGGGCTGGCCCATTATGAGAGCTTCATAACTAGATAAATAGTCCTTGTTGTAAGACAGGAACTTTCCCTCCATTACCACATATCCCACATGATTTTCCTCCACTCCCTAAGTGTCATCACTCAACTGCATTCTGTTCATACTTAGCCTTTCTTCCACCTATAATATTGGTTTTTACCAATCATTTTCCACTTTGCCAAACTTATTCCATGAAGTGCAACGTTCAGTGTACTACTGTTCATTTTAATGGTGGGAAAACAATATTTAGCAATTATGCTCTTCCCAGAAGTGATGTGATGGCAAAGAGAAATGATAAATAAATTGCCCAAAGCTCATTGGTGTGATGAGGAATCAGTCATATTAATGCTTAACAAAACATCCAACAGGGCAAGGATACAAAGGGCAATTGAGGCAACGCTGTGATGTTTTGTCAGTTGTTAAACTAAGAGGCCAATTGTCAGTCAAGCATGATGTAGAGACGCTTCCCTTAAGAACACGTGTATCTCAGAATTATCAAAGGGCTGTAGTCACCCTAATAATGGGCTTTTACCACAAGCAGAGAGAATGAAAGCCACGTTTATTCTTAAAAGACGCAGGACTTTGCACAGCAGCTGTAACAAGATTCTTATAGCTATTTGTCTTTACTGAGGGTGAGTAAAGGGGTGAGTGGATGCCTTTGAGCCTCACATGGCACTCTTGCCCTGAGCTGTAAAAAGGAACTTGACTCAGATGCAACTTAGGTACAACCATTATTTACAGCCTATTGTATACAAGGTGCCTGAGTGGTGATGAGTAAAATTAGGTGTCTGGTGCTTTCCATCATGCAGTGCTGGAACCTGTCTGGTCAAGGGGAGAGAGTGTGGCCTTGGGATTAGATGAATCTGGTTTAATTCTGGTTTTGCTTTGTACCAGTATGTGCTTTAAACTATTTATGTAACCCTCTTGAACCTCGTTTTCTCATCTGTAAAATGGGACTAATACCACCACTAGCAGAATTGCTGACACAAAGCAAGTACCCAATACATGTTAATTTTCTTACCTCCTTCTGAAAGCCATAGAATCTAAGTGTAATTTTGGTACTCTCCAAAGCTACTTATGTAGCTTTTCAGAATCTTGTATTATTTTAGTAGTTGAAACATTTTTTTTCTTTTTACAAAAGCGATATATCAAAGCGAGAATTATAATAGGTAAGCAAAAATATAAAAAATAAAAATTACACACAATTCCAATATGTATTTATAACTTCAATTAACACCCTCATGTATATCCATCCAGAACATTTTTATGCCTATAAATATGTATGTTATTAAAAATATAATTATATAATTTCATAAGCTGCTTTTCTCAGTACAAAATATCACTATTATGAGAAATCCTTGGGAAAATCTTTTTTGTGACAAGGCCAGGTAACAGTTTTTCCTTGTCAAGGGAAGAAGTTGAGATTAACACACTATGACAATTGTCTATTGCTATTAAGTAAGTTATACCAAAATTTTGGTACCCCTTTCCCAGGGAAAGGCTGTGTAGCTACTACAAGGAAAGAAAACAAGTAAAATCTACAAATCCTATCTTGAAGCCCCTTTATCTAGAAATCATGCTTGTTTTCTTTCAACAGTTTTATAAAAACTAGAAAGAAGCCTATCCCTTTGTATTTAAAACAAGGCAAAAGAAATTTATGATTGGATATTGTCTTAGCTTGGGCTGCTATAACAAAATCCCATAGACTGACTGGGTACCTTAAACAACAGACACTTATTTTTCTCACACATCTGAAGAGTTGAAGTCTGAGATTGGGATGCCAGCTAGTTTGGTTCCTGGTAAGAACTCTGTTTCTGTTTGCACATGGCCACCTTCTAGATGTGTCCTTATGTGCTGGCAAGAGAGAGCTCTGGTTTCTTCTTCTTATAAGTACATGAATCCTACGGTGGGGCTTTATCCTCAGGACCTCAGCTCAACTTAATTACCTCCAAAGGCCCACTTTCTAATGCCATTATATTGGGGGTTAGGGCTTCAACATATAAATGGGGGGGGGGGATACAAATACTCAGATCACAACAGACGTTATAGACCCATAAATTCTGCCCTAAAGAAGATAATAAAAGGGGGAAAAATACCTCTATGATCCATCTTGTTAGAAAAAATTACTGGATTGACACAAACAGGCAGCCAGTCTACTGTTTGGATGGTTGAGAAATCTTGTCCCTGACTGAGGGATGGAAGCAGTACAAGTAACCATTGGTATATTACTTACTGAGGCATTTCGTTTGGAACCAAGGTAGAGTGGGATCTATTGGTCCCTCTGCTATCTCTTGTGCTCTCAATATCCCTCTCATTGAAAAAAAAAGAATCAAAATAAAATCTTGTTATAAGAGGAGCTATTTCCCTAATTTAGGCAAGTTGTACACTAATCCTATCTTCCTATACAATACATATAATATTTTCACAGTATGCAGTTGTCAAGATTGTTCCTCAGTTCCTAATGAAGATGAGGATTAAGAGAATGATCCTTCTACTGATAAAAAGCCTACATTCCAGTGATTGCCTCCTACTGTCATTCTAATAAGTACTGTTTGAACCCCTACTATGTTCCAGGTACTGCTTTTTGTGCTGGGGATACTGTGGTAAACAAGACAGGCAATGTTTCTCTTCCCATGCAACTTACATCCTGCTCTTTCCTGACACAAACCATGGTAAGACAAACTTAATGCTGATGACTTTAAGATTTCCACATATTAGAAGCAAGGTGAAGGAAACCACAACATAAACAGGGAAATGTTTATGGAATGTCAATTACACTTGAGAATTCAAGGGGCAAGGATATCACTTTTTAAAATTAAACATTTTATGGAGTGGAAGCCTTCATTTTTAATGAAATTGTATAGGAAACAAGGGCACACAAATATTTCCTATTTGCAGCATCTGCTCACAATACATCTCTGGGTCACACAAGGATGAGAGCTGGCTCTCCTCTGCATGTTGAGGGCATTTTGGTGGAATTGTTTGAAAAGCATTGCCCATGAGTTTATATCTCCTTCATAGTGTTCTTGGGAGAATTAGATGAGATGACCAGTGTAAAACAGCTCACATTGCACTGGCATGTAGAAAATGCTCATTCCGCGAACAGTGTGGAACATCCATGGGCTTTGGACAGATCAGGGTTTGAACCTTTGCTTCTCACTTATTTGTTGGGGTATCTCTGAGTGTCATTTTATGTATCAAGATCTCTGTTCTTGGAATTGGGTGCCTGTCTATTCCTCTTTGAGGGCTCTTTCCAAACTAGGATTTTGAAGAGGGAAGAGAGAGAGAGTCTTTGTTACAAAGAGGAGGAAAAATTCAGACCATTTGCATACCAGAGCATTTGATTTATATTATAGGAAATGGCCAACATAAGCAGGTGATTGGATTAGATTGTAAATGTTTCACTCAGAGGCTGAGAATGAGAGGGCTGTTTCCTTCTTCTCCTTCACCTAAGCACAACACTTGAAGCCTCTTCTCTCAACGTATTTAAAAACTGCCACTGGCTCCACCAAGGATAATATTGATGACCCCAGTTTAGTAGTCACATAAATCATAGGCTAGAAAGAATCAGCAAAGCCTTAGGGTAGGACAGAGGGGCAAGAAGAATGATGAGGCCTTGGAAGAAAAGAGAGAAGGCATCTAGAGGGAAGGGATTGCCCAGTTGCTGAGGATGTGTACAGATTAATAGGTGGCTCAAGGGAAACTCTCGTGCATGCTTGATAGAGGGACATCCTTCCCTACAGTGTCCAAAGAGAGAACCCAGTGGAGAGGTCACATTTTGGATGCTAATACTACTATTCTTTATCTCCACTCTCTTCTTTAAACTCTAAAATTTAAGACCTCCGCACTGAGAATAGTATGGTGCTATTCCACCACCTCTGTTTATAATCGTGACTGGTTTGCTGAGTGAGTTGAATTTGGTGGTGTAAAACTTCTTCTGGCCAACTCCATGTTCCGATGAATTTAGTAGTAATTGTGACCACCCTGACCACAGATGCTTCCCTCCATCTAGATAGAATGTTTTCTTATCTTCCTTCCCTTGGCAAACTCTTAACTTACCCCTCCAGAGTCAGATGGGGCATCATCTCCAGGAAACCTTCCTTGATTCTACCTGGAACTTCCTACCCTGTGGCTAAGTAAGACATCTCTACCCTGTGGCTAAGTAAGTATGTGAGAGTATCTACTGGTAACCTCATTCATCTTTTTATCCCAAGGAGCTAGTCTAGGTCCTGCCGAATAAATAGCTGCTGTATGACTATTGTATTTGTTGCCCTTCTTATCTTTGGTAAAAAAAACGATAGTATAGGCATCTCCAGTTATGCATACTTGCAGATCAGGTTCCCTGGGAAGCAGACTCTGAAATGGAGTTTTATGTGCAGGAAATTAACTGGGGAGAGCTGTCAGGCAGTACATATGGAGTAATGAATGAAGCAACAATGTGCCAGAGGAAGAGGTTGGGAAATAAGGCTGCCACAACAAAGGCCTAAGCTAATCCCTTTGGAGCAGAATTGGCTTTACAAAGTTGTCCTCGGTTGTCATGAATTGGAGCAAGAGACCAAGCCTTTTCACCAAGGCTTTTCGGTCAAAATGTGCAGGCTGCCTTGAGAAGGGGCATGATCTTGAATGCAGAGGCTGTCTTCAGCTGAGGCTAGTGTGGATATTAGCCATCATAGCGTCTGCAGCTGAGGGAATGCAATGGGAGGGGAGATAGGATGATACACTCCTGTGTCCATCATAGTCCATGCCTGGTGCTGCTTGAATCCACCTGCTTGAATCCAATAAAGGGGCTTTCTTGAATAGTAAACATGAATACACTCTTCCCTAAAATGTCTATGCCCCAACATGGGTAAGTACCATGACATCCTGGTTTATACACATCAATCTTTTATCAACTGGTGAGTGTGAGTTTTTTCTAGGTAGGGTTATGAACGAAAATTTGAGAACCAGATTTTGAATCTTAGAGAGCCTGCCAAGATATTTGGAAGCCCTTTGAAGGCATTTATAAGGCTTTTCATTATTTTTCTGTGAATATTTCTTGAGTAATAGAAATTTCTTAGAAATGTAGCAATCTGTGAGAACATTTAAAATGAATACGCACAAAAAAACCTTGTGACTGTAAGTTTTGTTGTTTCAACCCATGCAAAATAGATCCTGGACTAGGGACCCCCTTGTATCCTTGGTCCTGAAAGTAATTTGCAAAGTCCTCCATGAACATCAAACTGGATTTTCCTTTATTGATACCTTTATTTGAATGTTAAAGTTTAAAAATTAAAGATGGTGACCAAAGCAAAGTGAAACTATGAATTTGGAAATGCAGCCTCTTAGGTCTGAGGGGTTAGTTTGAGAGCACTGAAGTTTCAGTGGATGGTGAGAGAAGCAAAGAGGATTAAACCAAGTTTCTGTGCTCAAGTCTTTAGTGAAATTAGAGTTGGCACAGTTTTCTTTGACTCTGAATCTAAGCCATATTCTGAAAACAAGGTGGGGCCACTGCCAAGAATAACCTGTTCTTTGGCCACTGGGTATAAAGTAACTTAGTAAGTTTTTGCATATATCTTAGGGCTTCTAGTCTCAGATGGGTTTCTTGCTGCATTGCTGGTCAAATTGAGGTGATCAAGTTAAAATGAGATCATTAGGGGAGACTCTAATCCAATATGGCTGATGTCCTTATAAAAAGCTTGGAAATTTGGAGACAGACACATGGAGAGAATGCCAAATGAACATGAAAATGGCCATCTACAAGCCAAGGAGAGAAGCCTGGAATAGATCCTTCCCTCAAGGCTCTCAGAAGGAATCATCCTTGCCAACACCTTGATTTTGGACCTCTAGCCTCACCCAGTTTGTAGCATTTTGTTATATTTTGCAACAAACTAGAAAACTAGTACCTGAATGGACTTTTTCCCATTCCTCACAGAGAATCATAAACTGTACGGGATGGGTCTTTGGTAGCAGGTAACAAAGAGAACTTCAGTGAAGCTAGCTCAAGCTAGTTTAAGTGAGAAGTAGGAATTTTTTTTATAAGTGCAGATGGTCTTCTTAGAAACCCAAGTGCAAAGGTGTGCGATGGGCCACAAGGACAAACTGGAACCAGTGTCTCACTTATTATCAGGGCTGGTTCTATCTCTGCAGAGTGACTGATTATGAGTCTGTAGACTTTAGCAAGACCAACAGATAGGTTCCTAAGTTTACATAATTGAGGTCCAGTTACCAGAGAATGACCAAAATCTCACAGTACCAGACCAGGGGGAGGGACACTAGCTCAGCTGTAGTCACTGGTTTTACTCCTGTTGTCCCTGCTTCAGACAAGTCCCATACCAACATTGCTGCCAAAAGTGTCCTCTGTAATCATGTGGGTTATGAAGGGAAAGGAGTAGGCTGGTTCATTACTTAGGGCAACTGTAACAAATCACCACAAACTACATGGCTTAACACAACAAATTTACTCTCTCACAGTCTGGAGGCTAGAAGTCCAAGATCAAGGTGTCAACAGGGCCATGCTCTCTCTGAAGGCCCTAGAGAAGAATCCTTCCTTACCTCTTCCTGGTGGTGACCAGCAATATTTAGCATTGTTCAGTTTGTAGTAGTATCACTCCAGTCTCTGCCTATGTTTTTCCATGGGGTTCTCCCCTCTGTCTCTGTGTTCAAATTTCCCTCTTATAAGGATACCAGTCATTGCATTAGGGCCCACCCTAATCCATTATGACTTCATTTTAACTTAATTATATTTGCAAAGACCCTAGTTGCAGATACGGTCACATTCACAAGTACTGTGGCTTAGGACTTGAACATGTTTTTTGGGGAAACACAGTTCATCCCACAACAGATGAGCGATCTAATCGTTATCCACTCCACAGACTTCTAACACTTTTATTAGCTCCTGCCTTCTTTGACTTTTCTGTCTCCTGGGACTAACTAGATCTTCTTGAACCCAAAACCTAAACTTCCAACCCCACTGTATGTTAGCTACCTCATCAGTCATCTCTTTTGTCCTCCCTCTTACTCTGAAGAAAAGTCTAGATAGGGTTATTGGATAAAAGACAAGACACACAATTAAATTTGAATTTCAGCTAAATAATGGCTAAGTTTTTAGTATAAGTACATCCCAAATATTGCATGGGAGTCTTGAATTTTATTTGCTAAATCTAGCAACTCAAGTACTGCACTTAAAGAACTGGAAGTGTTCTAGATAAAGCATGTGTTCTTCAGGATGCCACCACACCAAAATATCTATACCTGACCTGTTATATTCACTTAAGTTATCTGTTGCCTGTTGGTATTTCAGTTTGCAATACCTAGTCACCCTAAGTAAGATTGGAGTTAGAAGGTGAAAGTCAGGTGGAAGATAACCAGAGATGGAACTAAGGCAAAAATATAGAGATGAAGAGGAGAGGGATGGATTTGAGAACCGTTAGGATGCAGAAGAAAGTATTTGATGTCTTTTTGAATGACTCTGGTTTCATCAAGTGGGCTACCAAATAAAGTTAGTCATGTTGGGTGTGGGGTGTCCTTTAGGTGGTTGGGTGTGGAATGCTCAGGGAGGAGGCAGGGGCTGAAGATTTAAATTTAGAGCCATAAGCATATATTGAGATGTGAAAATTGAGATACGAAAGTATTGGGATTTCCTAAAGGGAAATTATAGTGTTAGAAGGAAAGAAAATCCTGTGAACGACCAATATTTAAAATGCCAATGCCCTATTTGTTTAAATTTTTAAAATATTTATTTATTTTTGAGAGAGAGAGACAGACAGAGCATGAGCAGAGAGACACAAGAAGACACAGAATCTGAAGCAGGCTCCAGGCTCTGAGCCATTAGCACAGAGCCCAATGTGGGGCTTGAACTCACGAGCCGTGAGATCATGACCTGAACCAAAGTCAGACACTTAACAGTCTGAGCCACCCAGGCGCCCCAGGCCAGTGCCCTATTGATATGAATATTTAGGTTCTGTAGCACTATTTTCTTATTTCATACAGTGTTACAGTACACAAACATCCCTGTCCGTCTTCTTACTTGGTTCATTTACTTCCTAACCATTTGAAATGTTAAATAAATGGAAGGAAGGAAGGAAGGAAGGAAGGAAGGAAGGAAGGAAGGAAGGA